>NW_011495064.1:7952307-7953967 GCF_000754665.1 Bison bison bison
CCAGCCCAGCATTTCTCATGATGTACTCTGCATAGAAGTTAAATAAGCAGGATGACAATACACAGCCTTGAGGTACTCCTTTTCCTATTTGGAACCAGTCTGTGGTTCCATGTCCAGTTCTAACTGTTGCTTCTTGACCTGCATACAGGTCTCTCAAGAGGCAGGTAAGGTGGTCTGGTATTCCCATGTCTTTCAGAATTTTTCACAGTTTATTTTGATCCACACAGTCAAAGGCTTTGGCATAGTCAATAAAGCAGAAATAGATGTTTTTCTGGAACTCCCTTGCTTTTCCCATGATCCAGCGGATGTTGGCAATTTGATCTCTGGTTCCTCTGCCTTTTCTAAAACCAGCTTGAACATCTGGAAATTCATGGTTCACGTATTGCTGAAGCCTGGCTTGGAGAATTTTGAGTGTTACTTTACTAGTGTGTGAGATGAGTGTAATTGTGCGGTAGTTTGAGCATTCTTTGGCATTGCCTTTCTTTGGGATTGGAATGAAAACTGACCTTTTCCAGTCCTGTGGCCACTGCTGAGTTTTCCAAATTTGCTGGCATATTGAGTGCAGCACTTTCACAGCATCATCTTTCAGGATTTGAAATAGCTCAACTGGAATTCCATCACCTCCACTAGCTTTGTTCGTAGTGATGCTTTCTAAGGCCCACTTGACTTCACATTCCAGGATGTCTGGCTCTAGGTGAGTGATCACGTCATCGTGATTATCTGGGTCATGAAGATCTTTTTTGTACAGTTCTTCTGTGTATTCTTGCCACCTCTTATTTATATCTTCTGCTTCTGTTAGATCCATACCATTTCTGTCCTTTATCGAGCCCATCTTTGCATGAAATGTTCCCTTGGTATCTCTAATTTTCTTGAAGAGATCTCTAGTCTTTCCCATTCTGTTCTTTTCCTCTATTCCTTTGCAGTGATCACTGAGGAAGGCTTTCTTATCTCTCCTTGCTATTCTTTGGAACTCTGCATTCAGATGCTTATATCTTTCCTTTTCTCCTTTCCTTTTCACTTCTCTTCTTTTCACGGCTATTTGTAAGGCCTCCCCAGACAGCCATTTTGCTTTTTTGCATTTCTTTTCCATGGGGATGGTCTTGATCCCTGTCTCCTGTACAATGTCACGAAC
Source organism: Bison bison bison (assembly GCF_000754665.1). Classification (NCBI taxonomy): domain Eukaryota; kingdom Metazoa; phylum Chordata; class Mammalia; order Artiodactyla; family Bovidae; genus Bison; species Bison bison. Next base: position 7,953,440 of record NW_011495064.1, read on the forward strand.
CTCATTCCATAGTTCATCAAGCACTCTATCTATCAGATCTAGGCCCTTAAATCTATTTCTCACTTCCACTGTATAATCATAAGGGATTTGATTTAGGTCATACCTGAATGGTCTAGTGGTTTTCCCTACTTTCTTCAATTTCAGTCTGAATTTGCCAATAAGGAGTTCATGATCTGAGCCACAGTCAGCTCCCAGTCTTGTTTTTGGTGACTGTATAGAGCTTCTCCATCTTTGGCTGCAAAGAATATAATCAATCTGATTTCAGTGTTGACCATCTGGTGATGTCCATGTGTAGAGTCTTCTCTTGTGTTGTTGGAAGAGGGTGTTTGTTATGACCAGTGCGTTCTCTTGGCAAAACTCTATTAGCCTTTGCCCTGCTTCATTCCATATTCCAAGGGCAAATTTGCCTGTTACTCCCGGTGTTTCTTGACTTCCTACTTTTGCATTCCAGTCCCCTATAATGAAAAGGACATCTTTTTTGGGTGTTAGTTCTAAAAGGTCTTGGAGGTCTTCATAGAACCGTTCAAG
>NW_011495064.1:7954067-7972311 GCF_000754665.1 Bison bison bison
GACTTGGATTACTGTGATACTGAACGGTTTGCCTTGGAAATGAACAGAGATCATTCTTTCATTTTTGAGATTGCATCCAAGTACTGCATTTCGGATTCTTTTGTTGACCATGATGGCTACTCCATTTCTTCTAAGGGATTCCTGCCCACAGTAGTAGATATAGTGGTCATCTGAGTTAAATTCACCCATTCCAGTCCACTTTAGTTCGCTGATTCCTAGAATGTCGACGTTCACTCTTGCCATCTCCTGTTTGACCACTTCCAGTTTGCCTTGATTCATGGACCTAACATTCCAGGTTCCTATGCAATATTGCTCTTTACAGCATCAGACCTTGCTTCTATCACCAGTCACATCCACAACTGGGTATTGTTTTTGCTTTGGCTCCGTCTCTTCATTCTTTCCACTCATCTCCAGTAGCATATTGGGCACCTACTGACCTGGGGAGTTTCCCTTTCAGTATCCTATCATTTTGCGTTTTCATACTGTTCATGGGGTTCTCAAGGCAAGAATACTGAAGTGGTTTGCCATTCCCTTCTCCAGTGGACCACATTCTGTCAGACCTCTCCACCGTGACCTGCCCGTCTTGGGTTGCCCCACGGGCGTGGCTTAGTTTCATTGAGTTAGACCAGGCTGTGGTCCATGTGATTAGATTGACTAGTTTTCTGTGAGTATGGTTTCAGTGTGTCTGCCCTCTGATGCCCTCTTGCAACACCTACCGTCTTACTTGGGTTTCTCTTACCTTGGACGTGGGGTATCTCTTCACGGCTGCTCCAGCAAAGCGCAGCTGCTGCTCCTTACCTTGGATGAGGGGTATCTCCTCGCCACCCCTCCTGACCCTGAACGTGGAGTAGCTCCTCTAGGCCCTCCTGCACCTGCGCAGCTACCGCTCCTTGGATGTGGGGTTACTCCTCTCAACTGAGGGACTAACACTACCTCTTTAGCCTTGAATTTCACACCCTTCATTGTTTAGCTCAAAATTATCTTGCAACTCTTCCCCTAATAATCTTCCCAATTAAAATGTGCTCCAGTCAGATTGTTGCAGGGAAGAACAAAATCTGACTACAGGTCAGATCTGTTTCTTTTACTTTAACCTTTGCTTCTCGTTGCTTCTGTTTACTAAGAGGATACTGTCTGTACATAATGGCCTGCCTTAGTGAACCCAGCCCCTCGGCCTGAAGGTTAAACCAAAGTGCCTTTGCTCAGGGAAACACCCTGACTGGGTCCACCTGTGGGTTGCTACACGAAGGAAGAAATTAACACATGCCCTCCCAGTGCTAGCCATCCCAGGAGATATTTGCAAGATTACAGGGCTTTTTACTTTAATTCCTCACCACCTCTGTCTCTGTGTTTTAAAGAAACTGGCATCCAGGCCCTCCAAAGAGCAAGTTTGGACTCAGTAACAAGGTGAATCTACTCAATGAATGAAGATATTTTTGAAACCATCTAGCCGGGCTATTGGAGAAGGCAGTGGCACCCCACTCCAGTACTCTTGCCTGGAAAATCCTATGGATGGGGGAGCCTGGTAGGTTGCCGTCTATGGGGTCACACAGAGTCGGACACGACTGAAGCAACTTAGCAGCAGCAGCAGCAGCAGCTGGGCTATTCCTGACTCTCCCCTATTTCTCTCCGAGTTCTCCCCTTCTAAAATGCCTTCCCTTCTGTTATTCGATTATGTAAGCCCTTGTTGTTGTTTAGTTGTTCAGTCGTGTCTGACTTTTTATGACCCCCCTGGACTGTATCCCTTGAGCGGGGATTCGACACCCAGATATACATGGTGTAGAACATCTGGCAGCAGGAAGTGGAATGGGCTGGGAGATGGGGGGTGAAGTAGGAGGTCAGGAAGACACTGCAGTGAGTGGATGAGAAGTGGGGAGAACCTGCCCTCAGTGAAAGTCACGGGAGTGGAGGAGAGTAGATACGTGTCAGGGGCAGCGAGTGGAAGGTGTAAGTGATAAAATAGGTTGCTGATGCATGAGGAGCAGAGGTGATGGAGTCCTCATAACAATGCCACTTGACTTCCTCTTAAGTGGATGACTGGGTGGCAATGTCACTGGTTAAATCAGGGAAACAAAGATTTTTCATCTTTATTTATTGGTTTGGTCGAGAAGGAGGTGTACATTTGGAAGGAGCTGGTGTTAAATCCCAGTGATAGACATTTTTTTTTTAAGTTAAAAATGCTTGTTTTATTTTATTTTTAGTTGAAGTGCCAGTGTATATATAAGTTACAGGTATAGGACATAGTGATTCATAATTTTTAAAGGTTATCCTCCATTAATGCATGGGTGCTAAGTCTTCAGTTGTGTCCGACCCTGTTCGACCCTATGGACTGTAGCCAGCTGGGTTCCTCTGTCCATGGAATTCTCCAAAGAAGAATACTGGAATGGGTTGCCATTTCCTCCTCCAGGAGATCTTCCCAACCCAGGAATCAGAACCTGTATCTTTCATGTCTCCTGCATTGGCAGGCGGGTTCTTTACCATTGGTACCACCTGGGAAGATATACTGTATTTATAGTTATTATAAAATATTGGCTGTATTCTCCATGCTGTACAATACATCCTTGTAGCTTATGCTTCACCTAATAGTTCGCACCTCTGACTCCCCTACCTATATCTTACCCTGGCCCCGTCCCCCTCCCCACTGGTAACTACTAGTTTGTTCTCTATACCTGTGAAGTTGCTTATTTTTTTGTTAAATTCGCTAGTTTGTCCTGTGGATCCCTCAAGACTCTTGCTTGAGCTTCAAAGGCGAGTTTTGCATGAGAGCCGAGTTCTCTCTCTCATAGCCCTCAGGATGGAGGAGGCAGAAAGCAGGAGGAGGCAGGAGGGCACCGAAGGACTGAGAAGATTCTAGAACCTGCACAGGCTGTGGGAAGCACTTGATCTTGTCAAGCTCCAGCCTTGACAAGGATGCTGAGGCTGGGGGATGCGTGCCGGCTTGCCTGGGTACCCATCTGCGTGGCTCTGAAAGGCCCCTGGCACCCACCTCCACTGGTGTCCCAGAGACCAGAGCCGGGTTACCTGCCCACCTCTCATCCTGGTTCTCTGCTCCGCAGGCTTCCACCTCAACCGCAGGCTACCGGGCCTCATGCCCGAGAGTTGCCTGCTCATCCTCGTGGGGGCGCTGGTAGGCGCGGTCATCTTCGGAACGGACCACAAGTCCCCGCCGGTGATGGACTCGAGCATCTATTTCTTGTACCTCCTCCCGCCCATCGTCCTGGAAAGCGGCTACTTCATGCCCACGCGGCCCTTCTTCGAGAACCTCGGCTCCATCCTGTGGTGGGCGGGCCTGGGCGCCCTGCTCAACGCCTTCGGCATCGGCCTCTCGCTCTACCTGATCTGCCAGGTCCCGGCCTTTGGGCTGGGCGACATCAACCTGCTTCAGAACCTGCTGTTCGGGAGCCTCATCTCGGCCGTGGACCCGGTGGCCGTCCTGGCCGTGTTCGAGGAGGCACGTGTGAACGAGCAGCTATACATGATGATCTTTGGGGAGGCCCTGCTCAATGACGGCATCAGCGTGGTGAGACGCACACACGGTCCCCAGGGAGCGGGGCAGGGGTCGGGGGTGGGAAGCGGGCAGCACAGAGACTGGCCCGGGCGGCCTGGCCACATCCGCCACTGGGATCTGCAGGGTGCCCACACTGGCTTGCTACACTGCTCGCCTTCATTAGCTTCTAAGTTTTGTGTTTTTTGGCCAAGAAGGATGTGGGATATTAGCGCCTCCATCAGGGATTGAACCTGCAACCCCCTGCATTGGAAGGCAAAGTCCTAACCACTGGACTGCCGGGGAAATCCCCACTATCTTCTTTAAAGAGAGAAACAGAGGAGAGGATGCATAAGTCTGGTGAATTTGGTTTTTCACTTTGCAGAAACCCTTGCTAAAGGCTCTTCTGTGTTTTCACACTGGGTCGAGCAACACTATTGTTGTTAGTTTGTAAGTCGTGTCCAACTCTTTTACAACCCCATGGACTATAGTTGGCAGGCTCCTCTGTCCATGGGATTCTCCAGGCAGGAATACTGGAGTCGTTTGTCATTCCCTTCTCCAGGGGACCTTCCCAATCCAGTGGTTGAACCTGTGTCTCTTGTGTCTCCTGCCTTGGCAGGCGGATTCTTTACCACTGACACCTGGGAAGCCTGGGCGAAGCAATACTTCGGATTTAATGTTCTCTCAGCATCGGACCTCAGCTTTTAGATTTCTTTCTTAAGTCCTGATTTAGATGATGAAGTTAAATAAAAGCTAGGGGTCGGGAGAGAGATGATGGCGGGTTTGCACGGATGCATTGGCTTGTTTGTCAGTCTCAGTTGTGTGACTCCCATAGAGAATGTGAGGGGGCACCTTTGCTTAGGAGTCCTCTGGGAGAGAAGCTGAGAAGGGTTTACAGGCCAGATCAGCACAGAGCATCAACCCCAGAGGTGTCTTTGGCTAGAGGTGCTGGAACATTCTAGACTGGCTGTTGCACTGCTGTTTCCTTATATTACTGTAAACCTTCACCAGGGGTTAGTCTCCATGATTTTATATAAACTTCGATGCACCTTTCTTATTTTTACATTGATATCACATCACATAACAAATACTAGAATGCACTTTCAGTGTAAGAGACTCCAATAGTACAAAATTATACCGAGTAAACAAAAGCCTCCATCTGGCCCTCTCCTCACCCCCCTGGATCCAGTTTCCATATCCCTTCCGGTCTTTATGTTGAACACAGGCATATGCATAGGTAAGCATTGGTATTGTTCAGTTGCTAAGTTGTATTGGAGAACTCCAGGCATCCTTGTCCTTCTCTACCTCCTCGAATTTGCGCAGATTCATTCCTTGAGTCGGTGATGCCATCCAACCATCTCATCCTCTGCCATCTACTTCTCCTCCTGCCCTCAGTCTTTCCCAGCATCAGGGTCTTTTCCAGTGAGTCACTTCTTCACATCAGGTGGCCAAAGTATTGGAGCTTAAGCTTCAGCATCAGTCCTTCCAGTGAATATTCAGGGTTGATTTCCTTTAGGATTGACTGGTTGGATCTCCTTGCATCATTCTACATAAACTGGGTGGGATTATATCAGATGTATGCTTAGATGTAACAAATCTTAGACTTCTTTCTAGATCTTTCCCACTGTTGCAGAGTGTTTCATAGATGACGTTTGCAATGATTTATTTAACCATTTCTCCATGGATGGATATTCACGTGGTTGCCAGTTTTTCACTTTCAAAAACAATACTGCAATAAGTATTCTTGTTTCTACATGCATCTCTCTTTTGTACTTGTGTGCCTTTATATAGGATAGTTTCTTGAAAGTAAAGTTTCTGGGTTAAAAAGTAGTTGTACCTGGGGGCTCCCCTGGTGGGCCAGTGGTTAAGACTTCATGTTCCAGTACAGGGGGTACAGGTGTGACCTCTGGTTGGGGAGCTAAGATCTTGCATATGTCACAGCAAAAACAAAACAAAACAAAACATGAAACAGAAGCAATATTGTAACAAATTTGATAGACTTTTAAAATGGTCCATGCTGAAAAAATCTAAAAAAATTAAAAGTGTTTAAAAATAGGTGCACTTAAAAAGTTGAGAGATGCTGTTCTAATCACCTCTTCTTCATTCAGCTGGTAAAGGAGGGATTCCCACCCGAGGGTTCAGGAGTGACTCCAGCAGTTAACAAATGAGACTAATGACAGTGTATTAGTCACTTATACTCACAGTTCAGGGGAGGAGACGTAACACACCCCACAGGGTCACGTGGGAGCTGCACTCGGAAACAGTGAGCTCTCAGTGTCTGCAGAAGACACTGTTAGAAGGATGGGGTACCTCCTGGGTCCTCGGGAAAGATGTGCTTGACTTTTTTTTAAAACAAACATTTATTTGGTACCTATTTTGTTCTAGGCATTGTGCTAGCTACTTGGGTGGCAATAATGAGATGAGACGAGGTTCTTTGCTCTTTTTTTAGAATTTTTTTTATATTGGATCCTAATTGATTAACAATGTTGTATTAGTTTCAGGTGTACAGCCAAGTGATTCAGTTATACATGTATCAATTCTTTATCAAATTCTTTTGAGTAATTCCACAAGCTGGCAGGGAACTGGGCCCCAGTTCGCATGGATATGCAACTACTGGTCCCTGAATAAGGAGCTTATTGGCTGGAGGATGTTACCCTGGTGTCAGGTTGCAGGGGGAGCTTGCAGTAGGGTCACTCAGGACCCCGCCCCTTTTTACCAAATACAATATTAAACCTTAATTTCAGTTTTTATGTACACAGCTGCCAAGATTTCCTGGAAATCTTTATGGACTTATATTTCCATAGAACATGTGTTATTAATAAGTGCATATTTCCTTGTGTTGCTGTCAACAAAGGGCCTTATTTTCTTAATGTTTTCCCATCTAATGAGAAAAAAAGGATGACAAGTGTTTGTTGTAATTTGCATGATGATTAAGCATCTTTTCAACAATTGTAGATCATTAGTGTTTCTTATCCTGCAAACTGGATGTTCATGTCCTATCAGGGTTGTCAGACTTAAATAAATATATAGGACACCAGTTAAACTTGGATTTCATATAAAAAATGAATCATATTTAATAAGTGTGTCCCAATTATTGTATGCAAGCATTGATTTTTGTCCCTTTTCTTTGAGACCATTTGCTGATCTTTTTTTTTTTTTTTTGTTAAGAAAACTTTAAAAAGGAACTTTTTAAACTTTCTAAATTTTAAACTTTTGGATGCTACATAAAAAGCAAATATTTTCTCCCATTTTGTTCCTTAATTATTTTAAATCTTGGTTTCCTGTAAAAGTTTTAAATTTGTATGTAGTCAAACCTACTATCATATTATTTTCATATTTTGCTTTCTGACATTGTACATAACCAAAAATCATACAAACTTTAAAAAAATTTTCTCCCTTTTGCAATTAATTATGTAAGTCACCTAGCATACAGTTTTTTAGTATTGTTAGTCATAATTTTATTTTCTCTTTTTAGAATTTTCATGTATCAGTTTTATTGAAGCTAATTTACCATGTTGTGTTAACTTCCGCTGTACAGCAAAGAGACTCAGGTTTATACATACATACCTTCCTTTTAAAATTCTTTTCCATTGTGGTTTATCCCAGGATATTGATTATAGTTCCCTGTGCTCTACAGTAGGACCTTGTTCATCCTGGCACAAGATTCTATTGTGAGAATTTGATCAAACTAGGTCAAAATAGATAGTACTGGGGGCAGGGGAAAATAATCCAAGATATGGGGTGGATTCACCAAGTGGAAGACCCACACCTGAAATTAGAAATCACTTCATTTATTCATAATGAGAATCTCTAAGTGTTGAGCATGACTCTAGGCTCATCAGACGGGCACAAGCTTTCCTGCTGGGTGAGCATCTCAGAAAGCCAAGTTGTCAGCAAGTCGCCACAGGACCCTGGGCTCCAGCCTGCCAGCCCATTCAGAGACCTCATTTCTCAGCATGTGGCCCTCAAGCTCTGTGCCTCAGAATCCCCCAAGTGGGTCTGATGGGCACTCAGACATCCAAACCCCACCCCAGACCCACTGATCCCCACTCTCTGGGAATGAAGCCTGGGAATCTGTATTCTTAACCAGCATCTCAGACAATGGCTATTGTTTGAGAACTCCTGGTTCATGGCCTTTAAGTGTCAAGAAACTGACCCATCTGGATATAAAATATTGCTACATCTGGGAAAGGACTGGGCTGGACTCATCTTGGAGATCCCCTTTCCCCCACCCTTTCTTTCTTTAGATGCTTTCTTGCTTGGGGTTTTGTTACAGTAGAATAAGTGATGCCAGCTGGGAACCAGTTCCCCCTCCTAGGGCAGCCTCTCTGAGCTATGGTGCCTCCAGACGTCATCTCACTGTACTCATATCCAAGTCCCTTGGGGTCCCTTGCTGACTGTAATGCCATGTAAGGCCTCTTGGCAACCCATCATGAGGCCAGTATTCTACTTCCTCTTCATAAATGTTTAGTGTCATGGTCTGTGCGCCAGGTGGAGAAGAATTTGCAGACACGAGACAGAATGAGAGGTGAATATCTTTTAGAGTGAGAGATGCTGTTAGAATAGTGGGCCATCGCAAGGGAGAGCCGACACCTTTCACGGGATAGTAGCCAATTATTGTAGCCTCAAGACAGAGGAAACTCCGCAGGAAGGCTGGCATTAGGTGATTGGTTAGGACGCTATAGGGTGGGCATTTTTACCTAATATGGGATCCGAGAGCTGTATGGTTCAGGTCAGGGGAATCCAAGGCAACTGTTGCTATGGGGCTCTGCTGCTAAGTCACGTCAGTCGTGTCCGACTCTGTGCGACCCCATAGATGGCGGCCCACCAGGCTCCGTTCCTGGGATTCTCCAGGCAAGCATACTGGAGTGGGTTGCCATTTCCTTCTCCAGTGCAGGAAAGAGAAAAGTGAAAGTGAAGTGGGGCTTGGTCACTTCCAAAGGTGACCTCGGTACAGGGCTCCACATCTGTGGCCTTGGTGATCTTGGTATAGGGCTCCACAGTTAGAGAAATTTAGAAATGACAGTACCACCTCACTTACTTTTCATAGAACAATCTCTTTCTTGATGCAGCCTATAAATTTTCTTGCCGAGACGTAGTCTTTATTGTTGTTCAGTTACTAAGTCGTGTCTGATTCTTTGTGACCTCCATGGACGCTTTCCTTCACTATCTCCCAGAGTTTGCTAAAACTCATGTCTATTGAGTTGGTGATGACATCCAACCATTCCCACCTCAGTCTCCCTCTTCTCTTGCTGTTAGTCTTTCCCAGCATCAAGGTCTTTTCCAATGAGTCAGCTCTTTGCATCAGGCAGCCATGAAAACATGGGGCTCTGCTATCTCCCTGGCTGCCTCTGAACTTGAGACTCACTTCGTCCTGAATTGTCTCTAGATTTTACATCTAGACCCGTCACGGCTTGGGGGTTCTTTGCTGACGAAATTTGTTTGACTTTCCCAAAGTTTAATTGCTTCCACTTGGACTTTTTTTTTTTAAATGATCATTTCAAAATAAAATTGCAATTTTCGGCTGACCAGAGTATCTGTGGAGGGCCCTGCTGTGACCTCCACCCGGCGAAGCTGCTGTGGCGTTGGCTCTGGGTTGAGATGGGGGCTTGCTCACACGTCACTCCAGGTCACTCTGTGGTCACCCACAGCACAGTGATATTAAGTGTGTGCTGGGGCCCTTCTGCATCCCTGCGTGAAATTGGAGAAGCTCCGGGCTGGATTTAGAAAGCAGTTTGACAGCAACTGGTATTTAATGCAGGGCAGTTGTATTTTGAGTGCAGGGCTTGGACTCACCCTTTCATTGAGGAGGGCAGCCATCACACGCGGGCTCTTCCAGCAGAAAGTCTGAGTCAGCAGAGAGAGACCTGTGATTTGCGGGTGACTTGAGACAACTTTGCAGATCCTCATCCACGGAAGAGCTGCCTGGCGCTGAAGGGAAGATGTTGCAGAACCATGGAAAGAGTGATGGCCCTGACCCTCCAAGCCTCTTGTCCACTTACCTTCTCCTTCTTGCTGCATATTTTTGGTTATGACTCTGATCATAAGAATTTCCTTAGTGGTAGGCAGAGGAAGCAGAGACAAAACCCAAATACCTTTTAAATAATAACTAGTATCCTCAGCAGATGCGTCCCAGGTGGCTCAGTGGTAAAGAACCCTCCTGCCAGTGCAGGAGATGTGGGTTCGATCCCTGGGTCAGGGAGATCCCCTGGAGAAAGAACTGGCCTCTTCGGTATTCTTGCCTGGGAAATCCCATGGATGGAGGATCCTGGTGGGCTATAGTCCATGGGGTCACAAGAGTCAAACACGACTTAGCAACTAAACCACCACCCATCCTCAGTTGAACCTCATGGCCAATTTCATAGCAGAAAAAGAGAAGCAGCTGCTATGTCCAGGCTCTGTATGGGGTCACTTGTGCATTTACTATTTGATCCAATTCCTAGATTTTTACTGTCAGGCCTGAATGAATAACCATATTTCACAGATGAAGAAACTATAGCAAAAGAGGTAAGGTTGAAGGGCATCCGGCCTGGCCATGATGGACCAGACATGGGTACACAAGGAGGTCTCTTCCCATTCTCTTTTCTTTTTTCTCATTTTATTTGTATTTGGCTGTGTTGGCTCTTCATTGATGCTTAGGCTTTTCTCTAGTTGCAGTGAGCAGGGGCTACTCTCCATTGCTGTGCATGGGTTCCTCATTGCAGTGGCTTCTCTTGTTGCCGAGCATGGGATCTGGAGCACAAAAGTTGTGACGCAGGGGCTTAGTTGTTCGTCGGCATGTGGGATCTTTCTGACCCGGGGATTTGACCCTGTGTCTCCTGCATTGGCAGGTGGATTCTTTACACTGAGCCACCAGGGAAGTCCCCCTTTCTCTTCTCTCTTATTCTTACCCTTTGAATGTTCAACTCATGGAGCTGGAAAGACAGGAGAGAACCCATATGTTACTGACGAGGAGACTGGGCTCATGTCCAGTGGGCAGGAAATACAGTGGTCTTTCTCCAAAATAGAGTTGGCTTGTTTGGCCAAGTCCAGCATGTGGATCCAGGAAAGATTCTGGTCATCTCTGTGCCTGAGTTCTGTAAAATTAGGGTGATGGTATTACTTAGCTCTTAAGACCACTAGAAAATTCCTGTTAAGCTTTTTGAACAGTGAGTGCTCAGCATGCAGGGAGAACCCCATGCATGCTGGCTATTGTTTTATATCACACCAGCTCAGGTCAAAGCCTTTGACTGTGTGAATCACAATAAACTGTGGAAAATTCTGAAAGAGACAGGCATACGAGACCACCTGACCTGCCTCTTGAGAAATCTGTATGCAGGTCAGGAAGCAACAGCTAGAACTGGACATGGAACAACAGACTGGTTCCAAATAGGAAAAGGAGAACATCAAGGTTGTATATTGTCACCTGGCTTATTTAACGTATATGTAGAGTACATCATCAGAAATGCTGGGCTGGATGAAGCACAAGCTGGAATCAAGATTGCCGGGAGAAATATCAATAACCTCAGATATGCAGATGACACCAACCTTTTGGCAGAAAGTGAAGAGGAACTAAAGAGCCTCTTGATGAAAGTGAAAGAGGAGAGTGAAAAATTTGGCTTAAAACTCGACATTGAGAAAACTAAGATCATGGCATCTGGTCCCATCACTTCATGGCAAATACATGGGGAAACAGTGGAAACAGTGTCAGACTTTATTTTTTGGGTCTCCAAGGTCACTGTGGATGGTGATTGCAGCCATGAAATTAATAGACACTTGCTGCTTGGAAGGAAAGTTATGACCAACCTAGACAGCATATTAAAAAGCAGATATTACTTTGTCCACACAGGTCCATCTAGTCAAGGCTATGGTTTTTCCAGTAGTCATGGTTTTGGAGAAGACTCTTGAGAGTCCCTTGGACTGCAAGGAGATCCAACCAGTCCATCCTAAAGGAAATCAGTCCTGAATACTCATTGGAAGGACTGATGTTGAAGCTGAAACTGCAATACTTTGGCCACCTGATGTGAAGAGCTGACTCATTGGAAAAGATTCTGATTCTGGGAAAGATTGAAGGCGGGAAGATAAGGGGACGACACAGGATGAGATGATTGGATGGCATCACCAACTCAATGGACATGAATTTGAGTAAGCTCCAGGAGTTGGTGATGGACAAGGAGGCCTGGTGTTCTGCAGTCTGTGGGGTCACAAGGAGTCGGAAATGACTGAGCGACTGAACTGAACTGAACTGAACTGAACTCATGGAGGTCTGTGCTGGTTAGCTCCCTCCTAGTAGGCATTTGGTTTTAAATATGGCACTGCTTCAGGTACTGTAGGCACTTTGTTCTTATATTTGTATTCCTCCCTGGTTTTCCTGCATCAATTTGCTGAATAAGCAACAAGGTAAGGCCACCAAGGTTCCTATAGCCTCCCATCTCACCCCATACTCTCCTCCTCCACCTCACTGAGGGGTCTCAACATCCCCCCCTCCACCTCATCTGAGGGGTCCCTACATTCCCCCTCCTCCACCTCACTGAGAGGACCCCAAGTCTGCTTGGCCAAGGCTGAGATTTGAACCTTGGCAGCCTGGCTCCAGAGCATCTCTGCTTCTAACTGCCACGCCATGTTGCCTCTTCACGCCTTGCTCCCTGTCCCTCTACTTTCTTCTCCTCTGGTTTTTCTCCGTCCTCTGATAATGTCTTCATTGGGCATCTTGCTGCCACTATGGTCCATTCTTTGGGAGCACAGTGGATGAGAGAGTGGTAGAAGGAGCCACCGAGAGTTTCTGAGCAGGAACCTTCGGCCAGCCACATTGGCGGGTATTTGACATACTTTTGCTTCTTGCATGCTGAGTCACTCAGTTGTGCCTGACTCTTTGTGATCCCATGGATAACCAATCTCCTCTACCCATGGGAACAAGAATACTTGAGTGGATTATCATTTCCTCCTCCAGAGGATCATTCTGACCCAGGTGGTATGGATGATGTCTTAAATTCAAAGCAAGCTAGGATGGCAGGGGAACAGCTTGCCAGAGGAAACTGTATCTAATTTGGAAGAGATTTTCAAAAACATTCATTTGGGGGTGAATTTTCCTCCATAGGAGAAGACAATGGCACCCCACTCTAGTATTCTTGCCTGGAAAATCTGATGGACAGAGGAGCCTGGTGGGCTGCAGTCCATGGGGTCGCTAGGAGTTGGACACAACTGAGCGACTTCTCTTTCACTTTTCACTTTCATGCATTGGAAAAGGAAATGGCAACCCACTCCAGTGTTCTTGCCTGGAGAATCCCAGGGACAGGGGAGCCTAGTGGGCTGCCGTCTGTGGGGTCGCACAGAGTCAGATACGACTGAAGAGACTTAGCAGCAGCAGCAGCAGCAGCAGCAGCAGCAGTTTCCTCCATAATTCTCTCTGGTTTATATTAATATTTTCCTGCATCAAAGACATCCTAGCTCCAGGAAGATCGTATTCAAGAGGCAGTACATTGTGCCCATGAGCATGGACAGGGAGGCCATATGCCCTAGTTCAAGGCCCGGCTTGTTTACCTGCAAACAGTGTGCCTTCAGTTGAGTGATTTAACCCCTCTGACCCCCCAGTTTCCTTTCTGCAAACTGGAGCCAGGATGTCTGAGGGTTCAAGGGAGTTGATACACGTAAGCATTTAAAACAACACCTGGCACAGAGTTAAGCACAGACCTTCACTGTTTGTAATATTATGATTTACAAGAAGAAACATATATGTTTGGTCTTTGTCCCCATTCAGGGCACTGCCATTGTTGTTCAGCTGCTCGGTTGTGTCCAACTTTTTGCAACCCAACCCCATGGACTGCAGCACGCCAGGCTTCCCTGTCCTTTACTATCTCCCGGAATTTGCTCAAACTCATGTCCATTGAGCCATCCAACCAGCTCATGCTCATTCAGGGCATTGAGCTCATTAAAACACTTGGAATTTCCTAAGTGAAGAGAGCTGAGCTGAATTTGTTATGCTAATGAAGTGACTTTTGGAAAGCCCCTACGTAGGGGAAGAGGGCTGATTGCCAGTGGAATCAACCTTATAATTAAGGAGTTGGACTTCTCAGTCTCCCTCCTTAAGCCTCCCCCCTCCCACCTACAGGAAAGGGAGCTGAGCTGGAGTAAAGTCAGTCACCCATGACCAGTGATTTAATCAACCCAGCCTATGTAACGAAGCCTCCAGAAAAAGCTAGAGGATTGGCTTTGGAGAGCTTTCAGGTTGGCAGAGATTTGGGGAGGGTGGTGGTCCTGGGGAGGGCATAGGAGCCCCACAACCCTGCCCCCATCCTTTGTCCTAAGAATCTCTTCCATCTGGCTGCTCCTTCTGTAGTAAATCAGTCATCAAGTTAGTAAGATGTTTCTCTGAGTTCTGTGAGCCATTCTAGCAAATTAACCAACCCCAGGAGGGTCTTCCCTGGTGGCTCAGAGCTTAAAGCATCTGCCTACAATGCGGGAGACCTGGGTTCGATCCCTGGGTCGGGAAGTTCCCCTGGAGAAGGAAATGGCAACCCACTCCAGTATTCTTGCTTGGAGAATCCCATGGACAGAGGAGCCTGGTGGGCTACAGTCCACGGGGTCGCAAAGAGTCGGGCACGGCTGAGCGACCTTACTTACTTACTTAAGGAGGGTCTATAGCTGGTGAGTCAGAAACCCAGGTGACAACCTGGACTTACTTGTGCTGGACATCTGAAGCAGAGGAGGGGCTGTCCTGCGAGGCTGAACCCTTAACCTGTGGGATCCGACTCCCATCTGGTCCTGTAGGTGGACTGATGCCAGATGGTGAAATCAGTCCTCTGGGCATTTGCTCCAGGTTGGCGTGGAGGTGATGAGAGATGTCAGGCTGGTTGGTTCCTTGATGGGATCAGGGTTGAGGAGCAGTTGTGGGTGAGTGATCACTACTGGGCCTTCCCTGGTGACTCAGAGGGTAAAGAATCTGCATGCAGTGAGGGAGACTCAAGTTCCATCCCTGGCTTGGGAAGACCCCCTAGAGAAGGGAATGGCACTCTTCACCCACTCCATATTCCTGCCTAGAGAATCCCATGGACAGAGGAGCCTGGTGGGCAAATGTCCACCAGTAATCCATGGGGTAGCAAAGAGTTGGACACGACTGAGTGACTAACACTTTGACAAGATCACTCTTAGTTCTGAACTGCTAAGTCTGAGATACCATCAAATCAGCCCACTGAAAAGAAATTTTCCCTAGTTTTAGAAATAGGAGTCTAGAGCCTGGAAGAGAGATTGGAGGGAAATGTGTATTTGAAAGTGATTGGCAGGTAGATGGTAACAGCAGCTATGAAGTATGGTCTGTCCTTTACCCTACCATGTTTTAAGCTGAGAAGGAGTGTCAGGCTTTTTAAATTGAAAGGAAGCTCCTTAAAGAAACTTCTTTGCTGTGTCCTAAATCAATAAAATCCTGCCACTCTTTGTTAAATTTTCTGACCTTTTTTTAGAAGTAAGGTAAAAGCTTCTTCCCTTCTGTCATTTTTTAAAGCTTTTTTTCTAATTTAAATTGAAGTATAGTTTATCTACACTTATCTGAAAGTTAGTTTCAGATATATAGCAAGGTGAGTCAGTAATATACTGAATATATGTGTGTATACACAGTATATTACACAGTATTTATATTATATTACATTAGTATATTATATTATATTGGTGTTTATATTACACAGTGTAGTACACAGTATATTACTGACTCATCTTGCTATATGTGTGTGTGTGTATATATATATATACACACACACATATTTGTTGTTTTTTAGTCACTAAGTCATGTCTGACTCTTTGTAACCCCATAGACTGTGGCCCACCAGGCTTCCCCGTCCATGGAATTGCCCAGCGTGAATACTCCAGTGGATTGCCATTTCCTTCTCCTGGGGATCTTCCTGACCCAGGGATTGAACTGCATCTCCAGTTTATCATTTGTATATCATTCCTCAGTAAAGTTGGTAAAAAAACAAATACCAGCACATTTGAAGTTGACTCTCCACTTCTGCTAAACCCTGGGTGGTGGGCAGGTGTCTTTGATCATTATTTTCTGTGTTGAAAGAACTTTGCAAACTTTTATAGTGGTGTCCATAAAGGGTTACCAGTACTGTGATCTTGGGAGGTTGGTGAGCTTGTTAAAGGTAACAGAAAAGGACCACTTAATGAAACTTCTCTAAACTGTTTTTTAACAGCATGGCTTCTGACACCAAATGTGTGCATGTTTTTCCCAATTCCAACCAGTTCTCCAAATCTTCAGATACCAACTTAGTGTCCTACAATTTGTTTCAGTTCTGACACTATTCAGAATTAGCACAAACCCCACAGGTTAAGGGCTCAGTCCCATAAGACTCCTTGACCTCAGGTACCGACCACAAGACAACATGCTTCTAACTGACTGGCTGTAAAATTGGGCGTCCCCACAACTCGCTCTTTAGGTTTGACAATTTGCCGGAACAGCTTATAGAACTCAGGAAAGTAGCTTAGTTTTTATTTCCAGTTTATTGTCAATCTTAAAGGACTTCAACTCTGAATAGTCATTGGAAGGATTGAAGCTGAAGTTCCAGTACTTTGGCTACCTGATGTAAAGAGCTGACTTGTTGGAAAAGATCCTGATGCTGGAAAAGACTGAGGGAGGAAGAGAAGGGATGACAGAGGATGAGATGGCTGGATGGCATCATCTACTCAGTGGACATGAGTTTAAGCAAACTCCAGGAGATAGTGAAGGACGGGAAAGCCTGGTGTGCAGTCCATGGGGTCTCAAAGAATCAGACATGACTGAGTGACTGAACAGCAACAGCCAGATTTTTGGAAAGGGTGCAACTCAGGAACAACCAAATGAAAGGGATGTGTAGGGTGAGGTCCCGAGGAGTGTGTGCAGAGCTTCCATGTCTTCTCCAGGTGCACCACCCTCCCAGCACCAACCTGTAAGCTTTCTGAACACTGTTCTTTGGGGTTTTTCCGGAAGTTGCATTACTTAGGCATGACTGATGACGTTGTTGGCCGCTGAGTATTGAAATCAAGCTCCAGCCTTTCTCCTCTTCCTGGAGGGTCAGGGAGTAGGGATGAAAGATACAACCTTACCATCACATGGTTGTTTCCTCCAGCAACCAGTCTCCCTCCTTGCTGGCAGGGTAAAGGGAACCCCAGCAAGAGTCACTTCATTAGTGTAAATTCAGGAGGGATTGAAAAGCACTCATTACAAATGACTCAGGGAATTACTAGATCTTTAGGAACTTTGTGCCAGGTACTGGGGACAAAGGAAAACATATACATATTTTTTTCTTTTTAATATTTTCTTTTTTTAATTTATTTATTTGGCTGCACTGGGGTTTAGTTGCAGCACACAGGATCCTTTTTTTCCTCCAGCATCTTTTGGTTGTGGCGTGTGGGATCTTTAGTTGTGACTTGCAAATTCTTAGTTGTAGCATGTGGGATCTACTTCTCTGATCAGGGGTGGAACCAGGGCCCCCTGCTCTGGGAGCATGGAGTCTTAGCCACCAGACCACCAGGGAAGTTTTCCAAAATATATATTTCTTATTTTGTCCCGATTTTGTACCTGCCCACTGAGCAAAGAAGGTAAATATGATTTTGTTTCCCCTTAGTGCCAGGGATGTGTTGGAGCGTTAGCATTGGCTGAGTTTCCCCTTCCAATATATTAAAAATATACACACATGATTGTGATTTGAAAGGAACCCAAAGAAAATCTTTCATAACTGTAATGACATTCAGAGCCATATAATTTGAAAGATAAGAATTGTTTTCCATGTAGTCATATGGATTATGTCTGTAAGTGTAGTCTTCTTAATTATACGTATGACTTTAGCTTCTGAAAATGCCATAGCCTCTTCCTGGCAGCGCGCACGGGTGTCTGGGGCCAGGACTAGTCCTGTTGACCTTCCCAGGTCCTAGGAACAGATCAGGCTGCTCCTTATAATCTGTAGAGCAATGCAAAAGAGTTTTCTTTTGTGGCCTAAACATGCAAATCTTTGAGTCTCAATCATACTCCATGGGTTTCCTTGGGTTTAAGAGTCAAATAAACTCCCAGAGTCTCAATTAGACTCATTCAGATTTGCTTTTTGAGTCTCATGCTAGCTTCCAGCTTCTCGTCTTGGCTTCACTCCTTGGGACATGAGCACAGCTCCAAAGTGCAACACCCAGGCCTTCTGAGACCTGCACGTGGGTTGTCCCAAGGTCAGGCAAAAGGTTAAATCGAACTAAAGAAAGTCACTGAGTTGGGATACAACCACTAAGTTTCTTTTGGATTCCTTTTGAAACCATAAGTCACAATTTTCTTGCAAAAACTCAGGCAAGGTTTTTCTTAGAGCATGGTTTTGCTTTGCTTAAATAATATCCGTGCCCGTGTAGTCGGTCGTGTCCGACTCTTTGCGACTCCGTGGACTATAACCCGCCAGGCTCCTCTGCCCATGGGATGTCTTAGGCAAGAATTCTGGAGTGGGTTGCCATTTCCTTCTCCAGGGGATATTCCCAACTCAGGGATAGAACCTTTGTGTCTCCTGCATTGGCAGATGGGTTCCTTACCATTAGCGCCTCCTGGGAAGCCTTGTTACAGCAGCCCTAGGGAACTAACATAGAAGGCAGTGTGGCCAAGCTGCCCTGGAGCGGGGCATGAGGGCCTGTGAGCAGAGGGGCCGTTGCATGCCCCCCTCATGGTCCTTCCCCTCCGTTAGCAGAGTTCACTAGAAGCCACCCAGATGAAGACTGGTAACACTTGAAGTACTTTCAGAAATGTTGCTCTCTGCCAACTCACATTCCAAAGACAAAACCTGTGCT
>NW_011495064.1:7972411-7977992 GCF_000754665.1 Bison bison bison
AAAACCTGTGCTGGGCTGGATAACACTCTGGACCTTCATGTGCAAATGGACAGCAAAAAGTGTATGAATCGATTCCATCCTGACTCCGGAGAGCAATAAAAGACTTTCATTGTTTATTATGGAGCCTGTGTTGAAGGGTACATTCAGAGCCAGAGGAAATCAATTGATAATGACACCAAACTCAGCGAAGAGGCTGGCGCGAAGCAGGTGCTCCGTGCTTTAAAGCTGTATTATACTTCTTGGGGCTGCCCAGGTAGTTTAGTGGTAAAGAAACCCCTGCCGATGCAGGAGACACAAGAGACGCAGTTTTGATCCCTGGGTCGGGAAGATCCCCTGGAGGAGGGCATGGCAACCCACTCCAGTATTCTCGCCTGGAGAATCCCATGGACAGAGAAGCCTGGGGGCTACAGTCTATAGGGTCACACAGAGACAGACACAACTGAGCAAAGGACAGATTGTACTTACTCCCTGAAGCCGAACAGGTTTAAATGATTTGGAATGCATATAATTTTTCGCAGCTGTGTCAATATTTCTTCTTATGCAATTTATTGTGGTGTATTATTCAACTAGACCCAAAGTTAAGAATCTGTGTGTAAACCAACGATGTATAAAGTAGATAACTAATGAGAACCTACTGTACAGCACAGTGGGCAGAAAAGAATTAAGGTACAATCTGTTTATAGAACATGGGTTAAACTAAGCTTGAAAATGCATTCCAGTATACGGTAGGTGTAGACACATAGGTTTTGATTCCACTCATACGAGGTACCTAGAATAGGCGACTAATCCATAGAGTCAGAAAGTATATTAATAGATTGTGTGGCTGGGGACTTAGTGTTTATTAGGGACAGAGTTTAAATTTAGGATGGTGGAAAATTGGGAAATGGATGATGGTGAGAGTTGCAGAACAATGTGAATGTACTTAGTACCACTGACTGCTACTGCTAAGTCACTTCAGTCATGTCCCACTCTGTGTGACCCCATAGACAGCAGCCACCAGTCTCCCCCGTCCCTGGGATTCTCCAGGCAAGACCACTGGAGTGGGTTGCCATTTACTGAACTGTACAGTTAAACCTGGTCAAAATAGTATGTTTTATATTATGCGACTTTACCACAATAAAACAATTAAAAAAAAAGAATCTGTGTGTAAACTGTTTTTCATTTGTTTCTTTAGAATTAATTTCATTAATTTTAATGAATAATTTAAACAAATTAACATCTGAACTCATGGTAAGGACTGGCTGGTATTACTAGCTGGAAGATTTATGTAGATGACTTTGTAAAGGCTACCTTGATTTCTTTTTCTTTTTTCTAAGATGCTTAAAATTTTTTTTAATTTATTTTTATTTTTCCCCAAACTTTAAACTTTTTATTTTGTATTGGGGTGAAAAAAAATGTGGAACTCTTCACAAATTTGCATGTCATCCTTGAGCAGGGGCAGTGCTGATCTTCTCTGTGTCATTCCAATTTTAGTATATGTGCTGCCAAAGCAAGCACGACTGTTTCTCACTTCTAATTTAAGTCTACTTTCCTTTTTCTCATTTTCTTTTCATCTAGGTCTTGTACAACATCTTAATTGCCTTCACGAAGATGCACAAATTTGAAGACATAGAACCCGTGGACATTTTGGCTGGATGTGCCCGCTTCGTCATTGTTGGGTGTGGGGGGGCATTTTTTGGCGTCATCTTTGGATTCATTTCTGCGTTTATCACCCGCTTCACCCAGAACATCTCTGCCATCGAACCCCTCATCGTCTTCATGTTCAGCTACCTGTCCTACTTAGTGGCCGAGACACTCTACCTCTCTGGCATCCTGGCGTGAGTACAAACGGAGGACCCACTCCCATCCCATAAGGAGAGTTTAGGACCACATCTTGTGGACCAGAATTGGGAAAGGCCTGACTTCTAAAGCTAGTCCTCAAAAGTGATGCAGGAGGATTCAGGTTTCTTGAACTTCTGTCAAATCCAGTTCAGGTCCTTTGCCAAACAAATGTTCTCCCCAGCACCTGCGCTTGCTCTGTCCTGGTGATTTGCCTGAAGAGAGCTTGCTTAGCAAGTTTATAATGCTCAGAAAAGCTGGTGCGGAGATGAGCCGGGAGAGGTTCAAGGTTAAGGTCTCACTTCAGTTGTTACCTTTTTTCCTTGAAAAATGCATTATTTTAAAGGGAAGCATTGGAGAAAGCAATTGGCACCCCACTCCAGTACTCTTGCCTGGAAAATCCCATGGATGGAGGAGCCTGGAAGGCTGCAGTCCATGGGGTCGCTGAGGGTCAGACATGACTGAGCGACTTCATTTTCACTTTTCACTTTCATTCATTGGAGAAGGAAATGGCAACCCACTCCAGTGTTCTTGCCTGGAGAATCCCAGGGACGGGGGAGCCTGGTGGGCTGCTGTCTATGGGGTGGCACAGAGTCGGACATGACTGAAGTGACTTAGCATAGCACAAAAGGAAGCATGCCAGGAACTACTGTCATTCCTGGACTCTGCTTTCTGCTCTTTCACTTAAGTCATGTCATTGCTCCAGGACAGGTCAGTGTGGAGTAAAACTCAAGAGATAGGATAAGACTAGAAATTCAGATTTTTTTTTCTAATGAAAATGTTTTTGAAATGTTTATCCTTGTTTAGATCTTGGAATCAGGCTTCTCAACTTGATTTATTATATTTGATCACGTTGCCTTTTTAAAAATGACATTATCCTCATACCCAGATCCTTGGGCACACTTTTATTGTATAGAAGTATTTATTTTGATTACATACAGTAGTGTAAAGTCTAGGCAGCTTCCCTAGTGGCTGAGACGGTAAAGAATCTGCTTGCAATGCAAAAGACCCGGGTTCGTTCTCTGGGTTGGGAAGATCCCCCAGAGAAGGGAGTGTCTACCCACTCTAGTTATTCTTGCCTGGAGAATCCCATGGACAGGGGAGCCTGGCGGGCTACAGTCCACGGGATCGCATAGAGATGGACACAACTGAGCAACTGACACTTTTCCTTTCGCTTTCACAAAGTCTAGGCACTCATCAGTCTTTCTCTTTAAAAGTGAATGTGGCTGGACCTAGAGTCTGTTGTACAGAGTGAAGTAAGACAGAAAGAGGAAGACGAATATCTTATACTAACGCATATGTGTGGAATCTAGGAAATGGTACTGATGAGTCTGTCTGTAGGGCAGTAATAGAGCTGCAGACAGAACAGATGTGTGTACACACACGGGGAAGGAGAGGGTGGGAAGAATTGGGAGAGGAGCATTGACGTATGTACACGGCCTGCGTAAACATAGTGGGAAGCTGCCGTTGCACAAGCAGCTCAGCCTAGTGCTCTGTGGTGACCTGGGGGGCGGGGATGGGTGGGGGGTGGTGGGAGGAAAGACCAAGAGGCAGGGGATATCTGTACACTTAGGGCTGGTTCACACTGTTGTACAGCAGAAAACAACACAACATTGTAAAGCAGTTATATTCCAAGTATAAATAACTAAATACCATCAGCGAAAGGAAATTTCTAGTTCTCATCAGGAAGTCGCAAGTTGAAAATTAAGTAACGATTCTGCCAATTTATTCAAATTAATGTATTTGGCTCATATAACCTCTCTTGCATTTTTGAAACCCACCTGATTTATTTGATACAATATACTAAAAGTATACATATATTTTGAAGAATAAAACCTACTATGTACTGAAAAAAAAATTGAGCAAACTACTAAGGCAAAGCAAATCCTTTCTTTCCTTTCCAAACTTGCTAAGTGGCTCTAGAATGAAGCATTTTAAGTGAAAATGTTCTCATTAAATTTTTGTAGGGAACATTATCGTATGAGGGGTCTTGCTGAATTATTCTTTCTGGGCAACTGCACTGGCTTTGTTTTGGTTTAAGGCAAGTGAAGCTGGGGGTAAGAGATAGGGCTGACATAGCTTTTGATGACAGCAAGATAGAAACAGTCCTGCTTCTGGCTCCTGCATGAAGTATGCAGCATTTTGTTTTCTGGAAACCATGCAACTCCCACCTTCCCCCATCACAGTCAATTTGTGCAGACCCCTTGGGTAGTGAGAAGAAGAAGAAAGAAAATGAACATTTGTAGTTGGAGATGTTCTGTCTGGATAAAAACAGGATTTGTGTCTCTGTGCCATCACGGGCTTCCCAGGTAGCTCAGTGGTAAAGAATCCGCCCACCAATGCAGGAGACGCAGGGTTGGGAAGATCCCCTGGAGGAGGAAATGGCAAACCACTCCAGTACTCTTGCCTGGGAAAAGCCCATGCACAAAGGAGCCTGAGGGGTTACAATCTATGGGGTCACAAAGACATCAGACACAACTGAGTGACTGAGCACCCACACACACCATCACCAAAAGAGGATTCTCCAGTGAGGGGCAAGGTCCTGTGGCTTCTCTCTGTTCCTGCTGCAGAATCACAGCCTGTGCGGTGACCATGAAAAAGTATGTGGAAGAAAACGTGTCCCAGACCTCATACACGACTATCAAATACTTCATGAAGATGCTGAGCAGCGTCAGCGAGACCCTGATCTTCATCTTCATGGGCGTGTCCACCATTGGAAAGAACCACGAGTGGAACTGGGCTTTTATCTGCTTCACCCTGGTCTTCTGCCAGATCTGGAGGGCCATCAGTAAGACATGGCAAGCCCCACGGAGTCCTACCTGCTTCTCTTTTTATTTTTCTTATTCCTTCCTGCAAGGTTAAAGCATAAGCAATGAGATGATGCCAACTGGTTTAACTGGTTGGGGGTGGGGGTAGAGGGGTTGGGTACCTTATGGTGACCAGGAATGTTCTCTGGTTCATTCCTCAATCAGTTCAAAATAATTACTAGCTGATAAGTGTTTGCACTAAAACAAGGCTGAAGCCAGAGCACTTTTATTTTTTTAATTGAGGAGAGAAATTTCACAAAGACACATTTAAATATAACTCAGTACATTTACCTTTTGCTCATCACATCTTTGCCAATTTGTATCTTCTTGCACCTTAAATTAGATATAGATTATAAACTGCAGGCTCTCTTTTACACTTTTGTTACAGGAAAAGTGAAATCTCACAAATTGTAGTCTATAGAAGGCAAATCCTGCTAGAAAACAACCTCCTAAATATTATAGATGGTTTTAGTCAAGGATTGAGTATGATGTATAGAAAACAAAGGAAGTGGATCCTTTCTTTTTAAAAAAAAAAAATGCTTTGTAAAGG
The DNA here is from genome assembly GCF_000754665.1 of Bison bison bison. Lineage (NCBI taxonomy): Eukaryota > Metazoa > Chordata > Mammalia > Artiodactyla > Bovidae > Bison > Bison bison. The sequence continues at coordinate 7,977,587 of NW_011495064.1, forward strand.
CAACTCTGCAATGTAACTCATTGTCTGTAGTTCAGTCCCTAAGTCCTGTCCAAATCCCTGTGATCCCGGGGACTGCTGCATGCTGGGCTCCCCTGTCCGATCATCCCTATCAAATATGCATCATTTAAAAACATGAGATATCTTGTCAAAGGCCTTTTAATTTAACTTGTATATTTGTTTCTGGAATTAGTAAGAACACTCATTACTGAACTGTAAGATTTCCTTTGATTAGAAGCAGTTATATTTTAAAATGGTTTTGACCAATATTTGATGCATTTTTACATGACTTTGATAGGTAATTTCAAGCCAATTACTCAGAGAGAAATTAGGAGAAATGGCTGATAACTCATCTTGAATATATCCATTCTAAATTCAGAATGGTTTTTAGGATGTAGGAAAGAATAAC
>NW_011495064.1:7978092-7982060 GCF_000754665.1 Bison bison bison
GTCTTCAGAGGAGATGAGAATTAAGAATACTCTGATATAAATTTATAATCTCACATCAAGCCTTATCACTAATTAGCTATTTGACCTTGGGAAGACAGTTACCTGTGCTTCCCAGGTGGTGCAGCGGTTAAGAATCCGCCTGCCAATGCTGGAGATGTGAGTTCAATCCCTGGGTTGGGAAGATCCCCTGGAGAAGGAAATGGCAACCCACTCCAGTATGCTTGCCTGGAGAATCCCATAGACGGAGGAGCCTGGTGGGCTACAATCCATAGGGTCACAAAGAGTTGGAGGCGACTGAGCACACATACAGAAGGTTAACTCCTGGAAAGCTTCTTCCCCAACCACAAAACAGTGTATGTGGACAAATTTCTTAGGTCCTTTTAAGTTCTAATACTGCAGGGACCTACAGAGTCAAGTTAATGTCGAGAGGAGCATCAGATTCAGAGCCTCAGCCCAGCCAACAGGAATAGAAACCATCTAGGAGATTAATGTTGCAGAGACCTCATCATGGTTGACCCTTGGTGACCATCCAGCCCAGCTCCTGTATTTTCCATCCAAGGGAAATGATGGAACAGTTCCCAAGAAAGTGACTTGGCCACATCAGGGTGAGGGACAGAGCCAGGTGTCAGAGTCCAGCTCTCTGGCTACTACCTGACTCATCGTAGCTAAGAATAGTTCTCACTCACGAAGGGTTATAACATAGAAGGTCATGTTTTATGTTATTTATAAATATTGAGTTTATTGAACTTTACCTCCATCTTCTGATATAAATACTGTCAGCATCTCCATAAAGCAGGTGAGGACACTGAGTATCTGACAAGATTAAGACACTTGTCCAAGGTCGCATGATTAGCCTGTGGAGGAGCCGGGACAAACAAAACAAAATGAAAAACATTAAATTGCATTGTCTCCTGCATTTTCAATGTCCCTACTATCAAAGGATGCTAGGAAAGAATAACAAAAGGTGGGAATATTTAAATTATTCATAAAATTAACTCTGAATATGCGTGCCTATTGGATCTTCAGGGGAGAAAAGAATTAAGAATACTCTGATATAAATTTATAATGTCACATCAAGTCTTGTCACTATCACTAACTAGTCATTTGACCTTGGTGATAGTGGTGGTGGTTCAGTAGCTAGGGCATGTCCGACTCTGTAACCCCGTGAATTGTAGCACACCAGGCTCCTCTGTCCTCCACCATCTCCCAGAGTTTGCTCAAATTCTGGTCTCTTGAGTTGGTGATATTATTTGATCTTGAGCGGACAGTCAACTACTCAAAAACTTCTACCCCAAGCACACAATGGTGGGTGTGGACCAATTCATTAGGTCCCTTTCAGTTCTAATACTACGCGATCTATAGGGCAGTAGAGTTAGTGTCAAGGTTGCTTGCTGAGATGTCTGTGTCATTAGAAGTCACATGAGGATACCGAGTGCTTTATTATTCTCTGATTAGGAGCTTAAGTGAAGGGACTGCTCTCACCAGGAAATCCTGCATTGGTTGTAACTCAGCCGTGTGGGCCACTGGGAGATGGAGAAAGATGTGATAGACAAGACCTGTTTCCAATAAGCTCTCCCACCCTCCATTTCCACTTACTGACAGTAAGAAGCCCCCTGGTGACCCCTTGCCAACTTCCCTTCTTGTTTGCATAGAGTTTCAAGAAGAACCAAATCACCCACACAAGCTCTGCTCACCTGCAGAGAACCCCCCAGGCGCTGCGAGGGCCCCTCTCACCTTCAAAGTCACACACCTCCTCTGCTGACTCAGTGAGAGCAGGAGTTGATAGAAAGGCTTGTGCCCTCCAAGTAATACCGTTGCTTTTCTTAATTTTGAAAGGCAGAGCAAAGTTTACGAAAATGGATTAGAAAATAGATGCCATTTCTTATAGCACAAGAATCAAGATGTATTCCTCTAAACACACAGACGTGCTCAGTCACTGAGTCTTGTCCCACTTTATGTGACCCCATGGACCGTAGCCCACCTGGCTCCTCTGTCCATGGTATTGTCCATTATTGTAAGAATAATACCATGGGCTGCCATGTCCTTCTCCTCGATCTTCCCAAGCCAGGGATCGACCCCTCGTCTCCTGCATTGCAGGCTGATTCTTTACCACTGAGCCACCTGGGAAATCCCAAATACACACACATACGGAAACACACACATTTGTGAGCATCCCTGTCGGGAACAAGACTTCTGACTTGAAGCACTGCTGTGCCACAACTAGCCGAGAAGTGAAAAGCTTTGTAAGCTGATCTGTTGGGCGCGGACAGCCGTGGGTGTGATGGAATTCAGTTGCCTTGCTTGGGGGCGCGTGGCATGACCTGTATTTACTAGCGCTGCTGTGTCTCTGCTCATTCATGACCCTCTCCTCTAATACATATTCTCCCCCTTCTAGGCGTGTTTGTTCTCTTCTATGTCAGTAACCAGTTTCGGACTTTCCCCTTCTCCATCAAGGACCAATGCGTAATTTTCTACAGTGGTGTCCGAGGAGCTGGAAGTTTTTCCCTTGCGTTTTTGCTTCCTCTGTCTCTTTTTCCTAGGAAGAAATTGTTTGTTACTGCTACCCTAGTCGTTATATATTTTACTGTATTTATTCAGGTTGGTAGATTTCTTTCCTATTGAAATAAGTCTATTCCTCTCAGGATTATGTGTTAAATTAATAAAATACCAAGACAAGGATACAATATGCATTCAATACTGAAACTAAATTCCCAAATATGTCTAGATCATGTTTTGGGTCATCCCGGAAACTCTAACTTTTGATGACTTTTGAATAATAAAATCAAAATGTTCTTAGGTACAGGTAAATGATAGCACTTCTAATGTGTATTACTGAAAATAAGATTCCAGTTAGTACTAGTTTTTATTTTAACTGGAATTAGTGCTTAGCAAACTAATGGGAGTTTATTTTAAAGAATGAAACTATGTCCTTGGTTTAAAATAGAATATCTGTTTTTATTGCAGAATTTAAAAACATTAAATAAGAACTAAAGTAAACACTGGAGCATTTATTCAGGAGAAACTAGTATAAAACAAAGCTATAAAAATGGGGAGTCCCCATAGTTTTGCTAATAGATTCGTGGTCTCTACAGTGACAATCTTTGCTACAACAAAACCTTTATTTTGTTGTTTACAACATAGGGAATCACAGTTGGCCCTCTGGTCAGGTATCTGGATGTTAGAAAGACCAATAAAAAAGAATCCATCAACGAAGAACTCCATACTCGTGTAAGTTATCTCTTGGTCATGATTAGTAAATTAGTAAGACGTGCCTTCTTGGTCACCTATGGGAGTTGGTTTAGAGGTGTGGATATGTCACTAGACGTGGTCTCTTTCCTCTCCAGCCCCACCAGCAGTGTTGCTGAAGGAAATTATCACAAACTCAGTTGCTTTCATCTTACAGTTATTATCTTATAGTGCTGGAGGTCAGAAGTTCACAGTGAGTCTCACTGGGATGAAATCAAGATCTTGCAGGGCTGACTTTCTTTCTGAAGTTTCTAGGAAAGGATCTGTTTTTTTCTAGATTTTTTTTTTTTCCCATATAGGCCATTATGGGCTTTCCTTGTGGCACCGATGGTAAAGAATCTGCCTGCAATGCAGGACACCCAGGTTTGATCTCTGGGCCGGGAAGATCCCCTGGAGAAGGGCATGGCAACCCACTCCAGTATTCTCGCCTGGAGAATCCCATGGACAGAGGAGCCTGGCATGCTTCAGTCCATGGGGTTGCAAAGTGTCGGACATAACTGAGTGACTAAACAGCAACAAGTGGCTCTGGGGAATAGAAATGGGAACTAATGCACGGACGATGCACTGTGAGAAGCTTCGGTTCCTAATGAAGAGCATCGGGACAGTGGTTTCTCGTACGGCACAGTCACAGGTGAAGTACAGACAGTAATGGGGGGACACGGCACAGGCGCTGTCCTGGAGATTCAGGCTTCCAGCCACAGGCTTCGAGACCATTGACCCAC
>NW_011495064.1:7982160-8012713 GCF_000754665.1 Bison bison bison
ATTGACCCACATAATGTGTAGTTTTCCTTCATGTCTGAGAGTCCTTAACCCTGATGCTGGAAAAACTGATGAAGTCAAAGTCAGTGCAGAATTTCATGGCCAAAGTCACCCATGAAAATAAGATAATTTTAATTCCAGGAAATCCAAACCGAAAAATTTTCCAAGCCCATTTGGAAGTATTTAACAGCTGGGGATAAGGAGTGAGCGTTTTGAAAGAAGTATTCCTCTAAACACAGTGGAATACAGCCCGAGTGCTTTGGGCTTCCCTGGTGGTTCGGTGGTAAACAATCTGCCTGGCAATGCGGGAGACACAGATTCCATCCCTGGTCCTGGAAGACCCCACCGGCCTCAGAGGAGCCTGTGCACTGCAAGTACTGAGCCTGTGCTCTAGACCTGGGAGCCGCAGCTACTAAAGCCTGCATGCCCTAGGGGCCGTGCTCTGCAACAAGAGAAACACCGCAATGAGAACACACGCTGCTACTAGAAAGAGGGGCCCCCAGCTGCCTCAGCCAGAGAAAAGACCAAGTGCCAGCAAAAAGCCAGCACAGCCAACAGTAAATAATAAGTACATGGAACTTAAAAAAAACTGTGCTTTAACCTGACTGAAGATTTTTGTCTCTGTCTTTATCCCCTCTATTCATTACATTAAGAAATTAGATAGTATACCTAAAATAATAGAACCTGGATATTTCATCCCTTTTGTATTTATCTCTTTTTATCACAAAAGATATAATTATTGGTAGAAAGTGCATAATTGTTTCAGAATTAATTGAGTATTTTCATCTACTTTCTCCCCACAATTTAGAAGCCATGATAAACTTCACTAATTAGATTATTTGTAAATTAATAAATTATAAAGAGATTGTGTTTTTCCCTAAATTCTTATAAACAATTTGGATAAAGCAAATGGAATATAACTGGCGTGGATGGTGAAATGTAAATACTGAGACAAAAAGATCAGATAAAAACATATAATTCTGTCGTTATAATTTTGTTGCTCAGTCATGTCTGGCTCCTTTTGCAACCCCGTGGACTGTAGCCCACCAGGCTCCTCTGCCTATGGGAATTCCCAGGCAAGAATACTGGAGTAGGCTGCCATTTCCTTCTCCAGGAGGTATTATAATAGAATATCCATAAAACTGTATTTTTAGAAACTGTATAAAAAGGCACTGGCATTTTCTTTTCTTTTTGCAATGAAATTAGAGCGATGATTGGTTATTAGGCTTTATATCCATGTCATTTCAGTAATGAGAATCTTCCTTGATCATTCTAGAAAGATAGTATTCATAGCAAAGCAAGTACCTTGTTTTCCTTGGAAGTCATATGCTTTATTGAAGAACTTATCTACAGAGCCTTTGAATTATGAAACTTGGTGGCATTACTGGGAAAGGCATTGTAAGCTTTGGTTCTATCAACAGAGTGATAGAAAAGAAGATATGAGCTAGGAAACCAAAGCCTCCTTTGTTTTTCACCGCGTGTTAACTTTCCTTGTGTGTCTCGTAGGGTTAATGCTTCACTAGCAATCATTTTTCTGTGTTTGTTGTCAGCTGATGGACCACCTGAAAGCTGGAGTTGAAGATGTGTGTGGGCAGTGGAGCCACTACCAAGTGAGAGACAAGTAAGAGACAGCTTTCAGCCCCGAGGAGGGGTAGACGTGACGTGGGGAACCGCGGAAGCTTCCCCTGGAAGCTGAGCATGAAATTCGAGAGAACCCCGAGGAAGGGGGCCAGGAAGACAAAGGGCCCAGGAGTCATGGCATATAGGAAGCAGGAAGAAGTCCTGGGAAGTGGACTCCCAGGGGGTGGAGGCGGTGAACTTGGATCTGAGTGCTTTAGAGAGAATTAGTACAACCTGCTTCCCAGGTGGCTCAGCGCTAAAGAATCCACCTGCCAATGCAGGAGATGTGGGTTCGATCCCTGGCTCAGGAAGATCCCCCTGGAGAAGGAAGTGTCAACCCACTCCAGTATCCTTGCCTGGAATATCCCATGGACAGAGGAGCCTGGCGGGCTACAGTCCATGGAGTACAAAGAGTTGGACAAGACTGAGTGACTGAGCATGCATGGGGAGTTGGACAAGACTGAGTGACTGAGCACGCATGGGGAGTTGGACAAGACTGAGTGACTGAGCACGCATGGGCATGTTGTAACAGAGGCAAATGCATAAACTATATAATAATGTGGGAGTGCGTTTGGAAAATAAGTGAGGCAGAGAATGCAGAGAAGAATGCAAGCCTGCCAAGCGTCAGCAATAGCAGTGTATTTCCAAGCAGTGTATCTCCCTTGCAAAGGCAAGGGAGAGCATGTCCCGGTTTGGATATGGTCAGAAAGATGAGACAAGGTGAAAGATAGGAAAGACAAGGATGCACTTTTACAGTGCAGAGTCCAGCATCTCTGTACAGCCATTGATACTATAAAGTTCAATTTGATCTTTAAGACTCATATCAAAAGGCTATTTATTAAGTAGGAGCATAGCCATACTTGGACTTCGGAAAGCAAACTACACAGTGATGTGGAAGCTGGATTAGAAAGAGAAAAATTAAATGGGGAGACACATCGCATTGACAGATATACACTACCATGTGTGAAACAGCCAGCGGGAAGCTGCTGTGCAGAACAGAGAGCTTGGCTGGTGCTCTGTGATGACCTAGAGGGTGGGATGCGGGGGTGGGAGGGAGGCTCGAGAGGGAGGCGATATATTTTACTATATGAATGGTGAGTATATTAACCCGATATTTTAAAGCAATTATACTCCAATAAAAAGAAAGAGGGGAATTATCTGTCACACCAGTTATCTCTCACATGATCTCCTTAACTGTCCTGTGTTCTTATGCTCATTTTAAAGATGAGCAAACCAACTCTGAGAAGTCAATTAACCTGCCGTACAGTGGAACCTGGATGTGCATTTAGGTCTGTTGTTTTCAATGAGCCACAAAGTTTCCAGACTAGTGAAGGTCAAGAATTAGAAGAAGGGATATTGAAATACTTCTAGGGGAGACATGCTTGCTATGACATCAGAAAAGGAAGATGAAGCAAGGGAAAAATGAGAATGACCATCTGATCTTCAGATAGTGAGCAGAGGGAGGTAACAATGTCATGGTTAAGTTTATAGACTGTAGAAGAATGTTCAGAGTTAATAGCAGATTCTGCTTAAGTGTCCCATACTCACTTAACCCCTTTTGGAACTGACTTTCAAGTTCAGGAGGAAATCGTGACTGTGATAGAGATTGTGAATTGTCAGTATTTGGTACCCAAAGATGTGGATGTGGCTGAGATGACTGGGATCCTGGGAAGAGGGGAAGCTCCCTGAGGACAGGAGTTGGAGAAGCTTTCCTTTTTTTCCTTTCTCCTTTCCTCTGAGGCAGGAAAGGAAGAGGAAGAACAGAGGAGCCTGGGAAGAAGTCATGAGAAAGGCTAGAAGGGAAGTAGGACATGCTGGGTTTGTAGGAAGTGGCCACCAAGTCGTCCATCAGGAGGAGCCAGTGGCTAACAGCACAAGGGCAATGGCGACCACTGGTCTTGACCAGGACAAGGTCAAAGTGAGCCCAGGTTGAGAAACTCAGACAAGTTCTGATAGTTGAGTGACCAATGGCGATAGACTGAGGAATAAACAGAAACCACTGCTTCTCATGAAGAAGGCTGAGGGATGACCCTGTTGGAGCCAGAGTGAGCCTGGTATGAACCAAACACAGATCACAGAGCCCATGAGTCAGAGCCTGCTCAATCCAGAGGAGCTTTGGCTGATTAAGAGTCCATTCACCCCACAGATCAGGAGACCAGGTGACATTCCAGCAACCCAGGAAATAAAGCAGCAGATACATTACTCTTTGAATGGAAGATGGCTGGAGGTATTGAAAATTCCTCCTCCAAACAAATGGCTGACACTGAAGGCCCCACATTCTCTGAGTGGCTGAGTCTAATGGGTCAGCCCGAGCTTTGAGACAATGGTCAGCGGCCATCAGCGTCTGGCTTATTCAGATGCTCCATCATTCAGGGTATATGTGGGCTCTCCCACCAGCTTCCACCTAATTGGCAGGATTCAAAATGATCTGCAGCATAATGAATGAAACTACTGTAACTACCAGGCTATTTAAACGTATGGGTTCTGGCTGAATAGGCCAGCATCGCTGTAAGTGCAGCTGCCACTGTTACAGTTACCAGGATGGGCCAACTAAAGCCCCGATCAACCCCTCCTTTCTTCTCCCACAACTGGAACTGAACTGGTCTCTCCTGCTTCCCATCTAATGCCTACTTTTTGCCCTGATTATAGCTTGTCCCTTCCTTTAGTTAGGTTGATTTTCAATGTATTCAGGCCATCTGGCCGTTCTTTCTTTATTTAAAAAAAAGTGTATGAATTCTATGATTAAAAAAAAAAAAAGTGTTCAGAGTCTATGAATTCCAGGCACTGTCCTGGTGTTTTTGAGAATAATACAGTTAAGTGGGAGTTTGTTTCAAGAAAAGTGTATATACTTACATAACATGACAGACACTGAAGATTTCCAAAATATTGGTTTTCATTTTCAGGTTTAAGAAATTTGATCATAAATACTTACGGAAAATCCTCATCCGAAACAATCTGCCAAAATCAAGCCTTGTTTCCTTGTACAAGAAGCTGGAAATGAAACAAGCAGTTGAGATGGTGGAGTCGGGGGTTCTAAGTTCTACAGCCTTTTCCACCCCCCATCGGTAAGTGACATTGCCCTTGATCTGGACTTTCAGTGTCAGAGTTACAGAGAGCAGTAGCTCATTGTTCTATTTAAAGGTGATCCTAGGAGTGAAGAGGCAGAGATACAACAAAGCAAAAATGAGATGAATAACATCTACATCTTGGCTCCTTGTAGCTTGGTCCATGCTCCATCGATTTCACCTAAAGTACTTTCTAGCAAAAAAAGGAGAGTTTTTTGACATCTTTCTTTGGGAGGGAGGGGCGAGTTAGTTTATAGAATATTTTTAGCACATTTTAGAAGTCTTTCTCTTCCTGGTCAGACATGTCTACCCTTTAAGCCCTGCTGATGTGCCTCTGCTAGTCTTACATTGTCTTCTCCCATGAGTCGTCTCTTCCTGTCTTCTATGAAAGACCAGGTCTGCATCCTAGGATGCTAACTGGGATTGGGGGATGAGGGGGTAGGAGCAAGAGCTGTGGTGATTGGTGGGATATTTAAAGAGAAGGCTGTGTTTGTAATTGTGTCTCAGGCAAAGATCTGTGGGAAGTTGGGAGATGGCTTGAGTCTATGTGAGACCAGCTGTGAGCAGGAGCATGGAGGGGCCAGGGGACCTTAGGGAGTTGGTAAAGAGGCAGTGTAGGGAGAGGTAAGTCTGGTACATACTGCATCATTATAAGAGGATCCCCTTTGAAACCTGGTGCTTCAGCCAGAGCACCTGGAAGGCGGTAGTCCCAAGAGCTGGTAGAAATTTTAGGCCTCTGATGGAGGCTTCCCAGGTGCTGCGGTGGTAAAGAATCTGCCTGCTGATGCAGGAGATATGGGTTCAATCCCTAGGTCAGGAAGATACCCTGGAGAATGGAATGGTGACTCACTCCAGTATTCTTGCCTGGAAAATCCCTTGGACAAAGGAGCCTGGTAGGCTACAGTCCAGGAGGTGGAAAAAAGTGGGGCATGACTGAGCACGTTGACATTGATCTGAATTTATAAGAACCCCTTCAGTGTCATAAGAATTATCCCACCCCCTACCAAGGATGCCCAGTTTTCCTCCAAGAAACAGTGCACAAATTGGGGAAAGTAGTCACGATGTATATTTAGCATAAGTGACTCCAGCCTCTCCACCCTGGCATCTTTAGAAGATCAGGAGTATCCACCTTCTCCTAACCTCCTCATGTTTGAAAAGCAAACAGACAAGAGATAAGAATCAACTTGTCCTCAGTGCCTGAGTGTTATTTCTCACCCTTACTTGCTAATGAATCAGAAAAACCATCACCTTTCTTAAGTGGGAAAAATCCCAGTCTGGGGAAAAGATCTAAAGGAGCATCCCTGAGGGCGTCTCGGTATAAACAGAAAGCTTTCTGCCTTATTTCTTGGTGAGACTGCTTTTGTGGTTGGTTGGTTTGTTGGTGGGTTTTACATAGCTTTAAGGAAACTTCCGATCCTAAAATGAGAAGATGATGACAAATATTAATTGGCAGTGACGTGATGAGCCATATGAGAGCCTGAGACAGGAAGAAAAGTGGGAGATATTGATCTTGCCTTTGTTTAAAATGTTGCTATTTCATTCATCACTGATAATTTTGCATTTACTTTTATTTTCTACAGCATTGCACTCAAATCCTACATCACTTAATTCCTGAACTTTTGGGCATCCCCTTACCCGAGGTTTCCCTGGCAGCTCAGACAGTAAAGCATCTGCCTGCAATGCAGGAGACCTGAGTTTGATCCCTGGATCGGGAGGATCCCTTGGAGAAGGGAATGGCTGGCTACCCACTCCAGTATTCTTGCCTGGAGAATCCCCATGGGCAGAGGAGTCTGGTGGGCTGTAGTCCAAGGGGTGTCAAAGAGTTGGACACAGCTAAGCGACTAACACTTTCACTTTTTTTCACTTTTAATGCTCAACAGGAGAGGTGCAGGCAGTTTAGATCACGAGGAACATCCTCAAACATCTACTCACTAGTGATGTGAGGACTTGTCTGGGATAGGGGTGCTTATCTCAAATGAGACCAATCTGTTGTGTGCTAAAACATATTTTGGATCTCTGTATTATTTTGTATTGCTCATAAGCAGGTGACCTCAAGGCAAATTTTAATCCAGTTTCATTTGGAGGCTGTGTTTGGATTGAGTCAGTTATTTTTCTGACATTCAAGATTAGTAAGAGAGCCTTATAGCTTAGAGATACCCCCTCCTGTAGCCCAAACTAGTTAGTTAACCAAGGTGGGAGAGGTTTTTTAAAATCGATATTTACTACAAGTCTAGTATTTAAATTGCCTTCATTTGATCTCATCAGAAATCTGTAGGACATCAAGCAAAGAGGAATTCCTCTCCTAAGATCAAAGCAGCTAATTTCTTAAAAAACAAACCTTCATACAATAATAGGAAAAAGAAGTGTGTACTCAGCTCGCTTTTTGTGATTCTCTATGAGAGCATAACAACAAGACGCACACATATTTTTTTTCTTTAGAAGTTGAAGCAATTGTTCTCCAAGAGGTTAAGATTTCTAAACTCGGTGACCTTCAGGAGAACACTACCCCCAGAAGTTGTGTATGGCACGCTGTAGACGATGCTGATTCTAGGGAATTCCGTTACTTTTACATGCATTATTTTATTTGAGTCTCAAAACAACTCTATTGCATAGATAAGTATGTATTTGGATTATTATTCTAAATATGAGGCACCTTGCTTTACCCATGAGCAGTAAGCTCTTCAGAAACATCAGTGGGTGGAGGCTCAAGCTGATTAAAAAAATATGTGGTTGCTATTAAAGCGCTAGTGGTAAAGAATCTGCTTACGAGTGCAGGAGACATAAGAGATTCCGGTTCGATCCCTGGGTCAGGAAGATCCCCTGGAGGAGGGCATGGCAACCCACTGTAGTATTCTTGCCTGGAGAATCCCATGGACAGAGGAGCCTGGCAGGCTCAGACACTGCTGAAACAACTCAGCACACAAAGAGATATTAAAATATTTATAATAAACACATAGGCATAAACACTACAGCTATATGACTTCCAAATATTGTCTTTAAAAACTCCCAAATACTTATAAGGTCATTTATTAAAAAAAAAAAAGCACATATTGGTTGATTGTAATTTAAGAACTTTTCAATTGATCACATATTGCCAGGTGTAGGTTTATAGTCGTACATGCTGACACCAAAGGCTCTAGAATGAAGATTCTCACACTGTGTTCACTTCTGTGATGGAATATCGTCTTGTGGGGAGCCGGGGCCACGATGAGTCCTCACTCATCCTCAGTGATGGCCACTTTGGTGACCTTTCTGAAAAGACACGAGGCAGCCACACACAGAGAAGAGCTGTTGGTACCACTGTTTAGTCAGTGGGCACGTCCTTTGGTCAACATACATTTTCCTGGATTTCATGTATAAAGCTACTAAAGGAGCATGGATTCTTCCAGATAAATCCAGATATGTTTGATCTTTTGGGACTTCAGATTATGGCATGAATATAACATCTACTAGATTTCATACCTACATTGCTGTGTTTAGAATTGAGACCTCTTTTTAAAAATAAATTTATGTATTTATTGTTATTTTTGACCACTCTGGGTCTTCCTTGCTGTGCGTGGGCTTGTCTCTAGCTGTGGAGATCAGGGACCACTCTCCAGTGGTGATGCTTCTCATCGCACCAGCTTCTCTTGCTGTGGAGCCCCGGCTCGAGTGCATGCAGGCTTCAGTACTTGTGATGCACAGACTTAGTTGCTGCATGGCATGTGAGATCTTCCAGGCCTAGGGATCAAACCCATGTCCCCTGCATTAGCAGGCAGATTCTTAACCACTGAACCACCAGGGAAGTCCTGAAAATTCTTTTTACATTATTAGAGCCTCTGATTTTTTTTAAAAAGATTAAGAGAAATCTGAACCTTTCATTCAAACACATTTACATCCCAGTTTTCCCAGTTTGATCTGAATGGCCATGAAATTACCAGTGACCTTTTCTTTAAGGTGATCAAGACTTCCTTTCTGTCTTCTTCCACTGCCAAGCATCTTCTAGTTTATAATTTTACTTTTCTGACCTAGAGATTACTAACTTTCAGTTTTTCTGTGGTTTTTATCTTTTCTGTGGTCATGATATGATCATTTCAGGGGTGATTTTGCTAATGAAGTAGCAGGTAGGAAAATGTATGCATCACCGTCCTTGGGTCAGTAATTCTTCCTTATAATTTTCTAGCTACAGCTTCTCAGTGTGGATTAATAAGAGGCAGTTCCTCTGGGATCCCTGCATTATATACCCAACCAGCAACCTAAATGGGCTTTAACTCAATCTGATCCTTCCCAAAATGGTTAATTATAAACTGGGGAGAATGCCAAATTAGATCTCCTATCTCAGGTTTAACTTTATCATTTCCTTTACCCATGGTTTTTCCCTCTTTGGTCAGTTTATTATGAACACAGGAAGTGGAACTCTTTGATTAGCTGTAGTTTCTGTTTAGCAATAGATTCCTTCCACCATAATAAAGGAATGTGTGCAGATGCGGATTGTGGGAACACGTGGGTGTATCTACATCAGAGTGAATTTTGTTTGAAGGACATTTAGGTTGAAATAGCCTGATAATATTGTTTAAATCACTGAGGGTGGTAACGGAACACCAATACTGTTGATATTTTCAGCTCTGAGATATAGAAACTGATTTCACTGATTTAATAGAAAGGTATTAGTCCGTTGGCAGATTGCATTGCTAAGTAAATGCTGGCGTCCTGTGGTTTTTCAGGATTCAAATGGTTGAAATCCTTTTACCGGTTGTACATTATTTACAAAATGTCTTTGCTATTTATTGGCAATGACGCTACTGTTTGAGGGGGGAAAGGACTTAAAAAGTGGCCTGTATTGAAAGCATTAACTACTCATCTTTATGATCAATTATCCTAAGACCTTTAGAAGCATGTAATAAAGAATCAACCTGCCCATGCGAGGGATGCAGGTTTGATCACTGAGTTGGGAAGATCCCCTGGAGAAGGAAATGACAACCCACTCCAATATTCTTGCCTGGGAAATCCCATGGACAGAGGAGCCTGGCGGGCTGCAGTCCATGAGGCCTCAGAGAGTTGGACACAACTGAGCATGGACGCATACGTGGAGAATAGTAAATCAGCACACGTGTGCATTTCAAAAAACTGCAGCTAGAAAAGAAAAAAAAATCACAACTCCTTAAGGATTTATACCAAGACGTCAAGGGAGGTGACAGTATTAAAAGATAGATTTAATTTTCCTTAGTTCTCTCCTTTTTTGTTCATATGTTCTACAGTGAGCATATATGATTCATACAGTAAGTTATTAGGAATTACAACCTCTAGACTCAAGTGATTGAAATTGAATATGTATGTCACATGAGAATTCTGCACATAGCGATGTCATGACTGAGAACCTCCGAGGACAATTGTGCATTGTTGGCTAACCTGGCCCTGACTTAGCTTTTGAGCCCTTTTAGGAGGGGGTGGGGGGTGGAGGTGCTCATGGTCAAGGAGGCCAGAAGTCAACTGCTTCTAGAATCTCAGAGGGTCCAGTGTCTCCAAGCTGGGCTGGTTTTCCTGGTGGAGGTGGAGATAGTTTAACTCTCTTTGTAAAATATGATTTTAGTTTCTTCCCATTACTCTTTAACCCGAGATAAAATCCCTAAAGAGAGAATTCCAAGATAAATGTACTCAAAATTTTAATACTGGATAGGTTGTTGTTCTTTAGTTGTTAAGTCATGTCCAACTCTGCAACCTGGGGCCTGTCAGGCTCCTTTGTTCACGGAATTACCCAGGTAAGAATACTGGAGTGGGTTGCCATTCCCTTCTCTAGGGGATCTTCCCTACCCAGGGTTCGAACCTGTGTCTTCTGCATTGGCAGGCAGAGTCTTTACCACTGAGCTACCTGGGAAGCATAAATTAGTGCTGTTCCAGATGTGGTGACTACACGGTGTTATCTGTGAGCCTTCAAGGAATAAGCTAATTTGTGTTGACTCGAACAGTGAATTATTTGATTTGCATTTTGTGGTATCCTTTCTAAGAATGTATTTTCTAATCATTGATTTTTATTTTTTTATAAACATATCTGTTCATAAT
Source organism: Bison bison bison (assembly GCF_000754665.1). Taxonomy (NCBI): domain Eukaryota; kingdom Metazoa; phylum Chordata; class Mammalia; order Artiodactyla; family Bovidae; genus Bison; species Bison bison. The sequence continues at coordinate 7,992,882 of NW_011495064.1, forward strand.
AGATATGGAGGAAAAAATAACTGGTTTGTCACCAGTTTTTAAAAATGCATTAGGCAATGGAGGGACAACTACAAAATTCGCAGACTTGATTAAACTTCTGAAATGTTTAGGGAGAGACAAAGAGGAGGAAACACTAATTATTCATAATATTCTGTTTCTATGCTGCATGGTGGATGTGTGCATGCTTTATTATTATATTATTCTTTACACCTTACATATAGTAGAAATTTTTATGGGCAAAAATATTTTGTAAGATTTTAAAATAGGAAATTTATATTGTTAATGTAAATAAGTGGTTTGATATGCTGGTAGTAATTTTTCCTAATGTACATTGAAATAAAAACAAGCCTATTAAAATTTTAAAAATTATATGTGTATATATATATGAGTTAGAATAATTCTCACATAAAAGTTATAGACAAAGAAACTATATGTTCAAAATGCAAGTCAAGGCACATGTGCCAATATTTTCTACAAATTTCCTAAAACAATAAGAAAGCTTATGGAAAAACAGGGGTTCTGGGTATTGGAACTCCTAAAAGTAAATTGATGGTTTTGTACTTGTCTTGCCAAGATGAAAGAATAATGGTTGGCTTCCCTCCAATGATGTTTCCAGGGCCCAGAGGACACAAGAAACCAAAAGACTTTCCCCTGAAGACGTGGAGTCCATGAGGGACATCCTGACACGCAACATGTATCAAGTTCGACAAAGGGTGTGTATATAAGACTTGTCCCTTATTGGAACCGGTCCTCCAGATATCAGTTCTTGTTCGGGTTACCCTCTCCCAAGCAGCCTTCCTGCTGAGCAATTTCTCTCTGCTTTGTTTGGAAAACAGAAAGTTAATTGTTATGTTTCTGCAGCAAAATTGGCCCCCCGTGGTAGAAAGAGAAATGCAGATCCAGTTGCTGGCCGTAGGGGTCAGGCTGCCCCAACCCTGCAGACCTGGCTTTCCAGGATCAGCAGGGCTCCCTCCCCCTTCAGAGACAGACCAATGATGGAGCTTGTCCACCAGGGAAGAAATATGGCCCCAGGATGCCAGTGGTGATGGAGCTGTCTCAGCATAATTGGTTGTAATAGAGCTTAGAAAACTGGGATGGTTTAGATTAAAATATCAAAACCACAGTGCTGAAAGCCTGAGGAAAAAAAAGAGACATATCAGGGACTTCCCCAGCAGTCCAATGGTTAAGACACCAAGTTTCTAAGGCATGGGTTCTATCTCTGGTCTGGGAACTAAGATCTCACATGCCACTTGGCCAATATACATTTATTTATCTATCTATCTATCTATTTCCACCCCCCCCTCCACACACACACAAAAGAGACCTATCAAGCGTACTATTTATCAGTTTTGGAAAAGGTATAGAGGCTATTCAGGTGAGTTCTTCTGAAATTTTGATTTAATCAAATGGCATGTATACCAATGTCCTCTAATTAGGAGCTCTTAAGGTTGAGGATTCAGTGGAACATCCCAATTGTTGAGTAGGGTTATAAGTGAGTTTACTGCTAGGGCCTTGGTTTTTGCGACTATGTCATGGGATCCCCCAAAATCATTTAGTCACAGTTTCTCATTTTCAAGTAGAAGATGCTGAGGTTAGAAGAGTTGTTTTGTTTTTTTCTGTCTTCATCATGTCTGACTCTTTGTGACCCCACGGACTCTAGCCTACCAGGCTCCTCTGTCCATGGGATTTTCCAGGCAAGAATACTGGAGTGGGTTGCCATTTTCCTCTCCAGGGGGTCTTCCCAACCCAGGGCTCAAACCCAAGTCTTCTGCATTGGCTGGTGGGTTCTTTACCACTGAGCCACCCTGGAAGCCCTTGGAGAGTTATCTAACTTGTTCAAGGTCACAAAACAAATTTGAGTTAAGAACCCAGGTCTTCGAACTGCCTAGCCATGGCTCTTTCCATGACTTCAGAATTACATGATCTGGGGTAGGTGAATGTGTTCTGGCTGCTCTTTTGAGAAGGTCAGTGATCAAGGGGAATGTGTCAGCAAAAGGCCCTGCACCTGCTGGAGGAACGCGGGTCAGCAGCAGATAGCACGCGTCAAGTAAACCCAGCAGCTTTCAAATCTTTCCAAGTGAAACCATTTCCACAAGACTATCACTTTCTGCCTTAGATAAGTAGGTAAGAATTTCCTGGTTGAAAGAACACCAGCCTGCTTAGGGAGGGTCACAGCCCCAAGGGTGCCTGGTACTGAGACTTTCTCCGTGGAGGTGGAGAGTGAGGTTAGAGAAAGTCCTCAGTTGGTAAAGAATCTGCCTGCAATGCAGGAGACCCCAGTTTGATTCCTAGGTCAGGAAGATCTGCTGGAGAAGTGAAAGGCTACCCACTCTAGTGTTCTTGGGCTTCTCTTGTGGCTCAGCTGGTAAAGAATCTGCCTGCAATGGAGGAGACCTGGGTTTGATCCCTGGGTTGGGAAGATACCATGGAGAAGGGAAAGGCTACCCATTCCAGTATTCTGGCCTAGAGAATTCCACAGACTGTGTAGTCTATGGGGCCACAAAGAGCCAGGCACAACTGAGTGACTTTCACTCACTTACTCAGAAATAAGAGAGATACTGGAACTCCAACCCACCGTAAAATGAGGCTAACTGTCCATCGTCTCTTTTCTTATCAGGTTCCTAGATAGTCATCTTCTTCTTTTATCAGGGCCTATTCAGTCGCCCTCCAGGTTTCTCCCTTCTAAGCTTTGTAGGCTCTCCCTTCCTTGCTGAGATGAGCAGATAGGTGATAGTGAGTCCTGTGGGGAGAACATACATGGTAAGTCCAGGGGCTCTACCAGAGACGACTTTTGCTTCCACTTATGTTTCATGAGAGAACGAGACTCACCTGTCCTGCCCTTTCTGTCTTTCCTTTCTCATCCCATCTTTTTTTTTCTTTAATTTCATAATATATTTTATTTAACCCACTTTATGAGCTAATGGTAAAAGAACCTGCCTGCCAATCCAGGAGACATAAGAGACATGGGTTCTATCCCTGAGTTGGAAAGACGCCCTGGAGGAAGGCATGGCAACCCACTCTAGTATTTTTGCCTGGAGAGTCACATGAGCAGAGGAACCCTGAAGGCTACAGTCCATGGGGTCACAGAGAGTCAGACATGACTAAAGTGACTTAGCACGCATGCATGGACACACATCAAAAATATTTCAACATGTCATAAATATAAAAATTACCAATAAGATATTTTATATTCTTTTTAAAAAATTAATGTCTTCAGAATCAGTATGTAGCTAATACAGTACATTGCAGTTGGAATTAGCCACATTTTTCCCCTTAAAGTCTCCTTTATTTTTTTCTTATTTTTAAAAAATTTTTGTTTTTTATTTGTGTCATTGATTAATGATGTGTTAGTTTTAGGTGTACAGCACGGTGATTCAGTTACACATCTATATGTGTCCATTCTTTTTCAGATTCTTTTCCCATTTAGCTTTTTACAGAATACTGAGCAGAGTTCCAAGAGCTATACAGGAGGTCCTGGTTGGTTATCATGCTGTCTTGACATAGGTCACGTGACTCCTCCCTCCACCACAGTTCTCTTGTTCTCTTGAAGGAAAATTCAAGGTTGCAGTTCAGGACAACTGTCTGTCTACCTCGTTGCTAGTGGAAGACCATTAGCAATACTGACCGTTCTACAGTGCTGAGGATGGTCACAAAGGTGGCATCTACAGTTGGGCATCTGTACCTCTGGGAGGACCACTCTGAGGGTCACAGGATGACAGCACAGCGGGGGCCACTGCCCCTGCGAGCCAGGGGCACGGGCTTCAACTGCAGCTCCGTCCTGGTGGGCTGGCCCGGATCTCAGACCTTTCCTCCAGAGCCGCAGATTGCATCTCTGTAATTGAGGCAGAGGCTCAGAGGGCATGGGTGTCACCTTCTCCTTCTACTAATCATTTTTTTAAAATATGTATTTGGGTGCACCAGATCTTAGTTGTGGCACACGGGATCTTCCATCTTCATCACTTCCGTCTTGCAGGATCTTTAGTTGCAGCCAGTGGACTCTTAGTTACCTCATGTGATATCTGGTTGCCTGACCAGGGATAGAACCTGGGTCCCCTGCATCGGCAACCTGGAGTCTTAGCTTCTGCACCACCAGGGAGTCCCTCTACTAGTTTTTGTGCATGACTTTCCCGTGGTCTCCAGAGCTGGAAGCCGTGCAGAGATGTCAGTACATGTTCGATGCCCCCTCTTTCTGCAGACCTTGTCCTACAACAAATACAACCTCCAACCCCAGACAAGCGAGAAGCAGGCGAAGGAGATTCTGATCCGCCGTCGGAACACCTTCAGGGAGAGCGTGAAGAAAGGGCACAGCCTGCCCTGGGGGAAGCCGGTAAGGGGCAGACACCAACTCACCCCGAGCTGGGCCAGTCCCCGACCAGGGCCTCCTTGGGTGACTCCCATCACTGTTTAAACAAACAACCACTCCCTTGGTGCCAGAGTAAGACAAAGCGAAGGGGGTACGGGACAGCAGACACCCCCTTCTCTCAGCCCAGGGCTTTTGGGGCCCAAGCTCCAACCCACTCTAATGTGAGGCTAACTGTCCATTGTCTGTTGTTAATCAGGTTCCTAGGGGGCCTTTGGGGCCCGAACTGTCCCCGGGGTTGTTGTTGTTCAGTCAGTCAGCTGTGTCCAACTTTTTGCAACCCAATGAACTGTAGCCCACCAAGCTCCTCTGTCCATGGATTTCCCGGGGAAGAATACTGGAGTGGGTTGCCATTTCCTTCTCCAGGGGATCTTCCTGATCTAGAGATCAAACCCAGGCCTCCTGCATTGACAGGTGGATTATTTACCACTGAGCCACCTGGAAGTCCATGGGGTATGGGGCAGCAAACCGCACCTGCTCAGGATGAGCCAGTGACTGGAACATACTCCCTGGACTGTGAGGCTAGACGAGCTCCCATGGTGGCCAGAGACTGGACTCCAGGGGCCCCTCCATGGATGGGGGACCCAAGGATCAGGAAGCTTGCTTCTCTACCAGGAAGACACAGGGAGGAATTTGTTCTTGCCAAGATTCTTGGACCTTATCTTCATGGCACCAGCTGTGCATCTTAACTGCTCCTTTTGAGGCCACATCTTGGGCTTCCTAGGTGGTTCATCAGTAAAGAATTTGCCTGCAATGCAAGAGACACAGGAGATGCGGGTTCGATCTCTGGATCAAGAAGACCCCCTGGAGAAGGGCATGGCAACCCACTTCAGTATTCTTGCCTGGAGAATGCCACGGACAGAGGAGCCTGGTGGGCTACAGTCCATGGAGTCGCAAAGAGCTGGACACAACTGAGCACACACCAGGCAATCTTAAAAGGAGACGCTGGATGGACGTTGAATTTGGAGTAGCTCCTAATCTCTACCCTGATCCCAGTGGGGCCACGGGAGGAACTTGGAGAGATTTATCATGGTCTGTTTCATCAGGAGAGGGAAGGGAAAAATACTGAAGGTGGAAGCATTGTTTTCCTTAAACTAAAGTAACTGAAAGGCAGTGATGCAAACAGGATGCTCCATTAAGACTCTGTATCCTCCTTGTTTGCCATGTGATGCCCTCAGTTACAGGGGCTGACTCTTCTTTTTATTTCTCCTTGTTGCCTGCAGGCTGGTACCAAGAACATCCGCTACCTCTCCTTCCCCTATAGCAAGCCTCTGCCAGCAGGCAGAGACATGAAGGTGGCTGAATTCACAGGTAACTTGCATCCACGGCTGCTTCTCTTTATTTTCAGGCTTGTAGGTCAAAAGGCAAAACCAAGAATATTACATCAGTATACGCATGACAAGCAAGAGAGAACACAATTGTTGTTATCGTTCAGTTGCTGAGTCATGACTCTTTGCGACCCCATGGACTGCAGCACTCCAGGCTTCCCTGTCTTCACTATCTCCAGGAGTTTGCTCAAACTCATGTCCATTGAATCAGTGCTGCTATCTAACCATCTCATCCTCTGTCTTCCCCTTCTCCTCCTGTCCGCAATCTTTCCCAGCATCAGGGTCTTTTCCAATGAGTTGGCTCTTTGCATCAGGTGGCCAAAGTATTGAAGCTTCAGCTTCAGCGTTAGTCTTTCCAATGAATACTCAGAGTTGATTTCCTTTAGGTTTGACTGGCTTATCTCCTTTCAGTCTAAGGGACTTTCAAGAATTTTCTCCAGTACCACAGTTCAAAAGCATCAATTCTCCAGCACTCAGACTTCTTTACGGTCCAACTCTCATATCCATACATGACTACAGGAACAACCATAGCTTTTATTAATTGAATTAATAACTTTAGTGATAAACTGAAATTTGTGTAATTTTTACTTATTGAGAAATATTCTTAAAATTTTTTTCAGCCATTTAGAAATGTAATGATCAGTCTTAGCTCAAGAGCTGTACCAAAAGATACAGCAGGGTGATATACCTGGGGGTCATCAATTGCCAACCCTTGACTTATAGAAACATAAAATGGGCAGTTTTTTAAAGTTATAGGATTCATCTGTGGTTTATAAATTAGAAGAATTCTCCAAAGTTGGCTATATTTTACTAAAATACTTTCACCAAATTTACTTATTGGATATTTCCCATTTAATATCTAATGCATGCTCAGTCGTGTCCAACTCTTTGTGACCCTATGGGGCACCAGGCTCCTCTGTCCGTGGGATTCTCCAGGGAAGAATACTGGAGTGGGTTGCCATGACCTCCTCCAGGGGATCTTCCGAACCCAGGGATCAAACCAGTGTCTCATGCATCTCTTGCATTGAAGGTGGATTCTTTACCACTGAGCCACCAAGGAAGCCCTTAATATCTAATACTTAAATAGAATTTTAGAATTATTGAAATTGCCTATTGTGCTCATAAAAGCTGTTATTTTCAAATGTATATAAATTGATTTTCTATTAGCATAAAGTGACATATGATATGCCACGTTCTCTGTTCTAATATTACAAAATTTTTAAGACTAAAAATCACATTGGAAATGTAAATAAACTAAACACATAGGATTTGAGAATTAAATATTTGAAGAATGAATATAATTATTCCTTACAATGAAACTTTTTCTGATATAAAAGCATGTTTGATATAAAATAAAAATCAACCAGTAGAGAAAAGCATAAAAAAAGAAGGTTGAAAGCACTTGAAAACCCCAGCACCCAGAGATATTCACTGTAGAGTATTTTGGTAAGCATCCTTCTATAATTCTACCTACATCATTCTGGTCCTTATCCTACCACAACCTGCTTTAAAAAAAAAAATCACACATAGCACTACATGATACATTGTCACAGGATAGTCATTGTTTGGGAATTTTTGTGGATTGTCCAGTTCACTCAGCCTTATGTTGTGGAAACATTTTGCTGTCAATAGATAGGAACCTAGTAATCATATTAATGACTTAATGATAGTCAATTATATGAGAGCCCCATGGGGTTCCCAGATGGCACCCTGCTAAGGAATCTACCTGCCAATGCAAAAGATGCAAGTTGGATCCTTGGATTAGAAAGATCCCCTGGAGGGGGAAATGGCAACCCGCTCCAGTATTCTTGCCTGGGAAATCCGATGGACAGAGGAGCCTGGTGGGCTATTATCATAGGGTCACAAATACTCAGACAGAACTAAGCAACTGAGCACGCCCAAAGAGAGTTTTAGACTCTTAATTCTGTATCATTGATCTAGTCATCTATTCCCAGGTCACACTCTTGTAAGTAGCATTATTTTATGATAAAAAGAGCTATCACACAAAAGCAAACAAACAAAACAAAATAACACCAGCTATAGGGTGTATAGTCGTTTAATTTTTAAAACTCTTCCGGGTACAAACAGCTGGTGCTGTTAGGTTGCTTGAATGATAGACAGCCTGACAGTCTCCAGTCATTTCTTGAGATGAATGTCAGTATCACAAGCTATGATAGCAGCTTCAACTACTAATGTACAAATCTTAAATAGTCATAAATAAAATAACAGCAGAATATTAAAGGCTTACTATACCTTCAAAAAAAGGACTTATCCCAGAGGTGGGGTTTGTTTAACATTTGGAAATGCATTTGCATTATTCACCAGGTAAATAGGTCTAACGGCTGTTTCAATAGATGCCCTGAAAGACATCTCACATATGCTCTCAATAAAAATGACAAAGTCGTAGGAAAATATATATAGGACTTACATGAAGAAAACATAAAACTCTACTTTTCCATGCTTCATTACCTCTTTGTAAAGAGGAGAATGTTGGTACCCCTCACAGAGAAAAGTGTTGCCCTGAGTGAAGCCATTTAGCACAGATAAAACTCTTAGAACAATGCCTGCAACCAAGTAAGTGTGCAAGAAATATCCATGCTTGTGCTCAGTTGTGTCCAACTCTTTGTGACCTAATGAACTGTAACCTGCCAGGCTTCTCTGTCTGTGGGATTCTCCAGGCAAGAATACTGGAGTGGGTTGCTGTTTCCTATTCCAGGGGATCTTCCTGATCCAGGGATTGAGCCTGAGTCTCCTGCATCTCCATATTAGCAGTTAGATTCTTTACAACTGAGCCACCTGGGAAGCAAGAAATATTAGCCATTATGACTGTTACCACTGAGGGACCTCATAGAAGTCTTGACTTGGGTAGATAGGGGTGTTCTTCAAAGGAAGATGATGCTTTAAAATGTCAGTTCAATGTGAATTAATCTAGACACTAAATGAAATCTTAGTCCCAGTGAATTTTTTTTCCCTCAAATGTGCTCAATTGGTTCTAAATTTCATGGGTTCTTTTTTGTTGTTAGTTGCTCAGTTGTGTCCAACTCTTGGTGACCCTATGAACTGTAGCCCACTAGGCTTCTCTGTCTACGGGGTTTCCCAGGCAAAAACACTGGAGTGGGTTGCCATGCCTTCCTTCAGGGGATCTTTCCACCCCAGGGATTGAACCAGGTCTCCTGCATCGACAGGCAGGTTCTTTACTGTCTGAGCCACCAGAGAAGTGCCTCTAAATTTTGTTAGGTGAGCAAAAGGAGTGGGTAACCCAGAAATTTGAGAAGGAAAAGTAGTGAAGTGGGACTGAATTTTATCAGAGAATTGTAATCAAATGTCAGATAATTGATATTTGAGATAATTCTCCATCTGTATCTGGGCACAGTTGTTTGCACTCACTTTCTCCCCAAATCTTTATCTGTCTTTATCCCACAGAACAAGGCCAGCGAATGCCCATCAGGGCTCTAGGGGAGGGCGTGGAGGGAGGTGAGGCATTCAGCAGATAGTCCCCACAGCTCACGGGGCTGTGACATGGGGATCACTGTCCCTCCCTACTCAGTCCGTGTCCTCCTGGGTTAGGACACCCCTTCCCTAGATGTGTAGGAACTTCCTGCTGCATTGAGGCCTACATACATTCTTCCAAGGCTCTTTTGCCTTTGGGGCCCACTTGGTGGTATAAATAGAGAGGTCCTGCCTGGACACCCCTCCTAAAGCCCAGGAAGACTGGGACAGGAGGAGCAAGCTCTATGGATGGACCATGGTGATGGGTGCCCAGCCACGTGACTTCACCTGATGCCACAGGTGAGCGTAGGAGCTGAAACACCAGGAGGACTAGGCCACCCTTTTCGTTCCTGCATCTGGATATGATGTCCCCACTCTCGGATATTAAGTCCTGTTCTTTTTTCTTTCGTCATACTTTCCCAGATCACGACGGCAGTGACTCAGAACTCCCTCCCATCACGTTCAACACACACTCTCCAACGGGGACGATTCAGGAAAGACGATGGACACCTGAAGTCATCCCGATGAAGCGCTTACACGGAGCAGGGACGCCACTGCACTTCGGTTACCGGAGAAACGCTGGCCGAGAAGAGCACCTGGGCAGGGGCGGAAGGGCGATCTTGAGGCCCAAACCGCTCTTTCACGCAGTGGATGAGGAGTTCGAATCCGAGGAGGAGAGTGAGGAGGAGACCCCAGCATTTGGGTCCCTACTGTCATCGGAGCTCAGACCTGGCGGGAACTGCAACGTGTCCCACAGCCCTTTGCTCCAAAGAAAGTAGTATCGTGGTGTCATGTCCACGGGATTGTTTCTGGGTTTTTCCAGAGTCCACTGTCTGCTGATTATGTTGAAAGCAGGGTGTTCAGAGGTCTGGAGAGAGTTAGGGTTTTTGGAAGCTATTAGACAGCAAGACTCTGTATTCTATAAGACATGATTCTGTAAGACTCTATTACACATGATTCTGTAAGACTCTGTAAGGGAGATTTTTCAGAGGGCCAGGAGCACACTTGCCGGTTCTGCCATATTCTCAGCTGTGCTTCACAGTTGAATTGTCTGCAGAGGACAGACATCCAGCCCCGCAGGAAGTATTCACCAAGTGTGCCCTTAGTGTAATTACTGAGATATAAGCAGGACTGGGCAGTAATTCTCCTTGGCTCTGCTCATGTCTGTGTGTGCTCTTTCTCAGTCGTGTCTGACTCTTTGTGACCCTTTGGGCTATAGCCCACCAGGCTCCTCTGTCCATGGGATTCTCCAGGCAATAGTACTGGAGTGGGTTGTCATTTCCTTCTCCAGGGGATCTTCCTGACCCAGGGATTGAACTCACATCTCCTGCACTGGCAGATGGATCCTAAGCCACTGAGCTACCAGGAAGGCCCCTTGTACAGCATCGGTGGTCCATAACACATCTCAGAGCTAGAGGGACGTTAGAGAAGGTGATATCAGACATTCTTATTTTCCAGGGGACAAAAGTGAGGCCTTGAGAAGCTGGCTGGTGCCTCTTCAGGGTCTGCTTCCCTAGGAGGCCATGAGCTTCTCTCTAGGACAAACGTGGACACCAGGGGCTGACAAGAGCTATCTTACTATCCTGGATTTCTGTTTTGTAAATGATGTTAACTCAGGGTTCTGCAGCTGTGGTGGAGGTGACATGAGAGGAGCATTCTGTTTCTCTTCTTCCCAACCTGCGGTATAAGACTGCTTCTAGTATGTTTGTGCTGTAGCTCAGTCATGTCCTATTCTTTTGCAACCCCATGGACTATGGCCTGCCACGCTCCTCTGTCCATGGAATTTTCTAGGCAAGAATACTGGAGTGGGTTTCCATTTTCTCCTCTAGGGGATCTTCCTGACCCAGGGATCAAACTCGTGTCTCTTGTGTCTCCTGCATTGACAGGCAGATTCTTTACCACTGTGCCACCTGAGAAGCCTAGTATGTTTGACAACTTTATAAATTAGGAAAGTCATTTTTTATATAAATAAAATCAACAAATATGTTGATGTTGTCTAAAGATTTTGCAAGTATGTTTTATCCACAAATAATGCAGGTGGTTTCTTGGAGTTTTTAATTGTTTTTTCCAAACTCAACTCTGTCAAGTATCTTATTTCTAACTCCTCCTGAGAAAACCCAGCCACACAGACAGAAAGCTCTTTCTTAGAACATTAGTGGGTGTTAATTGTTAATTGGGCCATAAGCTACTGGGAATGAAAGAGACACCCGCCTCAGTGCTGGCCACTCCTCTAATTAGCAAGTGATATGTTGTTTCATCTGCCCACAGTATTTGATTTAATAAATTCTTTTTCTTTCTGAGACTCTAACCAGCTTCCAAGCCAAGGATGCTCAAGAAGTATGACAGGTAAGAAGTCACAATTCCTGCCCTACTCACAGACATTTTACTCAGCAGAGAAACGAGAACTGTGTTGCAAAACGAATGAAGGGGGTCACTACTCCGTTTTCAGGCAGAGCAGTGCAGATCTGGGATCAACATGCATATGTGTGCAGTCGTGTCCAACTACTTGTGACCCCATGGACTGTAGCCAGCTAGGCTCCTCTGTCCATGGAATGTCTCAGACAAGAATACTGGAGTGGGTTGCCATTTTCTCCTCCAGGGGATCTTCCCAACCCAGGGATCGAACTTGGGTCTCTCTTGTCTCCTGCATTGGCAGGCGGGTTCTTTATCTCTAGTGCCACCTGGGAAGCTGGCAGTGGCTGGAGCCAAATCACTGATGGGGAGTGTGCATCTCCCATTCAGTAGTACAGTGAAGTGAAAACGTGAATTATCCTGTAAGCAATTATTTGTATTTCTGTATTTTATTTCTATTGACATATTATCTTTGAACTCAAGGAAATATGAGAAATAGAGCCAGTTAGAAACTTATAAAATACAGGGTCACCTAGCATCATGGCTCTGGACCAGTTTAAAAGGAAGGAAGGTTCCACGGGGTTTCATTTATTTTGTTTCCTCACAGGAGTTTTTTTGGGTGACTAAGAGCAAGTGAAACTCGGATTCTGGGTTTCGCTGGTGTTGTGTTTCGCCGGTGAAGGCTGCCCTTGTTTTGAGTTTGTTCTTGTCCCGGATCCGGTTCAGGAGGCAACCCTGTTATTTAACTATACTGTATTCAAAAGGGACTGTGTAAGGGGGACAAGGGTGTCCCCAAAGTTACAAATGCAGAGTTAAAAAAAAAACACACACACAACGAATCAGAAAGAGGAAAGGTATTCTTAGAGGCCAAAAGGACAGGTCCTCATCCAGGGACCCACCCACGGGAAAGTCACACAGAGCAGGCAGCACAAGCCAGCATGGATTTAGCAAACAATGCTTGCTGCCTTCCACCCACACCCTGGGAGCAGAATTTCAAGTTCTGAATTTAGATAATACTGCTGGAATTCTTGCAGTTTTGCTACACCACACTTGAGACTTCAGGCAGCTCTCTGTTAAAAATATCTGTAAAGACTATTCATTACATTTCAGTCATGACAAGAATGAAAATGAGTATTTGCAAAGTAGGGCTTCCCAGGTGGCTCAGTGGTCAAGATCACAGCTTTCAGTGCAAGGGATGCAGGTTCCTTCCCTGTGTGGGGAAGATCCCTGGGAGGAAGGCGTGGCAAGCCACTCCAGTATTCTTGCCTGAGAATCCCATGGACAGAGGAGCCTGGCCGGTTACACTCCACAGGGTCACAAAGAGTCAGACACTACTGAACAGTAGCAATATATTTTATAGTATTTTTATTTTATGTATTTTATGTTTTGCTGTTTGCTTTAGTCTCTAAGTCATGTCTGACTCTTTTGCAACCCCACAGACTGTGGCCCTCCAGGCTCTTCAGTCCATGGGATTTTCCAGGTAAGAATACTGGAGTGTGCTGCCATTTCCTTCTCCAGGGGATTTTCCCAATTCAGGGATTGAACTCAGGTCTCCCACATTGCAGGCAGATTCTTTACCACTGAGTCACCAGGGTAGTGGTTATTTTCAATTCAGTTCAGTTTAGTCGCTCAGTCGTGTCCGACTATTTGCAACCCCACAGACTGTGGCCCACCAGGCTCCTCCGTCCACCGTCCATGGGATTTCCCAGGCAAGAATACTGGAGTGGGTTGCCATTCCCTTCTCCAGGGGATTTTCCCAATTCAGGGATCAAACCTGGGTCTCCTGCATTGGCAGGCAGGTTCTTTACCACTGAGTCACCAGGGTGTCTCCTATTTATTTTATAGTATTTATATTTTATATATTTCATATATATTAATATAGATTATATATGTATATATGTGTGTGTGTGTGTGTGTGTGTATTTACATCTTTGCAAACTGGAGATCCAGGAAAGCCAACGGTACAGTCCCACTGAGTCCCAAAAGGCAAGATAACCAGGAATGCTGATGGTGAAGGTCTCAATCCAATGGCAAAAGAAAATCAATATCTCAGCTCAAACCAGACAAAGAGACAGAATTCATCTCTTCTCAGTTCAGTTCAAGCCACCATGGGTTGGATGATGTCCGTCCACAGAGGGAAGGACTGTCTGTTTCACTCATGCCACGAATCTGAATGCTAATGTCTTCCTAAACACCTTCGCAAGGGTGAATGAAGAAATCAATGAATGAATACTGGCGGCTTAAAAATATGTACAACCCGAGAGTTGCGAATTAAGTTTTATTTGGGGCAACATGAGCACTACAGCCTGGGAGATGGCACCTCATCTCTGAGAAACTGCTCCAAAGAGGGGGACGGGGGTGGGGGGAGGTCAGTAATATGTGGTTTTGATGAAGGAAGAGTATATGCTTAATTAAGCACATATTTTTTTGTAGAAAGTTTCTACTAGTCTCATGAAACTTTGCCAGTCATGAACAGTCATTACCATGAAGGATTTTAGTATTTTTCTAGATTTCAGGAGATACAGGAATCAGGTTCATAAAGTCAGCTCCTGAGAATATCTAACTATCTGAAGACCTGCCCTGCCAGTTTCTCCCTGCAAGCACAGACTGCCTCGTTTCTGCTATCTGTCCTGAATTCCTTCAGGGAATGCTGAGGGTCCCCAGCTGCAGGAGCACATGGCTTTATCCTTGTAGAGGTAGATGGCAAGTGCCCGCAATGGCAAGTGCCCACAATGGCAAGTCAACAAAACCATCTAAGTAGGCTTCTTGATTTATGGTCTGCTGTGGTGCACACTAACGTGTGCAAGGTTTACTATTGTTTTTTTCTAGAATCTAAAATTAGTGTTTGAAATATGTGTGTGTTCAGTCGCAAAATCGTTTCTGACACTTTGCAACTCCATGGACAGTAGCATACCAGGTTCCTCTTTACTTGGGATTTCCCAGGCAAAAATACTGGAGTGGGTTGCCATTTCCTTCTCCAGGGGATCTTCCTAACCCAGGAATCAAACCCGAATTTCCTACGTTGGCTAGAAATCTAGCAGTTAATTAATGGTAATTATTCTTTTGAAGTAGAACAAATACTACTTTTACTTTTAGAAAAAGAACTTGTCTGAGACTACCCAGTTAGTGAAAATATGTGATATTGGCGATAAAAATAGATTCTGTAGTCAGACTATTTTTAATTGAAAATATGGTTTCATCTTCTCTAGCTAGGTGACCCCCAGAAAGTCACTCTACTTTTCTGTGCCTCAGTTTCTTTATCTATGAAAAGGGGGCAATAATAGTTACTATCTACTTTGTGAGATTGTGGTGAATTTTAAAAATTCTCCTTGAAGATCCTGAAAACAGGGGCTTCCTTGGTGGTCCAGAGGTTTAAAACGTCGCCTTCCATTGCAGAGGGTGTGGGTTCAACCTCTGGTTGGGGAGTAAGATCACACATGGCTTATGGTCAAAAAACAAAACATAAAGCAGAAGCAATACTGTAACAAATTCAATAAAGACTTTAAAAAATAAAAGGTCCCTAAAACAAAGTCTTCCACATGGTATGCCTTCAACTGATATTTATTTAGTTTTTGCAAATGACCAGTTCACCTGATCCTATATGGAAATGTGGTTCCTGCAGTCAAGAGGTCTCAATCTGGGGAGTCAGAATTCTTGCTTCTCTGGTTGGGTTTTCTTCTCTAGACTTTCTCTAGCTCCACACGAGGGTTAATGGTCTGCCACTGAATCGTTCACTAGCTGCTTGAGGGCAATCATCAGGTCTTATTCATTTTTATTTCTTGAAAGCCTAATAGGGTACCTGCTGCTGCTGCTGCTAAGTCACTTCAGTTGTGTCCGACTCTGTGTGACCCCATAGACGGCAGCCCACCAGGCTCCCCAGTTCCTAACACTTAGCAAAATGATTTTCATCTTTACATTAAACAGACTCATATGAAGGAAGCAGGCATATCAAGTTCTTGCTCCATCAGGGTTGTTTAAGAATTCTGTAGGTTTTCTGAGAGTGTTTGGTTTGGTATAAGATAAGGAAATGAACACGAGTTTCTCTGAAACTTAGATAGTTCATACAAAGCAGAATATGGAAACCAAGAAGCAATAATGGTAAATATGACTCAGAGAGGTAACCAGTCATACTCAGAAAATATAGCAGTACATCTCTGCATAGACTGCTAACAAGGAAAACAGGTTGAGTACAGGGTGGGGAAGTGTTTGTCAAAGGAGGCTAGAAAAAATGAGAATGGTGTTTCTGATATGAATGTTTAGGGCACTTGTGCCTCGGTATTATGCAAGTAACCCAATTACACACAACCCTGTGAATAAGTGGAAACTACATTTGGCGAATTTTGGGAAGGCATCCTCAGATACACATACCTCATGGTTTCTAGGGTTTATTTTAAAATAGTCCGAGTGGGAAATGTAACAAGAATTGCGAAGATCAAATGTGGAGGGAAATGCCGAGAAAAAGCGACAAAAAAGTTTGTTTTGGGGGCGTAGATATAGGCCAGGGGTTACGAGGGTAGCTCTGGAGTCTGACTGCCTAATTTTTTTATATAAGATCCTATACTGGTGACTCAGATGGTAAAGAATCTGCCTGCAATGCAGGAGACCCAGGTTCTATCCTTGGGTGGGAAAGATCTCCTGGAGAAGGGAATGGTGACCCACTCCAGTATTCTTGCCTGGAGAATCCCATGGACAGAGGAGCCTGGTGGGCTACAGTCCATGGGTCACCAAGAGTTGGGCACGACTGAGTGACTAAAACACACTTATATTGATTGGTTTTATGATGTTGGGCAAGTAATCTTTGGTTTTCTCATCTCAAAACTGATGATAGTGGCCATGTGATTTGGGAAATTAATAGACTTCTTGGGAGGCATTTAAGATATTGCAATAACAACTGCTCGATCCATGTTATTCCTATGATTATTTCCCAACAAAATATGGACATTTTTCAAACTTTCTTTGGCCTTTCAATAATACTAGCACACTGTCATATTTTTTTTTAAGTACTCTCTAATCATAGCCTTTGACTCCCTTTATCCAGGAGAATTACAGAACCACTTCTGATGAAAGATGAGGTATGCTAAGGTAGGGAAGGAGTCTGCTGTTGAACAGACTCTGAAAACCTTGGCTTTTCTTACCTAAAGACACTGTCACTTGTCACTGAAACATTTGCACCCTTACACATCGCCAGCGCTTGCAGTTGGGTGCAACTACTGTAACTCTGTAGTTTTGAATTCCTAAGTTCAGCTATATGGATTCCATACTGAGCTACCTGATCTTAAACATGTAGATCAAAAATCACTGTGTGTGTGTGTATGTGTGGGTCTGTGCCTAGACCCTACAATGGAGAAAAATCTGAAAAAGAGTACATACGTGTGTGTGTGTATCAAAGTGTTAGTTGCTCAGTTGTGTCTGACTCTCTGTGACCCCATGGACCCTTAGTTTGCCAGGCTCCTCTGTCCTCGGAATTCTCCAGGCAAGAATAGTGGAGTGGGTCACCATTCCCTTCTCCAGGGGATCTTCCCAACCCAGGGGTTGAACCCAGGTCTCCTGCTTCACAAGCAGATTCTTTACTGTCAGAGCCACCAGGGAAGCCCACATATATATATATATATATATGAATTACTTTACACATGAAACTAACACAATATTGTAAATCAACTATACTTTTTAAAAAAAGAAAGAATAGCACGGAAAACTTGCTCAACTCTTACAAAAGAGCCCTCTAGTTTATTGTCCACGTATATTCCAGTGAATAAGTCTGAAATAACTCTCTCGGCAGTCTCAATGCTGCTCTCAACTTGATCTCCATGTTAACAGAGCAACTGTGAAGACCATGATCAAGTACTCAGACAAGTCATGAGAGGAGAGTCAAAATTCAAGCAAAGATCATTTAATATCAGGAGTAGAAGAAATATTTGAAAAAATGGAGATTCTATCCGTTCTAAAGATCTTCACAGTGAAACGAAAAAATACTATGTATCGTAAGATCCACATAGACAATCTAATGAAAATTGTGCATTATGGTGCCACTTCTGAATGTCTTTCTCAAACAGTCCTTATATAATTAATTGTAAGTCTGGGACTGTCTGATGACCTCCTTTGAATAATGGATCCATGGACCAGCCACCACATACTTGTGGTCAGGCGTAATCCATTAGCATCAGACAAGGATCAATCATGTCCTGCCTGAAATCTCTGGCCATTAAGAAGCTTGCCAAGTTGAGAAGGCGCCCCCTGAAATTCTATAGGAAAGAAATCCCCAAATTGTGTGAAATGACATCATTGTTTCCATAATGGATAAACATCTTTCAATGGGGGGGGGTGGAGTTTAAAACTAAATTTAAAGAATATTTATGAGATCTAATCTGTGATACTGATATTTTAATTAAGGAAACTGTGCATGTTTGCAACTGTATACTTCTATTGTTTGAGATTTTGAGTTGACAGAGACAAAAGATTGAACTTAAATTCCAGTATAAAGTGAAAACTTAAGTGCTTGAAACAGTCAAATCATTTTTCAATAGACATCTTGGCAAAATTACAAATAGCAATGGAAAGTTTAGGAGAATTTAATTTTCTCAAATAATTGTAAGTTCTGATTCACTAGCCCACTTCTGTCCATGGAACTGTCCAGACAAGAACAGTGGAGTGGGTTGCCATTTCCTTCTCCAGGGATCTTCCCTGCTCAGGGATCTAACTTGTGTCTCTTGCATGTCCTGCATTAGCAGGCAGATTCTTTACCTTGCACCACCTGGGAAGTCCCCTTGAATGTGAATCCACCTTAAATGTTTAGAGAAACTTAAAAGGTGTGACTTTAATATATTTATTGTCAGCTTCTTTGTGCATGTATTTTTTTTAATTATCAAAGATTATAATTGTACAGTCTTGAAAAGTATAGCACAAAGTACAATTATTGAAGGACAATCGTCTACAATATTGTGTTGGCCTCTGCCACACATCAGCTTGAATCACTCACAGGTGAATTTATTGCCAACTTTTTAAAAGCAAAGTAAACCTCCAAATAGTTTTTCCACTGCCCTGTATAAATAGTATAAAACTGCCCTGCAGGCGCCAAAACGCACATATTTAATGTGAACTAATCTCTCGCTAAGCTTTCTGCCTGTTTGACTTTGCATTTGGCTGTTCTTCAAATTCTCCTAGAAAATGCCTTCAGACTTGGGGGTGGCAGTGTGGAGCTGAGGACAAAACCCCAAGGTGACACCCCAAGACCGTGAAGAGTTACCAGATGAGGGGATGGTGTGTGTGGCCACTGCCAGGCTCTAAGCTAGGCGACGACCGGGGGAGGCTTTGGGAATCAATGGAAATTTCTCAAGAAACCGCAGAAGACCTCTGCCTACAATTTGGCAAACCCGGACCTATAAGCCTAAACACATGCTGTACTCTTCCACCAGAGGGATCCAGTTCTCCACGTTTGGTCTTGATGATAAGGGACCAAGGCTTAAGAGCGTGTTTCTGAGATTACCTTTTGTTATTCTGTGCTGTTGGGGTTTTGTCTTTCCCTAAGGGTGAGTTCCCTGGCAGAATGGCCCACTCCCTTCTCCACGTGGATGCTTTAGCTGGCAAAAGAACTGAGGCTGAAATCTGAGATTGGCTTTATGGGTGAGGTTCCTGTTTGTTCAAAGCCACCTCCTATCTTTCCCCTCTGAAGCCACCAAAGAAAACTCAGAAGATCCTGGAGTGACCCTTAATTAGCTCAGCTCCGGGAGGAGGCCCAGAGACGCTGAAATAGAACGCCTTTCTTTTTCTGTATGGCAAATACGGTCTGGGTGAAAGGCTGTTATGGATTTGTCTGTTCTCCCCGGTTTGATCTATTATCTGGCTAAAGTGAAACGGGCTTGCCTCTGTTCCTTTCAGACCAGGGACCAGAATTAAGACTTAGGCTTTCTTTAGCTCCGGCAGTTTGGCTTCAGGTAGCCCAAGGCATTGCCTCCCAGTCGCTAGTCCCTTCCCTTTAGGGGAAGGAAATGGAACCCAGCAGGCTGGCCCCAGGAAAAGGAAGGGGGCAACTTTGTCTGACACTTCAGTCTCTTGTTGCTGTGCAGATCTCCTCCCTCCTCTGGGCTTCCCCTTGCCCCTTTTACTAAATTTTCCCTTTTTAAGAAAGTTCTGAATGAGCACCTCACATTTTGGCATGTTAGATCTTTCAGAGTCCTAGCATTTAAGCCTCACTTGAGAAAAATGAGTTTCAGGCATCAAAGTGGTTGAAAAGAGTTTTTGAAGGAAAGAGAGACTTCCTTCTCACTGTGAAATGAAATATTTCCTGCCATATCAATAAATAAGGA
>NW_011495064.1:8012849-8024255 GCF_000754665.1 Bison bison bison
CACCAACTCCCGGAGCTCACTCAAACTCATGTCCATTGAGCTGGTGATGCCATCCAACCATCTCATCCTCTATCGTCCCCTTCTCTTCCTGCCTTCAATCTTTCCCAGCATCAGAATCTTTTCCAATGAGTCAGTTCTTCGCATCAGGTGGCCGAAGTATTGGAGTTTCAGCTTCAGCATCAGTCCTTCCAGTGATATTCAGGACTGATTTCCTTTAGGATGGACTAGTTGGATCTCCTTCCAGTCCAAGGGACACTCAAGAGTCTTCTCCAACACCACAGTTCAAAAGCATCAATTTTTTAGCACTCAGATTTTTTTGTAGTCCAACTCTCACATCCATACATGACTACTGGAAAAACCATAGCTTTGACTAGATGAACCTTTGTTGGCAAAGTAATGTCTCTGCTTTTTAATATGCTGTCTAGGTTGGTCATAACTTTCCTTTTAAGGAGTAAATGTCTTAATTTCATGGCTGCAGTCTCTATCTGAAGTGATTTTGGAGCCCCCCAAAATAAAATCTCTCACTGTTTCCATTGTTTCCCCATCTATTTGCCATGAAGTGATGGGACCAGATGCCATGATCTTAGTTTTCTAAATGTTGAGTTTTAAGCCAACTTTTTCACTCTCCCCTTTCACTTTCATCAAGAGGCTCTTTAATTCTTCTTCGATTTCTACTGTAAGGGTGGTGTCATCTGCATATCTGAGGTTATTGATATTTCTCCTGGCAATCTTGATTCCAGCTTGTGCTTCATCCAGTCCAGCGTTTCTCATAATGTACTCTGCATATAAGTTAAATGAGCAGGGTGTCAATATACAGCCTTGATGTACTCCTTTCCCAATTTGGAACCAGTGTGTTGTTCCATGTCCAGTTCTAACTGTTGCTTCTTGACCTGTGTACAGATTTCTCAGGAGGCAGGTCAGATGGTCTGGTATTCCCATCTCTTATAGAATTTTCCACAGTTTATTGTGGTCCACACAGTCAAAGGCTGTGGCATAGTCAATAAGGCAGAAGTAGATGTTTCTCTGGTATTCTCTTGCTTTTTATATGATCCAACGGACCCCAGATAGCTGAGGTACATATGAAAGGAATGAATTAAATGAGCCCAGAGGTTTGCATCTTCCCATACATAGAATGCTAGATTCCTTAATTTGATCTTCCCACATGGCCACCTACTTGATCTCAAGTTAGTTTTTGGGATTCGCCGGGTAAATTCACCTTTGGGTTTGGGAAGCTTTTTATCTATATTTTAATCCAAGCTTTAAAATGTGTTTGCACAGAATAATACAGAAAACTCTGTAATCATTCTTTTAATTAACTCTTATGATTCCATTTTTATATTTAACTCTTGGATTCATATGGAATTTACTTCCATGTGAAGAATAGGTAATACATAAATTTTTTCCTTCAAATAACTAAAATTCAATAAACTAAAAATAAATGACAAAGGTCGGTCTAGTCAAAGCTATGGTTTTTCCAGTAGTCATGTATGGATGTGAAAGTTGGACTATAAAAAAAGCTGAGCACCAAAAAATTGATGCTTTTGAACTGTGGTTTTGGAGGACTCTTGAGAGTCCCTTGGACTGCAAGACCCAACCAGTCCATCCTAATGAAAATCAGCCCTGAATACTCATTGGAAGGACTGATGCTGAAGCTGAAACTCCAAAACTTTGGCCACCTGATGCGAAGAGCTGACTCACTGGAAAAGACCCTGATGCTGGGAAAGATTGAAGGTGGGAGAAGAAGGGGATGACGGAGGATGAGATAGTTGGATGGCATCACTGATGTGATGGACATGAGTCTGAGCAGGCTCTAGGAGTTGGTGATAGACAGGGAGGCCTTGTGTGCTGTAGTCCATGGGGTTGCAAAACATCGAATACGACTGAGCAACTGAACTGAACTGAATAACAGCTTCCTGAAGAGAAGTGGGACATTCTCAGATCTGTATACAAACCCAAACAGTGATCTGAACCAGACCTTGTGCAAAACTGACATGAAGTCACCCCTTTCAGCCCAATTTAGTGCAATGAAAACCAGAGAGCACTTAGGAGTGTCTCTTTAAGCTCAGTTGAAGAGAATATGAAAAGAAAAAATGAAATTGTTTTTGCCACACAAGTTTAAACCGCCTTCTTTTGGGAGGTCTTTCAATAGAGGACAAGTTGAAAGCTTAAAATGTTATTTTCTGAATGTTGGGAAATATGAAATATTTTCTTAAGAACAAGTATAATTACATGCAAAAGTAATGCTTGCTTATATCAACATTTTATCTTCAAACTTTTATTTCTGTATTTGGCTGTGCTGGGTGTTAGTTCTGGCATGTGGAATTTTTTATTTGTGGCATGCAAACCCCTAGTTGCGACCTGTGGGATCTAGTTCCCGGACCAGGGGGTGAACTTTGGCTCCTGCCTTGGGAGCACAGAGTCTTAAACACTGGACTACCAGACAAGTCACACCTACCAACATTTTGTCTTAATGATTCTTGAACCTTATCATGCATAAGACTCACCTGCAAAACTTGTTCAAAGCATGAGTATTGGCACATTCTCCCTCTCACCTCCTCTGAAATGATCCACGAGGTCTGTGCTGGGGCCAAGGCATCTGCATTTTGACAGATGTATGCAGTGTCGGTTCTTCAGTGAACCAGAGGGTGTAATTTATCTGCAGGACCATGGAGCCCACCCTCTTTCTTGGTCTTGGCTATGGCGGGGGCCCCTCGGTCCTTCCTTTTCTACCCTTGCCTGTTCTGCTCTTTTCCCTGCATAGGGGGTGGGTGGGGGCAAGCTCCAGGCATCAAATCACTGGACTTTGTAAGATTAAAATGGTAGAGAAGGTTCCATATGAAGAAGAATAAATCAGTCAGTGTCTATTCATCTGGAAAGTCAACAATTGCCCAGTAACACCCCAGATTCAGAAGAGCAGAACTGGTTGGTACCATGGGGATCCATCTGGAAAGTCAACAATCGCCCAGTGACACCCCAGATTCAGAAGGGCAGAACTGGTTGTACCATGGAGACTGAGGGGTTGCTAACCTCTTAGAATCACTGAAGAAACATGTGAGAAAGAACAACATCACTTGGCCTTGAATCCTAAAGGAAACATCTGATCACAGCTTGAAAAGGTTTGGGAAAGGTAACTGTATGACCCAATCAGTGATGTATTGAATATAAACAACTTATTATCAGCAAATAAATTATGTTAAAGATTTTAAGAACATTCTGGAGGTGTTTATGCATGTTGGATACATGTTCTTACATATGTTTCTATGTGTGTGTGCTCAGTCACTCAGTCATATCCGACTCTTCCTGACCCCATGGACTGTAGCCCGCCAGGCTCCTCTGTTCATGAAATTTTCCAGGCAAGAATACTGGAGTGGGTTGCCATTTCCTACTCCAGGAGATCTTCCCTACCTGGGGATCAAACCTCAGTCTCTAGTGTCAGTAGGCAGATTCTTTACCACCGTGCCACCTTATTCTCTCATTGTGTTTAAATATAATGTTACAAACACCATATATTATAGAAATATTACTTGCTTGCTATTACTTAGGGTATGAATTCTTCAAAGCTCTTTAAAGTATTTTCAAATTATTTTTCAAATTCTCTCTGCTACTTCATGTGGTCTCCAGCAATGGACAGGTACACCAATTCCATTTATATGTTCAACAGAACCACATACTGTAATTTTTAAAATTATGCAGGAACTTCATTATTGCTTTCATTTGAGATCTTCCACTGTAAATGCAATTGGACAATTTTCACTTGACTCACACACCTTTATTTACCTCCCCATACTTTGTCCATAATGCAATAGAAAGTATTTTAGTTATTTTTATGCCTTAAAAATAATTGCCACATATAGGGGAGAAGGGATACATGTATATGTATAGCTGAGTTGCTCTGCTTCACACCTAAAACTATCACAGCATTGTTAATAGTCTATACTCCAATATAAAATAAAAGTTAAAAATAACTTTATTAAATGACATTTTTATACAAGCTTTTTAAACTAAAACTGATTCTCTTCCTGCAGTTAGTCTTCACATAGGTTAAAGCGCATGTCAGTGAAAAGAGTAGTTGTTTCACTTAAGAAAGAAGTAAAAATAAAGTCATGTTCTTTTCCTTGATGGGATGAGAACCAGTAAGTATGCTGGGCAGAAAGGTCTCTCTATAATCAATTACAGAACCAGGGTAGAGGTGGGAGTCACAGTTTTTGTTTGAGGCCAAACTAAGGGAAAGGGAGCCCTCTTGTCTGATGCCCCACGTTTGTTTGCTTATTTACCTAGGCAAAAGGGCTTAACTGCACAGAAAAACCAGCTTCTACTCTATTGACATAAATCTCATTTCACCTGACCCACAAATGATGGTTTTTCTTGTTCAGTGGCTAAGTCATGCCTGACTGTGTGCGACCCTATGTCGGACTCCGCGATTCCCTATTAATACTTCACTGTCTCCTGGAGTTTGCTCAGACTCATGTCCATTGAATCAGTGATGCTATCCATCCATCTCATCCTCTGTCACCCCCCCTTCTTTTGCCCCCAGTCTTTCCCAGCATCGGGGCTTTTGCCAATGAGTTGACTCTTCGCATCACGTGGCCAAAGTATTGGAGTTTCAGCTCCAGCATCAGTACTTCCAGTGACAATTCAGGGTTGATCTCCTTTAGGATTGACTGGTCTGATCTCCTTGCAGTCCAAGGGACTCTCAAGAGTCTTCTCCAGCACCACAGTTAGAAAGCACCAATTCTTTGGTGCTCAGCCTTCTTTAAGGTCCAACTCTCACATCCATACATGACCACTGGAAAGACCATATGATAATGGTTGGCAGCCTTCAAAAGGATACCAGCACACAACTCCAGCACTTCTTCCAAAGGAACTGCTGTACCAGCTCTACATTCAGGTTGTACAATGCTTTTGAAGAATTGAATGGCTCTCCATTTGTCAAGCATTTCCATGAAATGGGTTTTTTCTTCAATCATTTATAAAATCTCATTTCAGTGTTGGATGAGAAGCCAATTTGATGACATTGTCCTGCAGGGGCTCCCCACCCTGGCTGCACACTGGACTCTCCCGGGCCTTTAAAAGATACCAATGTTCCCACTCCCACCCCCAAGGTTCTGATGTATTGGCCTGGGGATTTCAATAAGACCCTCAACTAAGTAAAGAAGCCCTCAGCACTCTAGTAGGGGGATAATGAAAGTGTTAGTCACTCAGTCGTGTCCGACTTTGTGACCCCATGGACTGTAGCCCACCAGGCTCCTCTGTCCATGGAATTCTCCAGGCAAAAATACTTGAGTGGGTTGCCATGCCCTCCTCCAGGGGATCTTCCCAACCCAAGGATCAAACCTGGATCTCCTGTATTGCAGGCAGATTCTTTACCATCTGAGCCACAAGGGAGGCCCCACTGGGGGATAACGGATGTCGTTTAACTGTTCCCTCATGTTGGGCCCTCTATTCATAAAAAATGGATAATAACACAGTAGTTTATTTCTCAAAGGAAGAGATTCATGAGGATTTTTTTGGTTTGTTTCAACCTGTTTGTTTCAAAGAAATACCTACAAGGTATCTTGACATAGAGACAGGATCAAAATGATGCAAGCTAGTCAAATCTTTTAAAAAGTAGTTCTTCATGTTTGAGGCTTTGCATTGTTGTCGTTCAGTCACTAAGTCGTGTCCAACTCTTAGCGACCTCACGGACTGCAGCGTGTGAGGCTCCTCTGTCCTCCACTATCTCCTTACAGAAATGCTGTCAAACACAATGCCTACCAAAGGTAAATAGGACATTAATGATTTCCCCCATGATCTGGCCCGTATGCACTGGTTTTAGCCTGTTGAACTATATCCTCTGTTGCTCCTGCTCCATGTTCCTATGCCGTCAGACCAGCTCCTTTACACCCCTCCTTGTCCCTGCTGGCTGGCCATGGTGCCTGGGTCTGTCTACCGCATGGTTGTTGACTGACTGACTGATGGCATTTTTCCATTGTTTTGGGAGCCAGAGAGACTGTTACTAGTAGCAGTGCCACAGTGACCTCTCTTGATGAAACCAGAAAGTGCAGTGAGATACGGTCCAGAAAGGAGTCCCGCTGAGGCTGAAATGTGAGCTATTCCCCGTGTCAGGCCGGGACCTGTTACCAGAGGTGAATGAGCTTAAGGACAATGCGGTGAGCAGAGCTGGGAGCTGCAGCCCAGCCCAGCATTTTTCTTAACAACTTATCTGATTCTGTCTCTCTGTGGCCACGTTCCGGAGACCCAAGTTTGAATTCACTCTTTTAAATGATTTTGCTAATTTTTCATCATTCAAAGAATTAAACATTTTGTACTGTGCATTGTTTTAAAAAAATAAACCACCCAAGGTAGTTTCATTTAGGCAGTTTAAAAACTCCCTGCCACATTTTAAAAGAAAATGTCACAATGCTTTAGGGTAGCTTTAAAAAATATTCTTTTAATTTTTATGTGTTCTTATTGTTTACGTACTGATGGGTGGAACCACACATCGAATTCCACGTCCCCAGCTCCCCCTAACTTCCTACATACTCCCACTGCTCGCTGTCAACCAAGAGAAAACAGAAATGGAAGAGAGGGCTTCCTATAACAGTGTCAAGGTGATAGCTTTTAGAAGCCATTTCAGAAATTCAATGCATGCCAAGACATGGAAACAATCTAAATATCCACCAACCGGTGAATGGATGGAGAAGCACGTGTCTGCGTGCTAAGTCGTTTCAGTCATGTCTGACTCTTTTGCGACCCCGTGGACTGTATTTGTTTTTCAAAAATAAATTAAATGTAAGCCACTTTAATCCTATGAAAGAAGTAAAAATGGGAACACCAATCATAAACACATCTGCTAGGGGGTATCAAGCCAGCCAAGAGTTAACTTGGACTTCAGCTCTCAATGGAGTATTCGAATTTTAACCTTTAGACTGACTGAATCCCTTAACTTTCTGCCCAATTAACTCAACTTTCAGATGGAACTACACATAAAGCAAACCATATGGACAGCCGTTCTGTTTCCCTGTCAACAAGGAGGTATAATATGGCTTAGCTGCCTTCTGATGCTGCTCCTGCCAAGTCGCTTCAGGCATGTCTGACTCTGTGCGACCCCATGGACTGCAGCCTACCAGGCTTCTCCGTCCATGGCATTCTCCAGGCAAGAACACTGGAGTGGGTTGCCATTGCCTTCTGATAACTTAGAGGTTAAAGAAAGAAACAGGAGGTAGGGTATTTATTTGACTGGAAATAAGATATTAATAGAAATGATGTTATTTGAACAAAACGATGATTTTAGAGGTGGTAATGAAGGAAAGTGGAGAAGGCAATGAGGGTCGGACACGACTGAGCGACTTCACTTTCAGTTTTCACTTTCATGCATTGGAGAAGGAAATGGCAACCCACTCCAGTGTTCTTGCCTGGAGAATCCCAGGATCGGGGGAGCCTGGTGGGCTGCCGTCTATGGGGTCGCACAGAGTCGGACACGACTGAAGCGACTTAGCAGCAGCAGCAACGAAGGAAAGAGTATTCAAAAGAACAGGTGAACTTTCTTTCCTGGATGGAAGGGAAGCACATTAAATCTTGACTCCATCCCCACCTTCAGGGCTTCAGCCGTGGGACCCCCTTCACTGTGGGCCAAAGCTGTAGACCTCCATGTAGCAATAAGTAAATCTTTAGCCACAAAAACCACTTGAGATGGAATTCAAAACAACAAATTCCTCATCAAATTATCAAATTATTTTTGTAAGACTGCCTAAGATGCCAGGTTTGGTCTATTTATTTTTCCTCACACACCCTGTCCCTGAGGCTTTTGAAGAGTGCTAAAAAAGATACAAAACCTGAGAAAATAACAATAACATAGTTAGAAACAACAGAGGAAAGGAAACCAAAGATGGGGCTAGAAAGGCTAAAAATAAGCATAAACATGGTACCCGTGTGTCTCTTAGACTTGGATGCGCCACAATTTTGTGTCTTCAAGCCTTTCAGCAGCCAAGGTGAAAACAGGAGCCTCACCAAGGACTCCTGTGCAGACCTTCTAAGATAAAAACAAATGAATTTCACAGAAGACAACCAAGGCTTCCTGATATTAAAACCAAGAGAGGGAGAAAACACACACACACACACACACATACACACCTTATGCTCTGTCCCTATGAAAAAGAAACTACACAGTAAAATAAACAACATATTAATACAAACTTTCATAGGACTTTTCCTTAAGTTACTTCTCTGGATGGGTGCCCAGGTTAACTTGAATTCCAGATAGACAGGGGAGAATACTCTTATAAAACAATGATTCTTTGAGTGTGATATGAATTTAGCTGGCACCCTGTACTATTTGTGAAATCTGGCAGCAGTGGCCTCGTATAGAAATGCAGATCCCTAATCTGTGTGTGTTTGCAGTATTGATCAGAGAAAATGAGTGTGTGCAGGGGTCAGCAGCAAGATCAGTGGGGTAGCTTAGTCATCCAGTATCCAGGTAAAGTATCCAGGGGAAAAAACATTCATAGGAGCTCAGAAGTGATACCATCTGATGAGAAAGCACTTCTGTTAAGAATTACGGGAGGTTTCGTGGCTCAGACAGTAAAGCGTCTGCCTACAGTGTGGGAGACCTGGGTTTGATCCCTGGATCAGGAAGATCCTTTGGAGAAGGAAATGGTAACCCACTCCAGTACTCTTGCCTGGAGAGTCCCATGGACAGAAGAGCCATAGTAGGCTACAGTCCATAGGCTCGCAAAGAGTTGGACATGACCGAGCGACTTCACTTCATTTTAGAAAGCACATGAATCTACTGTACAGGCAGGTCATTACTGCTCCCCTACAGTTTGTGGAATTGTGTTTTTGCTTGCTTATTTTTCTGTTCGGTGCCATATACAATCACTGGCCACTGACATAGATTAATACCTTAAAACAATGCTTCCAATGTATACAATGGGGCATGAGAAACGAATGAGATTTCCCAAAGGCATTTTTTAAAAGGCTTTTGTTGTTGTTGCTGTTTTGATGTGGACCATTTTTTAAAGGGGCTCCCCAGGTGGTACTAGTGGTAAAGAACCCGCCTGACAATGCAGGAGACATAAAAGATGCGAGTTTGATCCTTGGGTCGGGAACATCCCCCGGAGAAGGGCATGGCAATCCACTCCCGTATTCTTGCCTGGAGCATCCCATGGACAAAGGAGCCTGGAGGGCTACCATAGGATCCATAGGGTCGCACAGAGTCATACACTACTGCAGTGACTTAGCATGCATGCAAGCATTTGTTAAAGATGTTATTGAATTTGTTACAATATTTCTTTTGTGTTATGTTTCGGTTTTTTGGCTGCAAGACATGTGGGATCTTAGCTCTCTGACCAGGGATCAAACTGGCACCCTCTGCATTGGAAGGTGGAGTCTTAACCACTAGACTGCCAGGAAAGTGCCCCAAATGCATTTTTAAGCATTGATTATTGATAAAGAGGCATTTGACAGTCAGTGCTCTGTGACAACCTAGAGGGGCAGGATGGGAGTGAAGAGGAAGCGGGGCTCAAGGGGGATGGGCCGTATGTATACCTATGGCTGATTCATGTTGATGTATGGTGGAATCCATCACAATATTGTAAAGTAATTATACTCCAAAAGAAAAAATAGAAGAAAATGCATTTGACAAAAATGACAATTTTAAAAGTGTTTTTAAGTTTGAATGCATTAGATCTAGCTACAGATACAATAAAGCTTAGAAATATTTCTGAACACTAGTGAAATATTGAGTATGGCATTTTAAAACTAAATTTAGATGCTTAGGAAAAAATTCCTGTCACCCAAGCCATGTGAGTTTTCCTCATTTTTTTCCTAGATGGATCACCCCTCATCATGGTTAGTTGTTGATATCAAGAAGGATAAATGGAGCTACTGTATTCATTTGATAACTTATTCTACTAATTTTAGCCTGAAAAAAATCAAGTATTGCATGTTTCAGCATATCCACATAAACACATAACCAAGATGGGGAACGGAATTTTCTTTTCACATTCAACTCGCTAAATATATTTAAAGATAGTTTTCAAAAATCTGTCTTCTAGGGACAGGTTAAGACTCTGCACTTCCAATGAAGGGGGTGAGGGTTTGATTCTTGGCTGAGGAACTAAGATCCTACATGTTCTGTGGTGTAGCCAAAAATAAATAAATAAAAGGTAATTAATATTATTTAAAAAGTCTGCCTTCTAAAATTTTCTATCTGTAATAATAAAATGCACTCCCAATACTTTAGAATTCAGAATTAATCACTGATTTGACATTCAAGAATTTTATTGAATTCACAAAGCAAAATTTGAGGTATAAAATTTCTTAATGTTTATTAATCTGTTGAGATACTGGCCCATGAAGGGGTCAATTCTTTCAAGTTGATTAGTGCCAAGTTTTTTTACAAAGTGACCTGAATATTAGTCTATAAATTTTGAAGGAAAATACTAATTAAATTTGTATTGGCTCTTAGGGAGAAAATAAAGCTCATCTCTCAGATCAGTTGTGTCTTGGGACAAAATGGGGACTAGCAGTCTGATTAGGAGTCTGCAAACCAGAGAAAATTCTTTACCCACTTTGACTGGTTTTGATACCTCAACCACTTCACTTCTCTGAGTCCCAAGTTTTAAGCTCCCAACATGAAATTTGCTGTTAGCAAACTTTATATCCTTCCCACCCTCTCCTCCCCTCACTGTGTCCACAAGTCTTGCGACCCCATGGACTATAGCCTACCAGGCTCCACTGTCCATGGGATTTTCCAGGCAAGAATACTGGAGTGGGTTTCCATTCCCTTCTCCAGGGGATCTTCCTGACCCAGGGATTAAACTCAGGTCTTCTGCTTTACAGGTGGATTCTTTACCATTGGATTCCTTACCATCTGAGCCAGCAGGGAAGCCCTAATTATGAAGAAGGCTACAATAAACATTCTTCTGTACGTTTTTTTTTTTTGTTTTTTTGTCTTTTTTTTTTTTTGGTGGACAGGAAGTCTTTACTTCTGGTGAGTAATAACTAGGAGTGAAATTGCTGGGTCATGGGGTAAAGCTTATCCTTATGAAAAATGTCAAAGGAGTTCTCCAGTGTGGTCGAGCATCGCTGTACCCCTACCAGCAATGGAGGAGTGTTCCAGTTTTTCACAGGCTCCTCAACATTTGCTCTGTCGGATTGTCAAGTCTGGGGGTAAGAGCTCACTAGTGTGAGTGAAGCAGTATCTCACTGTGGTTTTAATTTGCATTTCCCTATGGCTGATGATGGTGAGTACCTTTTCATGTGATCACTGGCCATTTGTACTCCTTCTTTTGTGAAATATTCCTCCCAAGGGGAGATGGATTTTTTGTTTTGGGAGTTTGTTTTTGCCATTCTAAATTGTCTTTTTTATTATCGTTTGATATGAGTTCTCTTTTTTTTGGTGGTGGTGGCGGGGTGGGGGGGTGT
>NW_011495064.1:8024355-8034049 GCF_000754665.1 Bison bison bison
TCCGTCTGAGAAAAGTAAGAGTGACTTAATCTCAGAGAGTCAGGTGGGGGGGTGTGGGTTCTTAAGTTCCTTAGTCCCTCGAACAGGGATCGGACCCATGCCCTGTGCAGTGGAGGCACGGAGTTCTAATCCAGAAATGTCCTGAGTTCTTGATACATCCTGGATTCAACTCTTTAGTCAGACATATGTATTATAAATGCTTTTTCTAAAAGCTCATTTTTAAAAATAAACAGGGGCAAGTTTATATCATAACCATTCTCTGGAATAGCTGTACCCAAACATTCAAGTGACTGACATATCAGGAAGTGACTGCTACAAGAATTTAGTGTTAAAAAAAAACTTTCCTGAAACTCAATAACTTAAGCCTATAAACCTTTATATAACAACAATGGGTCCAGGTCAGTTGGGGTCAGCTGAGTTAGGCTGAGGTCAGCTGAAGTACCCTGGCTGGGGGAACTCTGCTCCATGGGTCTCTTATCCTCCTCTGGAGCCAGGGGGTGAACATGGCTATATTCTCCTGGGTGAGGCTGAGGCACACAAGGACCGAGAGAAACACGCACAGCCTCTTGAGTCTTAGACTCAGAAGGGCACAGGGTCATCTTCGCATCAATCTATTAATCAAAGCAGACATCGTGGTTGAAACCAGAGTCAGAGGTGGGAAAACTGTGTCTCCTGCCCACAGTTAGAGACCTGTGCAAAATTATGTGACAAATGACACAGATACTGGGAGGAGAGGAGAATGAGAATAATGGAAATCGATCACAAGTGGCCCTAGTGGTAAAGAGCCTGCCTGCTAATGCAGGAGACGTTAGAGACGTGGGTTCAATCCCTGGGTTGGGGAGATGCCCTGGAGGAGGAAATGGCAACCCATTCCTGTGTTCTTGCCTGGGAAATTCCAGGGACAGAAGAGCCTGGTGGGCTACAGTCCACTGGGTCGTGAGAGTCAGACACAGCTGAGATTCAGCATGTGTCACAAACAAGTAAATGTTATAAGTTTACAAATATGTTTTTAAGCACTAATGATAGAACGCACGCATTTTAAATGATTTTTAGACTATTTTGCCCTCATGCACCAGCTCACTGTTTGATTTTTCCTCTCTCAAACCAATTTATTTCCATTTGCTGCTAAGTCGTTTCAGTCGTGTCCGACTCTATACGACCCCATAGACGGAAGCCCACCAAGCTCCCCAGTCCCTGGGATTCTCCAGGCAAGAACACTGGAGTGGGTTGCCATTTCCTTCTCCAATGCATGAAAATGAAAAGTGAAAGGGAAGTCACTCAGTTGTGTCCGACTCTTAGCGACCCCATGGACTGTAGCCAACTAGGCTCTGCCATCCATGGGATTTTCCAGGCAAGAGTACTGGAGTGGGGTGCCATTGCCTTCTTTAGCAAATCCTAAAACAATTCACTTATCTAGGAGTTCATGAATTAAAGAGCCATGTAGAACACTTCTTCTATGCCACAGCCACTGTATGCCAGGTTCTAGAATCACAGCAGTGAACCAGACAGGCAAGGTTTCTGAAATTCCGTAGTAGGGAATTCCAGTTCAACAGTATGTTACAGGAGGCCCCTGGAAGGGCTGTTTACCTGGATTCATGGTGTAAAGGAGTGTTTTTACAAAGAAAATGACATCTAGGCTAAAGCCTAACAGGTAAGCGTGCATTAAAAAGACAAAGGAGGAGAAGACTCTTAGTATGTGCAAGAGGTAGTGGAGGGCAGGAAGACTTAGAAGTTAAAAGAGTTGGATGTAGGACGGCCACAGAATGGAGAGTGGATTTCAGGTATGGAGCAACAGGTGGCAGGGAGGCTACTGCGTCATCTAGGCCAGAGGTGATGGTGGAAAACATGGGTGGATGCAATAGGGGTGGACGGATAGAAATGGCTTCCGGTGAGATTTGGAGTCACCATGAGGAGTCATGGAGTTTGATTCTGTGTAGGATTAAGGGGGAGTGAGAAATCAAGTGAAATGCCAACATGTCTTAAGCAATCAACATATGGTTTTGCATTTAATGAAACAAGGATTAGAGGGAAGTGTGCATGCTTAGTGCTCAGGTGTGTCCAACTCTGTGGGACCCTATGGACTGCAGCCCACGAGGCTCATCTGTCCGTGGGATTTCCCAGGCAAGAATACTGCAGTGGGTTGCCATTTCCTCCTCCAGGGGATCTTCTGAACCCAGGGATGGAAACCAAGTCTCCTGCATTGGCAGGCAAATTCTTTACCCACTGAGCCATCGGAAAAGCCTAGAGGAAAGGTTACATGGAACTGATGGGAGTAATAGATAATAAACTTTATTCTAAAAATATTGAGTTACCTGTGTTAAAAGATACTTTAGTAGTAGTGGTAATATTGTTAGATTCTCAGTTGTGTCTGACTCTTTGTGACCCCATGGACTGTAGCCCACCAAGCTCCTCTGTCCATGGGATTTCCCAGGCAAGAATACTGGAGTGGGTTGCCGTTCCCTTCTCCAGGGGAAAAGATAACGTATTTTATCTTAAATTATTTTAAGAATTTGTTTGAGCAAAACTGGACTCTAATCAGGCAACAGCCAATCTAACAGATGGAGGGGAGCCCGGAGGAGGTGTACAGAAGGAGAGATTTTTATCGGTAGACAAGAGCAGAAACAAGGAAGTTACACTAGGCAACAAAAGCGGGCTGGTTATGGCAGGATGCCTTTCCTTTAGGGGAATGGCAGGGTCTATCAGGCAGGTGACCTTGCTAGTGCTGGCCAAGTGATTTCTCATGAACTGGTTTAAGATTCCATTTCTGGGAGAGCTGAAACTGTAATTTAATCAAGTCTGGATTTGGTGACTTGGAGCTTAGATAAGTGATTCCATTTGGGGCTGTTGTCTTATTTTTAATAACTGTGAAATACCCTGAAGGCATTGTTCTGCAATAAATATGAATCTGAGTTCCAGAGAGCATTTAGGCATGCGTGCATCCTCAGTCGTGTCCAACTCTTTGTGACCCCATGAACTGTAGCTCTGCCAGGCCCCTCTGTCCATGGGACTTCTCAGGCAAGAGTGGGTTGCGATTTCCTTCTCCAGGGGATCTTCTTGACTCAGGGATTGAACCTGAGTCTCCTGTATTGGCAGGTGGATTCTTTACCACTGAGCCACCTAGAAAGCCCAGAGAGTTTAGAGCTGTGGTCAATTTATGTATCACAAGACTGGCAGATTTGGACACTGGGGTGAGGGGGGAAACTTTCATGGAAAATACAAGAATAGGAGGACAGACAGATGAAGCAAGCTCAGCAGTTAAAGGACAGATGTAAGGATCTTGCCAGAGAGGCTGAGAAAGTGCCTCCAACCCACGGGATGAAGGATGTAGGGGAAGAGTGGACCCCTGCTTGATTGGAAGGTGAGACTGAGTAGCCAAGAGCTAGGGAATCATCAGGACAGCAACTCTATACCAAGCCTCAGAGAATGAGATATGAACAACAAAATTTAGGTCAGCATCATGGCCCGCTTCAGTAGGAAAGAGAAGATGGCCATGAAAGCCAGTAAGCAGTTAATCTGGTGCAAGTGAGAGAGTTCACACCCGTGGTTTCTGTTTTTAAGAAGGATAAAATGGTGTGGGGAATAGGTGAATTACTATCCTTGAGATAAGTAGAGAAAGTTTGAAAAAAAAATGAAACAATACAAACTGGGAGAGAAAATTAAGAAAACCTAGTCAGAGTCCTGGCAGAATGAAGGGTCCAAGGATGGTGGGAGATTGCGAATTGATCATGGCCCACGCCTTCCTGGCTGTGCCGTTTTCCACCGGCATCTGCGGCCACTTACAGAGAAGACGCTTGGCTTCACCCAGGCAAGAGTTTGCCAAGTGCAGTGTCTGCAGAAGGACAACGCAGGGAGAGATTTGAGGACACTGGGTTTACTTTGCTCAAAGCCAGCTTATTTTTTTAAAATTTTCTTAGAATTGATTTAAAAATTCAGAATTTATTTATTTATTTTTTTTTTATGCTACTCAAAAATAATCAACTGCTTAGTCCATGGTAAAGAAACAAAAATGGTTTTCCCATAACAATGCATGCTTACTCCTTCAGTCTCTTATTTATATTCTTCAGTTTCTCTTCAAGTGACTTCAGTGGACGCAATCAATTTATTAGCTTTTCTTATTCTCTATATCCAAAGATTATTTAGGAAAGAGTCAAAGATAATTGTTAATATTGCATTTTTATAATGAATTTACTAATATAGAAATTCATTAAGCTAGAAAGCCAAGTAAATAGGATTGTCAACTTCTCAAAATTC
Source organism: Bison bison bison (assembly GCF_000754665.1). NCBI lineage: Eukaryota > Metazoa > Chordata > Mammalia > Artiodactyla > Bovidae > Bison > Bison bison. Next base: position 8,028,607 of record NW_011495064.1, read on the forward strand.
AATATAAATTTACTAGCAAGGTTGAAAATAAAATTCCTTTCAATAGAAATTAAAGTAGAGACAGATGTTGAAGTATAGACTGTATAGATAAGAAATACCTCAGGAAAAAGCCTCTATATTAATATGCTAATTGACCACTATACTTTCAAAAGTTTTGAAAAAATTTATACAGATCAACAATTTACATGTTAATACATCTAACTAGGAAATATACGTTTTAATAGGCATCATTTCAACCACAGCCTTTCAGATCAAAATACAACCATGACTGACGAAGTATTTTCTCATTTCCTGGGGTGAAAATGCATCTTAGGATAGAGACACACTGAAATGTGGGTGGAAAACGTGAGGGTGCCATCACATTCAAAACTTGTGATGAAGCCCCTTGTGATCAAGCCGTGTGTGTGTGCACGCGTGCACACGTGCATGTGTGTGTTGGGGGGGGCGTGCATGAGTGCTTAGTCACTCAGTTGTGTCCAGCTCGTTGTGACCCGTGGACAGGAGTGCCCCAGGCTCCTCTGTCTATGCCATTTCCAGCAAGAACGCTGGAGTGCATTGCCGTTCCCAACCTATTCAACAATTAAAAAGGTGGAATGTGCGGACTAGGAGAAGAATATAGGCCTGTTTACAGAGACAATTACACAATCTAATAAAAAGAGTTATAGAAATACGTTCTTGTCTTTTTGTTAACAGCCTAACAGAAGAACTGGTTTTACGGCTTTCCTTGATGTCTGTGAATTAAACAACAGGTCTTAAGAACAGGTTTGTAACTGGTTCTTAAATAGTAAGAACTGGACTGCACTGTGGGCATATTTTTCAAAAGTAAACTTACTCTTGCCTTGAGTTGAATATTCACAAGGTGAGTGAGCCAAATATTCCATACATTTTGATTGTCTTGCTATTCTTATGGCTCAGGCAGCAGGCAATACCAGTGATGAAAAATGACTCAGCAATAAGCCAAATAATTTGTTCTTGTGAATACAGTCTAGCCACTACTTGGACATATCCTTTTTTTTTTTTTTTTCTGGAAGTCTAATTTCCAGATTTTCCTGGTCATTTTACAAGCCTAAATCCTAGAATATCTTCTCTCTTGGGACCATAGCAAATGATGTTAATGAAATGAAGATGTTGAGAGTAATTAGAGCTTGCTCTCTGACCAGCTGAAATAGACTAAAAACCCTGGAGCAGGTTAAATTTAGACTGGATCATGAAGAAAAGGAAGTGTGCCTTCTGTTTAGAAGGGGAGAAGTTAGATAGATAGATGGACGGATAGATAGAGCAAGCTGGACATTGATATATTATCATCAGATGGAACCATTTAATTCTCGATACATGGCTTCAAGCAGAAGTGTGTATGTATGCATGTGTGCATGTGTACGTGTGCACACGTGTGTGAAAGGAAAGAAAGAGAAAGAGGAGGAGAAGAATAAGACAGAGGATTGGGGTAGGAAGGTTTTCTCATACACACCAGGAGAAAACACGTGAAATGCCCAGGGGACCATCCCTGCCCACCCTAAAGAGTAATTCCAGTTTCTCTACCCGCTTTTGTGGAAATGCAAAGGGAAAGACAAAACACACCAACATACATGTGTGCTTACTCACTCCGTTGAGTCCAGCTCTTTTTTGACCCCATGGATTGTAGCCCTGCCAGGCTCCTCTGTCTGTGGGATTTCTCAGGCAAGAATATTGGAATGGGTTGCCATTTCCTTCTCCAGGGGTTCATCCCAACCCAGGGATTGAACCCAAGTCTCCTGCATTGCAGGCAGATTCAGATTCTGAGCCACTAGGGCATACAGAACTGATTTAAAAAATAATTAAATTTAAGAATGTGTGCTATACATTTAAACACAACTCCTAATATGGACCATACGTAGCATGAGAGAGTCAGATAGGGATGGGGAGTGACTGTTTTTGTTGGGGTAATATTGGAGGCCAGTCCTGCATCATAAAAATTAAATGGAGAAGAGAACTAATTATACAGGTAATTTAGGGAAAAAAGCATGATCATTGACATAACCATTTCTTTCCTTTTGCTTCATTCATCCAGATAATTTAAAATTTCAGTAGACCTGAAGTCTGAAAAATAGTAAGGATCTTATTAAGTGAGTAAATGCAGAGGAGAGGAAAAGCAGGGTTGAGATTTCTTTTCTGTTTCCTCCTTATCCACAAGCACAGAGATTCTTATCACAACTGACCTTTGTTCCCAAGGTTTACCACATGGGAACAGTTCTGCTTAGTCACCAAGGCCTCCTCTCTGCAGCTGTTTCGCTAAGCGGGGCAGGCCAGTCTGTGGGCGTCTGGAAAACACGACGCGGAGGGCAGCAGGTGTTGGTGTCAGTGAAGCCCTGCCTGGCTTTCCTGCTGAGAAGCCAGGCCACCACTGAGCTAGGGTGTGCGTGTGTCTGTGTGTGTATATATGTGTCTGTATCTGTATGTATCTGTGTGTGCATATGTGTGTTGCAAAATACAGTTTCTTATTTATTAAAGAGTTTAGCCTGATTTGGCCTCAACTTCTGAGTGAGCCTGTATTTTCATGGCGAATCAACAAGAACTTTCCATAATTCTTTTCTGTTGGTCAGGAGAATGGACCAGTTTATCTTGCAGACTTGCTCTCTGCACTCAGTTGCTCAGTCATGTCCAAGTCTGTAGCCCGCCAGGCTCCTCTGTCCATGGGATTTACCAAGCAAGAACACTGGAGTGAGTTGCCACTTCCTCCTCCAGGGGACCTTCTTGACCCAGGTATTGAACCTGAGTCTCCTGCATCTCCTGCATTGGCAGACAGATTCTCTACCCCTGAGCCATGGGGCTTCCCTCTGCAGATTTGGGGATCAGAAAAATTATTTGTTTCTCTTCTCCCAAATCTCACTTACCTTGACAAACTCTCAGGTCACTTTTTTCCCCTTAAGTTTCATCTACCTTGATAAAAATATAGTATTTTAAAATGACAATTGAGTAGTGTGGAATCTCACTATGAATTCCTTACTGGGACGTGGCATTGAAGTTGCATCGTCAGTGCATCTTTTAGGACCTCATTCGTTCTCTTCACCTGTAAATGCAGGTGTTAGAATGGAAAAAGATTGTGTCTCGGCTTTCCCCACAAGAGGAAAATGTAGCTCTTTTTTTTCTCAGCTTCATCCTTTTCAGTCAGATGCCCACAGATTAATTTATGAGAGGAGAGGCATTGAACATGCTATTCTTTAGAAGTGGCTTACGGACATTTCGCCTTCTGGGTTTCTTCCACTGTTTCGTTTTGTGGAGACAGTCACACCCTCTGTAAGCGCTACTGAAGAGGCATCTGAGCCCTTTCTGCTTCAGGGATTCACGTGGTGTTAGTTTACCAGCCGGAATCACCTGGTCCTTGCTCATCATGTAACCACAAAACACGAACATCTGGGAAACATCCCAAGCCAGTGTAACTTCACCGGCACCCCCTCGCTGCACTCCCCCCGCCACCTCCGCCTCCATGGCTATAATCATGTGTTCTTAAATCATTGTTGGAAGTCCTTTCTGCTAGCCTTTAACCTCAAGGACTACACGGTGTTCCTGGATATTTGACCAGTTAACTTGTTAGCTTAATTACTGTATCAAAGTTTCCAAGAAGTTGGATGTGAATCCAAACATGGATGAATTTAATCTGGAACTCAAAGCCTGAATTTAAACCTTAGCAGAACTGAAATTGTCTAGTTTAGAACTAAAATACATTTTTTATTTGTAGAGCCAACAGGATCTAACCATTCTTGATAAACAGTACCTACGGTTTCAAAGGTAGATGCAGTACACAGTAAAGACAATTATACCCTCCACCTCCATTATTTTTATTTCCTCATGACTATTTCCATAATGCCTACATAATCAAAATATAAAAGCAAGATTACAAGTTAATTTTGAACCACTGAAAATTTAAATCCCTTGGAATCATAAGGACAAAAAATTTCATTTCCTATCTACACTTGTGAAGGAGCTACAGCCCCACTAGTTCAGACTGGGACCCTCTGGGTAAGTGGAATGAAGAGTCTCTGAATATATTAATAGATTCCTGTTTCTTTCTGGGGTTCGTATAGGACCCAAGTATCCACTATGGATGGTCATTAGGCACTGCATCCTGTGATACAGAGAATCTTGGGGCTGGCAGGGACCTCCGGGAGCCATGTAGGAAGGACAGCCACCTTCATTCGGTGTTCACGCTTTGCAGACAGGCCAGGTGCTGGACCACACATTTTCCCATCAACTCTGACAGCAGCTGTCTATGGTTGACGATATTCCTTCAATAGCATGAGTGAAGAAATATAGAAATTGAGACCGGGCAAGCAGCAGAAATCTGTGTCCACATAAGGGTGCCCACAAATACCATTCACCTGCTTGATAACTACCGTGTTTCCTTTCCATTCATTCATTGTGTCTGTGCATCATCTCTTTTCTCAACTAATTCTAGGATAAAAAGGCACTCACACCTAAAGAGCAATTCAAGACAAAAATATGGTGAGTATAGGTTTAAATTTTAAGTTGAGTCATCAAAGGAATAGTAATAATAATATGCACTAAAAAGTCTAATATTTGGTCAATTATTCCAGAAAAGGGACTATTTATGACTATTCATAGAAGAGTGACTTTACCTCCTCAAAAGAACTCTCAGGGAGCTTCACAGTGATGTGAAATTTCATTTCCAGGGTCAGTGGCTGTGCCTATTCGAGTCATTCATGTTGATAATGCCATATTGCCTCTTATAAAGGAATCCTCTTTGGCTGTTTATAGCCTGTTTATTTTATTGGACATAGATTTTTAAAATACAATAAGATAGTAATTTTATTATCATTATTATTATCATCATTATATCCAATGCAGCATACTATATACTTGTTAGTTGGCCTAAATTATAGGTATCTCTTCAAAGCTATTGCAGTAGTTTTCATAAAATGAAATCTGCATTTTAACTGAAAAGAACACTGACACTATTAAATGCACGTCATAAAATGTGCATAGTTTTAGGGAGTAAAACTTTCTTGATATTTGAAACACAATTTGTGTAGACGTTGTGCCAGGTATCTTTGCAAACAATGTAAATGAATAATCTCAATCTCTAAACCGATGTGTGCGTGCTAAGTCGCTTCAGTTGTGTCCTACTCTTTGCGATCCCATGGACTGTAGCCCGCCAGGCTCCTCTGTCCATGGGATTTCCCAGGCAAGAATACTGCTGCTGCTGCTGCTGCTGCTGCTGCTGCTGCTAAGTTGCTTCAGTCGTGTCCGACTCTGTGCGACCCCATAGACCGCAGCCAACCAGGCTCCCCCGTCCCTGGGATTCTCCAGGCAAGAACACTGGAGTGGGTTGCCATTTCCTTCTCCAAGAATACTTCAGGGGTTGCCATTTCCTCCTCCAGGGGATCTTCGCCACCCAGGGATCAAACCCTCATCTCCTGCATTGGCAGGAGGGATCTTTACCACTAGC
>NW_011495064.1:8034149-8034508 GCF_000754665.1 Bison bison bison
AGGGATGGGGGAGCCTGGTGGGCTGCCATCTATGAGGTCGCACAGAGTTGGACACGACTGAAGCGACTTAGCAGCAGCAGCAACCACACTTCAGGCACAGTCTGACCTGGGAAATTAAGGAAGAGTCACATCTAAGGCACTTTCACGGTAACGTGTGCACAGCCTGGGAGAGTGGAGACAAAGTCCTGGTCCAGCATCAGCTCTGTTACTTAGCAACTGAATAGAATCAACTTCGGAGAAGGCAATGGCACCCCACTCCAGTACTCTTGCCTGGAAAATCCCATGGACGGAGGAGCCTGGTGGGCTGCAGTCTATGGGGTCGCGAAGAGTCTGACACAACTGAGCGACTTCACTTTCAC
>NW_011495064.1:8034608-8042039 GCF_000754665.1 Bison bison bison
CTTTACCACTAGCCCTGCCTGGGAAGCCCTCTATAAACCCAGAATAAGCAAACTGTTCTTCCCGGAGATGCTATAGGCAGGAAATGTATACTATTTTCTAAAAATGTAAAAGATTGAAAATGTAAGTAGCATATTAATAAAATTAAATGTAATATAATATGGTTCTGCATTAATTTCCAATTTTATTTCCAAAAGGGAACACATAGAATCATTTCCTTGGTCCTGCTTTCTTATGGTCCTTATTTTTTTATATTTATCAGGTTCATCCATTTTGTATCTCCCATTATTATTATACATTTAAGATCTAATTTTTCTATTTTTAAGATTTAAAATACAAGGGTTTGATTCACCTGGTCCATTTGCGAGGAGCAGGTGATGGCACCCCACTCCAGTACTCTTGCCTGGAAAATCCCATGGACAGAGGAGCCTGGTGGGCTGCAGTCTATGGGGTCGCGAAGAGTCTGACACAACTGAGCGACTTCACTTTCACTTTTCACTTTCATGCATTGGAGAAGGAAATGGCAACCCACTCCAGTGTTCTTGCCTGGAGAATCCCAGGGACGGGGGAGCCTGGTGGGCTGCCGTCTATGGGGTCGCACAGAGTCGAACACGACTGAAGCAACTTAGCAGCAGCAGCAGAATCAACTTTCTTGACTTTTTGGAGTCTTAGGTTTCTTATATTGAAACAAGGGGAAATAATGCTCACCATATGGTTTCCAGTGAGTAACAAAAGCATCCTCAAAGTTCTGAATTCATGTTGGCATCGTAGTTACATCATCACCATCAGCAGCAGCACACCACGACCACCACCACCATCAGACACCATCTCCATTTTCACCAGCATTGTCATCGTCACCTCCATTGTCTTATAGCATGGTGTTTAATGGTGTAGCTTCTGGGTTAAATGACTTGTACTAAAATACTAACTCTGTGACCTTGGGCACGTTACATAACTTCTCCATGTTTACACATTCGCGAAATGGGCTGTACCATTAATAATAATATAGTTGTAAGGTATTATACATATTTAGTGAGATGAACAATACAGTGTTTGAAGACAGACTGTCTCATTGTGCTCAGTAAATGTAGCCCTTGCTATTATTCTATCTTTTCTACTATGCTGTGTAGTTCTCTAGGGCAAGATTCATATATCTTGTCTCTGTATCTCTTGAAGGAATTAACGCCCCGCACATAGACTGGGCTTCTCAGGTGATGCTAGTGGTAAAGAACCTGCCTGCCAATACAAGGGAAGTAAGAAAAGCGGGTTCCATCCCTGAGTCCGGAAGATCCCCTGGAGGAGGGCAACCACTCCAGTATTCCTGCCTGGAGAATCCCAGGGACAGAGGAGCCTGGTGGGCTGCAGTCCATAGGGTTGCAAAGAGCTGGACACCACTGAAATGACTTAACATGCATGCACACACTAGGTTCTCAAAAAGTTTACTTGATGTTTGATTGTTTGAAAAGATAAATGAACGGGTGGGTGGATGAAAACATAGGTCAAAGATAAGCACAGCACACACTAAGTTTTAAACTAATACTGGCTCTTTAAGCTGTTTTCAAGTTTTAAGACTGATCATAAAATAGTAGGAGTCCAAGGACTATAGGAAATGCAGAAATACCAAAGTATATAGATTAGATTTTGCACCTCCCCATTGGGGAAGTACTAGGAAACTACAGAAACAGTCCACTTTGAATAGCTTGGACCAAAATTCACACTAGAAGCAGCCGACGAGATTTTCTGAGAGTGAACTCTTATTAAATAAAATCTGCACAAGCATGCTTTTTAGAGCGACCTTTGGACAGATAAATGGAAACTCAAAAAACTTTAAGGATTTATTCAAGATGGAAGGGGGTGGAAAGTGGATGAAGATGCTTAGATGAACATGCAGAAAGGAACATGCTTAGAAGAAGATCAGTGTTTTAAACCCTGGCTCCTTTATTTCCAGGTTTGGGCTTGGTCATATCTCTGCTTCCACTATGGAGGGTGGAGGAAATACTACTTTTCCTCCTCACAATCCGCTGAAGCACTCTGACTTACTGGTTTCCATAGATGCCAAGAAACTTGTAGTTGCAGGTGCCCAGAAACTGCAGAGGTTCTATAAATGTAAGTTGAATTGATGAATGGATGTGCCTTACATGTAATAGTGGAGTGCTACTCAGAAGGTCCTATCCGTTGTCGTTTGCATTCTGACTGCATTGCACATCAGGGTAGAGCCCCAACGTGGCAAAGCTTGAAGGACAGGGTGACAGTGACCTTCTCTCACAGGTGACATTGAGGTCCCTGAGGAAGGTGAGGTGGAATGCGAGCGTGTGTCCTCTTGCGATAGAATTGTTGGATTCAAATGCTAGAGCTGTAAAGCCTTTTATAAAGAAACAAATTTTCTTATTCCAAATCTCTCATTTTATGAAGGAAAACTGAGGCTCTGAAAGACTTCCCAGTCGAATATCTCAAGGCAGAGTCTCATTTTAAATATACTAGGAGATTTCCATATTAATAACACCACTCTTATACCTGGAATTTGCAGGCAGTAGCTTTTCACATAGCTAGACATTTCTCTGCTGAAATGAAACAAATACCTCTGGCTACAAAGAAACAGAGAATGGCACTTAATTCCAGGCACATCAATAAAACAATTTACACCACAGCACGATCCTTCATAAGGCTGCACTCTAAGAACAGGGCTCTAGATTTTTGCTGAGAACTTTTTTTTTTTTTTTTAAAGCTAGTTAAGACTTTGACTTCAAACATAACAATAAAATCATCAACTGCATACCACAACAAGATCGAAGATTCCGCATGCTGCAGCTAAGACCCGGTGTAGCCAAATATTTTAAAAGTCAAACCTCTTATTGTGCTGAACACATGAATGTATTAACCTATTTTAAAATATAAAAAAAAAACACTAAAATCAACAGTACCACAAGTGTTGATTTTTCACAAGCAAATATTTTGAGTTGCAATATTATTATGAAACTAAGTGTTCATGGTTGTACAATGCAGATTTCAAAGATGGGCGAGTTAAGGGATGAATATTATAAAAATGTGTAAAAAATAAACAATGTGAAGTATCAGTTCTAACTATTATCTAACTATTGCTATGTACTCTCCTGACAATTACACTATAATAGTATAATGATGAAGACTTTCTCTGTCTCCTGGCTATTGATTAAGCTCACCCAATGGGCTGGACGCTCAGGGAGTCGCTGACCCGTGGAGAGGGTGTTGGCGCCCCTCAGTGGAGGAGGGGGACACTGCCATTTAGGATCCGATCGCTTCCCCTCCACCACTCTCCACTCTGCATCTGATAAGCAGAGCTGGGAGAGTCACCCTTTCGGGAGCTGTTTGTCAGTGCAGACACTAAGATCTCTGCTTGTTCTTTTTGCACAGCACTTCCTGGGGGATCAACACACAGCAACATCTCTACACTCCGAGCTCTGTGTAGCAAGAGAAAGTGAAAGTGTTAGTTGCTCAGTTGAGTCTGACTCTTTGAGACCATGGACTGTATGTAGCCTGTCAAGCTCCTCTGTCCATGGAATTCTCCAGGCAAGAATACTGGAGTGAGTAGTCATTCCCTTCTCCAGGGGATCTTCCTGACTCAGGTCTCTCACATTGCAGGCAGATTATTTCCCTTCTGAGCCACCAGGAAAGACACAAAATTAAATCTCAGGTCCTCTAGAACCTTCCATGGCAAAGGGCATGGGGTGGGGAGAATTTAAGACCAGCTTTGGACTTGGTGATAATTCTAATCTCCTCTGCAGGGCTCATATTTTTATTCTTTAAGGTATACTTCCTCCTAAGCTAAGTTCCAAATCCTTCATGAGTTTTAGTGATTCCAGAGATACTGTCTTCAGTAGAGTTATACCTGTTAAAAGATCCATTAAATATGATTACATTAAAATTCTAATAGATCTTTATTTTTTTGTTTGTTTTCGGTCTTGTTTTTTTTTTTGGCCACACAGCACGGCATGTGGGATCTTAGTTACTGGACCATGGATCAAACCCATGCTTCCTGCATTGGAAGGCAGAGTCTTAACCATTGTACCACCAGGGAAGTCCCTCTAATAGACCACTTTAGATGGACAGGCAGAAAAAAGATATTTACTACTTTCTCTGAGAGGATTCCTATGTTCCTAGGTAGCATTCTTATGCTAATACATGATGGTTCATCTCAAATCAGGTAATTATTATAAATATTAAAATTTTCAACATTAAATTTATTATTAATTTTAAAATAAATTATAATTTAAAAATATATGTATAAAATTTTTACAAAAATATTAAATATTTTACATAGTTTGATATTTTGATGGTTTGATAATTTTGATATTAAAATATTGATATTTTAAAATTTATTTTTAATTGGAGGATAATTGCTTTACCATGTTGTATTGGTTTCTGCCATAGAACAACATGAATCAGCCATAAGTCTGCATATATTCCCTCGCTTTTCAGCCTCCCTCCGCTCCCCCCACCCCACCCCTCTAGGTCATCACAGAGTGCCAGGCTGGGCTCCCCGTGTTACACAACTTACACAACTACTTCCTACTAGCTGTCTATTTCACACACGGTAGGGCTGCAGTCCATGGGGTCACAAAGAGTAGGACATGACTGAGCAACTAACACATAACAACATAACAATTATCTGGAGACTGCATGCATGCGTGCTCAGTTGCTCAGTCGGGTCCAACTCTTTGTGACCCCATGGACTATAGCTGGCCAGGCTCCTCTGTCCATGGAATTCTCCAGGTAAGAATACTGGAGTGGGTTGCCATTTCCTTCTCCAGGTAATTATTATGTATGAAATTATTTAGAAATCACATCATATGATTGGATTTTCACATTTGGGTAGAAAAGAGAAAAGGAGATGTGAGTCCCCAAAATATGAACCAGGATCATTGGAAGGAAACATTTCACGTGGAGCTATTCACATCCAACCTGAAACTGATCCAACCATGAGAAAGTTCTGCAGCCCATGTTCCCAAGCCTGGAGGACAGTCATTCCAGGTCAGACCACTTTTATTCACCCAGCACATACTCAGTGGGTACTTACTATGCTCCAGGCATTGTGTCAGGGACTAAGAATAAAAGAGTGAACCAAACAGGTCATCCTTACCTTCATGGAGCTTTCTGTCTAGTTGGAGAAAAGGAAAATGACGAAGTGCTAAGACAGAAAGGTAGGGGGAGAATCAGAGGGCATAAAAGGGCCCTAATTAGTTCAGAAATGCAGGTGCCAGGTAATTGTTCCTTGATCCAGTTACCTTTGAGCTGAGACCCTAGCAGGAAAGTGTAGGGCAGAGGGCAGAAAGTTTCCTCTGCACAGGGACTGGTGTGCAAAGGCCTTGAAGAGAGGGTGATCCTAGAACATTGATCAGAGTTCATAGAGCATTGAGGGTGGGGCCCGGAAATGAAGTAGTAAGAGGAAAGGGCAAAGGTCAGATTAGGTGGGTCACTGCAGAGTTTCTGTCTTTCTGAAGGTACTGAGGAGCCACTCAGGGATTTTTAACTTGGCAGAGACTTCATTCCTCCCATGGGTACAGTAATAGGTGATGTTTTATCACTTTTAGGGGCTGAGTTCCTAGTCAGGGGGCCCTTCAGAGAAATGGCTCAGCCAAGCCCTTGTCAGCAAAGGGGTGTAATTTAACCCTTTCTTGTTTGAGAGATGGCAAGAGTGTTTACAGTCAAGACATTCATCTTCCGTGGATAAGAATAAATAAAAGAGAATTTTTCCAAATGTAAGAAAAAGTTGATAACCTTCAACTACAGTGTTGTGTTAGTCGCTCAGTCATGTCCAACTCTTTGTGCTTCTGTGGACTGAAGCTTTCCCCTCCCACCCCACTCCACCCCCCACCCCCACCCCCGGCTCCTCTGTCTATGGGATTCTCCAGGCAAGAATACTGGAATAGATTGCCATTTCCTCCTCCAGGGAATCTTCCTGACTCGGGGATCAAACCTGGAGTTTGAAGTCATTACAGCTCCCATGGGCAGGAAGGTCCCAGAATCGTAGATCTGACCTTCATCATCCTGGTTCTGGGGTGCCATTATCCTTAAATAGATTACGTGAGTCAGACTCCTAGAAATTACTGTCAGAATGTGCCCTTGGCCTACCATTATTTCACTCAATGTGTAGAACTGGCCTGATTCGCTTACTGGAAATAATACTTTATTCTGCTACAGCTTTCGGGGATATTTCCTAAATGAATCTCCACTATTCTATTTGAAAGCCCCTAAGGAAGTAACCTACTCTTTGGGGAGCAACTAGTCACAGGGTGGAAGGTGGGATGGAACCAGTGTTACCTGAACAGGCCTGGGCTGGAATTCCTTTCAGACCCCTGCTTGAGTAAGTCTTTTTGCTTGTTTGCTTTTACCTTCCTTCATCCTAATTCTTCACATAAAATGGGCACAATGGGTATAGCATGTCTTTGGTTTTCAGGGTGATTAACAACAACACACAAAAAATACCTTGCATTGAGCTTCCCATGTGGAGATACACTTTTGCTTTTTTAAAAGCAGTTATTTGCTGCTCCTTCCCTTAGAAGGAAATGCTAAGTTCACATTTTAACACAAATTTCCAGCAGATCTCCAGACAATTTCCAATAGAGAGGGGGAGGCAGATTTCTGGATGGCTCAATTATTATTATTATTTTGTACAGAGGATAGACCATCCTTAAATTCTACTCTGTTGCACTTTTTAAACAGATATGTTCTGTCAAGTATTAAGGGAAGTGTTCTGCGCCCTCTGCTAGAATCCTCCTATTTTTCTCCTGGACTTGTTTCTCCTCATTTCTTCCAAGGTCTGAAAACGGCTGTTCAGGTCAAGGAATTTTTTTTTTCCCTTGTCCCTTTTGCTGACATTTCAGATTCCCTATGTTAGAACTTTGAAAGTAAAATCTGCCTCGAATGTTGAGCTTCAGGGCGTTTAACAGCAGGAGCCATGTCTGGACGCATTAACAAAATGAGAAAAGATTTTGGTTTCCTAACGAAGGCAAAACGGTTTCAGGTACTGAAGTGACCACTTGTCTGCTTTCAGGGAGCCTTCAGTTCCTGGTGACAAAGATGCTGCGACAGCGGATGGCAGGCAGCAAGGTCAAGGCCGACTCCCGCGAGGCCGCTGCGCTCACTCCGAATCTCAGAACCAGGACGACCGGGTGAGCGGGCAGACGGGGCTCCTTCCGATCCAGAAGGGGAACCGCACTTCCTCGCCTCCGCTCTCCAGACCACAGCCTGTCCTGTAATTAGCGGAGCGGGTTCATCTGAGCTCTGCAAATCACCGGCTTTCCACGAAATAATGATGGTTCTGCTGCTCCGGGACGTGAACACCTCGAAGCCTGAAATCAGAGATGTTTTCCTTTTTTGTGACGGGGGCGGGAAGAATAGTGGAACCGACAGGGGTCCGGCGATTGACAGCCGTGCTCGGTGGTAAAGAAAAGCCG
>NW_011495064.1:8042139-8043399 GCF_000754665.1 Bison bison bison
GGGCATGGGGTGGGGAGAATTTAAGACCAGCTTTGGACTTGGTGATAATTCTAATCTCCTCTGCAGGGCTCATATTTTTATTCTTTAAGGTATACTTCCTCCTAAGCTAAGTTCCAAATCCTTCATGAGTTTTAGTGATTCCAGAGATACTGTCTTCAGTAGAGTTATACCTGTTAAAAGATCCATTAAATATGATTACATTAAAATTCTAATAGATCTTTATTTTTTTGTTTGTTTTCGGTCTTGTTTTTTTTTTTGGCCACACAGCACGGCATGTGGGATCTTAGTTACTGGACCATGGATCAAACCCATGCTTCCTGCATTGGAAGGCAGAGTCTTAACCATTGTACCACCAGGGAAGTCCCTCTAATAGACCACTTTAGATGGACAGGCAGAAAAAAGATATTTACTACTTTCTCTGAGAGGATTCCTATGTTCCTAGGTAGCATTCTTATGCTAATACATGATGGTTCATCTCAAATCAGGTAATTATTATAAATATTAAAATTTTCAACATTAAATTTATTATTAATTTTAAAATAAATTATAATTTAAAAATATATGTATAAAATTTTTACAAAAATATTAAATATTTTACATAGTTTGATATTTTGATGGTTTGATAATTTTGATATTAAAATATTGATATTTTAAAATTTATTTTTAATTGGAGGATAATTGCTTTACCATGTTGTATTGGTTTCTGCCATAGAACAACATGAATCAGCCATAAGTCTGCATATATTCCCTCGCTTTTCAGCCTCCCTCCGCTCCCCCCACCCCACCCCTCTAGGTCATCACAGAGTGCCAGGCTGGGCTCCCCGTGTTACACAACTTACACAACTACTTCCTACTAGCTGTCTATTTCACACACGGTAGTGCGTGTCTCATTGCTACTCTCTCCAGGTAAGGGGCTTCCCTGGTGGTGCAGTTGGGAAAGAATGGGCCTGCCAATGCAGGAGAAGTGGGTTTAATCCCTGGGTTGGGAAGATCTCCTGGAAAAGGAAATGGCAGCCCACACCAGTATTCTTGCCTGGAGAATTCCATGGACAAAGGAGCCTGGTGGGCTGCAGTCCATGGGGTCACAAAGAGTAGGACATGACTGAGCAACTAACACATAACAACATAACAATTATCTGGAGACTGCATGCATGGGTGCTCAGTTGCTCAGTCGGGTCCAACTCTTTGTGACCCCATGGACTATAGCTGGCCAGGCTCCTCTGTCCATGGAATTCTCCAGGTAAGAATACTGGAGTGGGT
>NW_011495064.1:8043499-8053801 GCF_000754665.1 Bison bison bison
TGCTGCTAGAATGGTCGAAGCCCTTGATGCTTGGAGATGGATGCGCCTTGGTAGCGACGCAGACCCTGGCCCGCACCTGACTGCTGCGGTGTCTGGAAAAGGGGATCAGGGGCACCTGAGTGCCTGCAGCACGACAGGGTGTCTGGAAAAGGGGCCCTGTGCCTTCCCTCCTCTGGGCCAAGGCTGGAGAGTGACAGCTCTCCAGGAAGCATTTTCTTGGTGACTAAGGCCAGTGAAGCCAGTTGCATGTTTAAAAAAACCCAAGTTTCAAAAACTACCTTAAACTCTCATTTGGAAATATATCTCCAAATCTATTTTCTCACCTTTTTTTTTTAAATTTAAAAAATTAAAAATTTTTTTATTGTATTGGAGTATAGCTGATTAACAATGTTGTGATAATTTCAGGTGGACAGCGGAGGGACTCAGGCGTACATATGCTTGTATCCATTCTCCTCCAAACTCCCCTCCCATCCAAGCTGCCACATGACATTGAACAGAGTTCCCTATGCTATACAGTAGGACCTTGTTGGCTTATTCATTCATCTTCATTTATTTTCACCCCACTTAAATTTTATTATGCTTGTGGTGCTTTATATTCTTTTTACTTTATATGTATATACTTTTTAATCTTAGAATATAGCAGTTACTGTTGTAATGATTCCAAAAAGTTGTTCGGTGGACAGAATTTATGCATTATTGCATATGTTTTATACATTTGCCCCTTGAAAAGACCCATGCTCTAAGGTCTACATAAAGGATAAAAAGACACATTGCTGGCATCCTCACACCTGAAGATTGGGGGGAGGGGATGGCATACAGCCCAGTGATCATAATCCATAAAAATGCTAGATGGAGTAAGACATTCAGAAAAGATAATATGCAGTGTAGAGAGAAGAGAATCACTTCCTCATGCTGGACAAACATTTCAACTAGGTTTTCAGGGATGACTAGAAGACAGTCCATCGCAGATGAAAGGGAACAACATTCCAGAGAGGAATAAACAAAGACATAAATTGAGAGGGAAGCGCAAAACAAGTTTGTAGATGGTGCAAGTTGCAGGGAAGAAGCCAAATCTTGGATGTTAGATTACATTAACCAGATTCTGTTAACGGTGCCCAAAGAAGACTTTACAGCCTGTAATTGCCCAGTTTTAACATTAAAACTGGTTGAATGTTTTAATTTCCCTTGGGAAATGGAATAAGGGGGAAAGGATTTCTCCATGTATTAAGCAGATGTGCACATTTGCATAAAAGTGTTGCCTGTCCTTGTAAATGCAGGTGCTCGTCTCCTTATATGGTCCTCAGGGCAACCCTGCCAGGTAGGAAGGGCAGATAGTATATACCTGCTTGGTGGAGGTGGGAAATAAAACTCAGACAGTTTGCACAGACACACAAAGCGGAGAGCCAAGTGTTCTCTGTTCTCTTTTTCTCTGTCTGAATCTTTGTCCCTGGCGTAGTGCTTCCTTTCTGTTTCTATGACTGCTTCTCTGTTGCCATTTTTATTCAACTGTGGCTCTTTCTTCTGTTCCTCACTCTTGATTATCTTCATCTGATCACTCACTCTAATAACAGCCGCTAGTAGGCACTTAAGTTCATTATCTCTAATTTTAACAATCATCCGGGGCAGAAATGATGACCGCATATCATATGCAAGGCAATTGAGAGATGGAGATGTTACCTTGCTGCCAGATGGTGAGCCAGAATTTCACCCAGCTCTGCTCAATGTCTCATCTTCCTGCCTACCCTGGAGGCTTGTTTGGTGTCAGGGTTAAATGAGAAGAGATGTGTATAACCTTCATAGGACAGCTGGGCATGCAGTGAGTACTGAGTATTGTCACCATCAGAAGTGGTGGAAGAGAAGCAGAAATCACTCTTGACAGTTTTCTGGCACTATGGTTCCTTTTCCTCTGGACTGGGCCGCCTCTCCCCTTTTTCTGCTTCTGTCTTAGGCTCCGCCTTTTCCAAGTGTTCTTATCTCAGGTTGCCTTTTAACACTTGCTTTGTTTTTCTGTCATGATCTATCTATCTTATTTGACCTTATCATGTTAATTGTACAGTGTTTTATTAAAAGGCATTGTTGCTTGTGTGAGCTCATGGATGTATTTATCTTCCCATTGGCAGTTTTCTCATCCAGATGTGTTTATATTCCCTGGCACTTTGCTGTTCTGCCCATCTCTCTGCCTCCTCCAAATTTGGAGCTTCCTCTTTCCTTTCTGCATGTGATGCGGCATCCAGATGGAAACAGATGATGTTCATGTCTCTTGGCCAGAAGGGTCTGAGTGGAGTAGAGATGGTGGGTTGAGGGTGTGGTTCTCAGAGAAATAAGGATAAGCTAGTGCTGTGCTTAGTTGTTCAGTTGTTTCTGACTCTGTGACCCCATGGACTGTAGCCCGCCAGGCTCCTCTGTCCATGGGGAATCTCCAGGCAAGAATCTGGAGTGCATTGCCATGGCCTCCTCCAGGGGACCTTCCCAACCCAGGGATCGAACCCAGGTCTCCCGCATTGCAGGTGGATTCTTTACCATCTGAGCCACCAGAGAAGCCCAAGAATACTGGAGTGGGTAGCCTGTCCCTTCTCCAGGGGATCTTCCCAATCCTGGAATCAAACCAGAGTCTTCTGCATTTCTGGCAGATTCTTTACCAGCTGAGCCACAAGCTAGTGCTTGGGGTCTTTTCTAGGTTCTTCCAGTATATAGTCCAGCCCTGTCCATCTGCTGTAGCTCTGTTCCTAGAAGACCTATAAAATGCCCAGGAATCCGCCCCCCTGTCCCCAAGGCCCTAAACTTTCTTTTTGGCTTTAGGGAAGACTGTGCAGGTACCTAAGACATTTTTACAGCCCATTAAACAGTAGTCTGGTCAATCAGATTCTACTTGAACTTTTGCACTGGAAAGACTGAAGCGACTTAGCATGTACACTCTGGAAAGACTATTACTTTGGCAGGACTTGTATGATGTGATTAACTCATATTTGGGTGGGGTGATGAATTGAGCAGTCAGTGCAGGGAGATGTGAGGCTATGGGGGAATGGGAGTGTTAACTCATGCAAAATGTCGCGGTTTGCATTTGGGGCAGTTTTTTTAGTGTGTACCTAGCGTACCTGAGCTTACCTGCCCCAGAGAACATGGAGGAACATTGCTAGTGATTAAGCTGAATGTGGATCACAGGTTGCCCCCATGGAGGCACCTAATAGCATTTGTAGGAGGTTGAAATCATTTCCAGTGGTGAATTCAGAATCATTTTCTAGATTGCTGTCTACTGTAACCTTAGAAATACTTCAATCAGAAGTGAGAAAAATGCATTTTTAGTAGTGTTGAATGATCCAGCTTTATGCTTTCAAACTGTGTGGGAGAAGACTCTTGAGAGTCCCTTGGACTGCAAGGAGATCAAGTCAGTCAAGCCTAAAGGAAATCAACCTTGAATAATCATTAGAAGGACTGATGCTGAAGCCAAAACTCTAATACTTTGGCCACCTGATACGAAGAGTCAGCTCATTGGGAAAGACTCTGATGCTGGGAAAAATTGAAGGCAAAATAATGGGGAGACAGAGAATGAGATGGTTGGATTGCATCACTGACTCAATGGACATAAGTTTAAACAAACTCTGGGAGATAGTGATGGATAGGGAGGCCTGGTCCATGGGGTTGCAAAGAGTCATACACAACTTAGCAACTGAACAACAACTTGATTATCAGGGACAGTCCACTTTCCCGTGACTTGATCAAAAAGAAAGTTCTGTAGTTGAAAAGTTTCCTAAATTGATGATGACGATGATGTGTATGTGTGTGTGTGAAGTGGGTTAAGTAAATAAAAGAACGCAGCAGATTCGCTCCACCTTTGAAAAGTTGTGTTTTGTTTTGTTTTTGGCAAGAAAGATCTCCCGAAATTTTTTTCACTTAGATCCTCGTGCATTTGAACTCTAATTGTTCTTTCACTTTGGATGTTTATATTTTGAGTGACTTGATTTTTTTTTAAACAGTTATAACTGCTCAGTTTGCCTGGTAAATCCTGGACACAGGGATGGAGTTCTACAGCCTGGAATAATAGGTAGCCAGAGGATGAAGAAAGGAAAAATTTCCTAGTGTGTTCTAAGATTGTTTGTTGCTTATTTAGTCATTGTCGTGTCCGACTCTTTTATGACCCTGTGGACTGTAGCCTGCCAGGCTCCTCTGTCCATGGGATTTTCCAGGCAAGAATACTGGAGTGGGTTGCCATTTCTCTCTCCAGGGCACCTTCCTGAGTGAGGGATCAAACCCATGACTCCTGTATTGGCAAGCGGATTCTCTACCACTGAGCCACCTGGGAAACCTGTTCATTCTAAGCTTGTCTCCTCTGAATTCCTTGCCCAAGAAGTGGGTTAGTGGATTTGTCCTAGACTGGGTGAACTTGGGCATACATTCTAACTCTGTTCAGGGTCCTGGGACAAAGCAGTGTGTCCCCTGCTGTTTAGAGCAGCACAGCTGCCTTGTTTGTCTCAGTGGATCTCCAGACACTCTGTCAACTCTTGCAGTCATGAGAAGCTGGCCTGTTTGCCTCTTCCAGGTGTCATCTCTCACCTTTGCCCTTGAACTTGGGTTAGCGTGCACAATTTTTGTCTTCTCTTCATCCTGTTGTCTTGAAATGAAATAACTTGTATTGTTATTTGAGGGGGAAGACAAAGCAGTTTGGTGCATGAATGTTTCTCCTCTGGGCTCCAGGCAGTTCTGAATTTAAATATGAAACCAGAGAGTTTCTTTAGTTAATATCCACCTGATTACTGAGATCTTGATCTCTGGAAAAACCCATCCTTGCCTTTGATCTGTTTCTCTTTGTTACATTTGGTTTTCCTGAAGCGTATTCACCAACTGGTTGGTCAGTGGATGAGGCTCATGCCTTTCATTTATTATTTGAACCACGTCTCACTCTGAACACACCTGTAAAGCCAGGTGCTCCTGATGACATGTGTTTGTTCCTGATAAAGCTCAAAGAAGAAGTCTAATTTCTTACTTTCTCAAAGCCACCATCTCTTCCTATTGGGCCGACCGTACTTTTCCTGTTTTCTGTCCAAAGGATGACTTCAAGGGTCTTTCTAAAGATCGTTTCACATGTCTTCTAGAATTATCACTGCACTCTACCACAGATATAATTTTGTACTTTTTAAGATAACAGCAGGTGATTTCCTACCAAAAATGTTGGTCTTTGGGTCAACTTTAAAAATGAGAATAATATTTATCATTAATGAGATGCTTTGTCTTTTACAGAATTCTTTTGCATAGCTTGAAGTCCTAAAGAGGTATACAGAAAACCTTT
Organism: Bison bison bison; assembly: GCF_000754665.1. Lineage (NCBI taxonomy): Eukaryota > Metazoa > Chordata > Mammalia > Artiodactyla > Bovidae > Bison > Bison bison. The sequence continues at coordinate 8,048,784 of NW_011495064.1, forward strand.
TGTATAAACTTATTTGTACTTTGTAGGCTTGTAAAAGCTTACCTGTAAACCAGGTGAATTGGTTGGTTTGTGTATGGGTATATTTTCACTAATGATTCAATTGCTTTAAAGTTTGTTGTTCTGTTGGCTTATCTATGTCCTCTTAGGTCAGTTTTGTTGTTTTTATTGTTCTAGAAAGTCATTATTTCATTTGCATTTTTAAATTTATGGGAAGAAATCTATTTTTCATGATTTTAAAAATCTTCACTTTATTTGTATTTAAGTTCTACTTTATTTTTCCTAACATTGTTATTTTTATCTTTCTTTACTTTGATCAAAATTCATAGAAGTTTATTTATTTTATTCTTTTTCAAAGAATTGCATTCTGGTTGGCTTCTAATTTATAAATTTCTGCTTTCTATTATTTAGTTACTTCTACTTTATTAGGGTGTATTTTGTCATTATTTAAAAAATTACTGAATTGAAAGTTTACCTCATTAATCGTTGAAGTTACTTGTTTTCCAGTATGTTGACTCCAAACTTATAAGGATTATTAATCGCTGAAAAAACAGTTACAATTGAAAACATAATTAGCATTACTTTCAATATTTTCAGTGATGAATACTTTTATGAACTGACAAGCTCCACAATTGGCATGGCTATATGACATTAGTCTTATTAAAGTGGACAAAGATATTTAAATAGTTTAGTTGTTATAACTCCTACTGAGCCATTTTCTTGTCATCATCTTGTCCAAAATATGGCTATTTATTTATTCTCATTAAATTCACAGCTGTGGAAAACTGACACTTGAGACTATGTTATAAACAAAACATTTATGATACTCTATTTTGGAGATTAATCCTTTGTTGATTGCTCTGTTTGAAAGGACATATACACCCCAATGTTCATTGTGGCACTTTTTCAATAGCTAGGACATGGGAGCAACCTAAATGTCCATCAACAGAGTAATGGATAAAGAAAATATGGCACATATGCACAATGGATATTACTCAGCCGTAAAAGAACCATTTGCAGCAACATGGGTGGGCCTAGAGATTATTATACTGAGTGAAGTAAGTCAGACACAGAAAGACAAATATCATATGATATTGTTTATATGCAGAATCTAGAAAAATGGTAACTAATGAACTTATTTTCAAAACAAGAGTCACAGATGTAGAAAACAAACTTATGGTTACCAGGGGATATGGTGAGTTCAGTTCAGTCACTCAGTCATGTCTGACTCTTTGCGACCCCATGGACTGCAGCATGCCAGGCCTCCCTGTCCATCACCAACTCCCAGAGTTTACTCAAACTCGTGTCCATTGAGTCGGTGATGCCATCCAACCATCTCATCCTCTGTCGTCCCCTTCTCTCGCCTTCAATCCTTCCCAGCATCAGGGTCTTTTCAAATGAGTCAGCTCTTCGCATCAGGTGGACAAAATATTGGAGTTTCAGCTTCAACATCAGGACTGATTTCCTTTAGAATGGACTGGTTGGATCTCCTTGCAGTCCAAGGGACTCTCAAGAGTCTTCTCCAACACCACAGTTCCAAAGCATCAATTCTTTGGCGCTCAGCTTTCTTTATAGTCCAATTCTCACATTCATACATGACTACTGGAAAAACCATAGCCTTGACTAGGGTGAACAGGGATAAAATTGGGAATTGGGGATTGACATATACACACTGTGCTGTGCTGAGTCACTCAGTCGTGTCTGACTCTCTGCGACCCCACAGAGCCCACTAGGCTCCTCTGTCCATGGGGATTCTCCAGGTAAGAATACTGGAATGGGTTGCCATGCCCTCCTCCAGGGAATGTTCTCAACCCAGGGATCGAACCCAGGTTTCCCACTTTGCAGGTGGATTCTTTACTGTCTGAGCCACCAGGGAAGCCCAAGAATACTGGAGTGGGTGGTCTGTCTCTTCTGTAGGGGATCTACCTGATCCAGGAATCAAACCGGGGTCTCCTGCATTTCAGGTGGCTTCTTTACCAGCTGAGCTACCCGGGAAGCCCGGCATATACACACTACTATGTATAAAATAGATAACTAATAAGAACCTGCTGTATAGCACAGGGAACTCTATTCAGTACTCTCTAATGGCCTGTATGGGGAAAAATCTTAAAAAAAAAGTGGAGACATACATATATATATGATTCACTTTGCTGTACACCTGAAACTAACACAACATTTTAAATCAATGATACTCCAATAAAAACTTTTTAAAAATAAAATAAAAATAAAAAGCATTCATGGTACTCTAAATTTATGTAAATTTATCTATTGCAAGTTATAATAATAGCAATAAAGAAAATGGTAAAGACTAAAGAATTCAGGGAGATGATGCAAATGAAATTGCACTTTCCTAATAATTGGTGTGAAATCATTACTGCTTTTAACTTGCAAACCATCTGTATTCTGAGGAGAACTTAACACTGTACATTAGTGGTAAAGCTGGAAACATGACTGTTGATGATGCATCAGGACCTGTAAAATACAGTTTGGTCTTTATGAAGTCAAATAAATGCCTCCTGAGATGAAATAGGAATATTAAATGAAACTCTTCTTAAAGATGAATTCTCATGATCCAAATGTGTATAATTTAGAGGAATGGTAATATACGTATTTAAGGCTAGAAATATATCCTTCTGATCCTGTTTCAGTTGCTTTGCATGGTTTTGACGTATAGAGTTTTCACTTTAGCTCAATTCTCAGTGTTTTACATTTTCCTTGTGATTTTTTTATTGTAGCTCAATAAGTATTTAGGATTGTAGTTTGAGTTATAGTAATAAACATTTTGAGATGTATGGTTATTTTTAAATTTTTATTCATAGTTTAGTCCATTTTGGTTATATAGACCTGGTTGGTTTTTTATATTGATTGAGACATCTTCTGTGGCCTAATGGGACTTCCCAGCTGGGTGAGCGGTAAAGAATTTGCCTGCCAATGCAGGAGACGCAAGAGACTTGTGTTCGATCCCTGGGTTGGGGATATCTTCTGGAATAGGAAATGGCAACCCATTCCAGTATTCTTGCCTGGAAGATTCCATGGACAGAGGAGCCTGGCAGGCTACAGTCCCTGGGGTTGCAAAGGGTCAGATACAACTGAGTGCACGCACATACAGACACACACACACACACACACACACACTCTGACTTAATAGGTGGTCATTTAAAACTACATTTCAAGCTTTGATTGAAAAAGATTGTGTGTTCTCTATTCCATGCAGGCACTTGTACACATATACCGGCACACATATGTGCATACACGCAGAGGACTAGATGAAATTTCAAATTATGGAGTGCAGATATGAAATAGCATTACCAATTTTTTGGGTTATTTTATCTATTAGTTTCTGGGGGTACATTAAAACCACTCTCTAAGACTGTGATGTCAATTGCTGTTTGTAAGTTTGTTATTTTTTGCTTTAATATTTTAATGCTTTGTTATTAAGTATCTACTAGCTCAATATTGTTAAAATCTTCTGAGTAAATCCTTCTTTACTTATTAGGTTACTCATTAATGTCCCTATTTTAAACATTTTTCTTGTGGCTCAAAGTCTGTTTTTTCTTATATCCCTATTGCTATTCAAAATAAACTTCATTTTGCACATGTATTTTTTTCTGTATCTATGTTTTCCACACCTATATTTTCCAGACATGTTTTTTCCCTAACCATAATTGTCATATCAAATCAACTGGGTAATTTTCCTTTAGCTGTATCTCGTTAAACCACATGTGAGTAGACTTTCTATCTTTAATTTAAAATTTCAAATATCTGCAGTTTAAGGAGAAGCATAATTATGTATGTTGTGCATAATGATATATTCAGACTTTACCGTCTGTTTACTACACTTTTACCTGGTCTCTTCAGTTCTCTTTTCTTGTCATATTTTCGCTGAGTCAAGTTTTCCCTTCATTTTTTAATATATTATCATATATTCTCTTTCCATATTTTTTGTGGTTACATTTCAATTTTAATAAGATACCTGAGTAAACAGGACCCAGTCCAGTCTGCCTTGGCTCACATCTCAGGAACATTTTCTTGCATAATTTTGTAGTTGTATGATTTTTTGGTACATAACTGAAATTCTGAGCTCAGTTACCCTTTGGTGAAATGGGGATAGTAAAAGTGCCCATGTCCTAGGCTGTTGTGAGAATTAAGTTTGTTAATATATGTAAAATGTGAAAATTATATTTGGGATCACAGTAAACATATTATTTTCTGTTTTCTTATTGTTTGTTGTCTTCATGAATAATATTTATATTAAAAAAATTTTACCTGCTATCTGCCAATTTCAGAATTATATCTTTTTACCTTATAATTTAGACCTGATTTGTAGTTAATTTCCTCCATGACTTAGTTTTTAATTTTTGCAAACAATGTCTACATAGATTTCTAAACATGCTTACCATTTTTTCTTCATTGTTACTTCTTCTGTTTCCTCTTTTTTCCAGATTGTTTTCTTTTTAATGAAATGTGTAATTTAGTGGATACTTTGGGAAGGGAGGCTTCCATTGATAAATTCTCCTGATCTTTGTATGAAAATGTCTTTATTTTGAGTATTCTCTTGAATGATTATATCACAGTGTATCAGTTCAGTTCAGTTCAGTCACTCAGTTGTGTCCGACTCTGCGACCCCATGAATTGCAGCACGCCAGGCCTCCTTGTCCATCACCAACTCCCGGAGTTCACTTAAACTCACGTCCATCGAGTCAGTGATGCCATCCAGCCATTTCATCCTCTGTCATCCCCTTCTCCTCCTGCCCTCAAACCCTCCCAGCATCAGAGTCTTTTCCAATGAGTCAACTCTTCGCATGAAGTGGCCAGAATACTGGAGTTTCAACTTTAGCATCAGTCCTTCCAAAGAACACCCAAGACTGATCTCCTTTAGAATGGACTGGTTGGATCTCTTTGCAGTCCAAGGGACTCTCATGAGTCTTCTCCAACACCACAGTTCCAAAACATCAATTCTTCAGTGCTCGGCTTTCTTCACAGTCCAACTCTCAAATCCATGCATGACTACTGGAAAAACC
>NW_011495064.1:8053901-8054097 GCF_000754665.1 Bison bison bison
GAGGGGGAGGGGTGTGGGGGGAGCAGCTTTATGCTTTGGTTCTTGTGGAACTTGGCCTTGAAATAGCCCCGGAGTTGCAACCTGTAACCAACTTAGCGATTCGCTGCTTCCTCTGCCTGGCATGCCGAGTGACAGCCCTCTGGCAAAGTGGAGACCTGTTGATTGCGGGAGGAGGGGAGTGGGCTGAAATTTTGGG
>NW_011495064.1:8054239-8065659 GCF_000754665.1 Bison bison bison
CAAAGAACACCCAAGACTGATCTCCTTTAGAATGGACTGGTTGGATCTCTTTGCAGTCCAAGGGACTCTCATGAGTCTTCTCCAACACCACAGTTCCAAAACATCAATTCTTCAGTGCTCGGCTTTCTTCACAGTCCAACTCTCAAATCCATGCATGACTACTGGAAAAACCATAGCCTTGACTAGACGAACCTTTGTTGGCAAAGTAATGTCTCTGCTTTTGAATATGCTATCTAGGTTGGTCATAACTTTCCTTCCAAGGAGTAAGCGTCTTTTAATTTCATGGCTGCAGTCACCATCTGCAGTGATTTTGGAGCCCCAAAAAATAAAGTCTGGCACTGTTTCCATTGTTTCCCTGTCTATTTGCCATGAAGTGATGGAACCTGATGCCATGATCTTCATTTCTTGAATGTTGAGTTTTAAGTCAACTTTTTCACTCTCCTCTTTCACTTTCATCAAGAGGCTCTTCAGTTCTTCTTCACTTTCTGCCATAAGGGTGGTGTCATCTGCATATCTGAGGTTATCGATATTTTTCCCAGCAATCTTGATACCAGCTTGTGCTTTATAGGAGCTGAAATGATAGCCATTTATCATCTGCTGCTACTGATTAGTCACACAGTTTTGTCAGACTCTGTGACCCCATGGACTGTAGCTCACCAGGCTCCTCTGTCCATGGAATTCTCCAGGCAAGAATGCTGGAGTGGGTTGCCACTGCCTTCTCCAGGGGATCATCCCAACCCAGGGATTGAACCCGCGTCCGCTGTGTCTCCTACATTGCAGGCGGATTCTTTACCTGGTGAGCCATCGGGGACGCCTTATCATCTGGAAGTATTATTTCATTACTTTCTGTTCTCTTTGGTTGTGAAGGAGAATTTCATTGTCACTCTCATCGCACTTTGAGTTAACCTGACTTTTCTCTTGACCTGTAGTTACCATACTTGAAGAGAAGTAGCTCAGCAGTTGAAGATGTGTTGGACCTACTTTTGGAAAAGATGTCTCCCAGTCAGAGATTGTTGTTGTTGCTTTTCTTTTCCAGTAGCCCAATTGTTTTTGAGTCTTTGCAACCCCATGGACCACAGGACACCAGGCCTCCCTGTCTCTCAACAACTCCCGAAGGTTGCCTAAGTTCATGTCCATTGCATCCGTGATGCCATCCAGCCATCTCATCCTCTAAAGCCCTCTACTCCTTCTGCCCTCAATCTTTCCCATCATCAGGGACTTTTCCAATGAGTTGTCTGTTTGCATCAGATAACCAAAATACTGGAGCTTCAACTTTAGCATCAGTCCTTCCAACAAGTCTTCAAGGTTGATTTCCCTTAAGACTGATGGGTTTGATCTCCTTGCTCTCCAGGGAAATTCCAGGAGTCTTCTCCATCACCACAGTTTGAAGGCATCAGTTCTTTGGCGATCTGCCTTCTTTATGGTCCAGCTGTCACACCGTATGTGACCACTGGAAAGACTATAGCCTTGACTATAAGGACCTTTGTTGGCAGAGTAACGTCAGAGGTAGAAAGACAGTATTCAGTTGCAGTTCTGCCATTAATATTGTCTTGTGATCCTGGCAGGTCTTCACCTACTTGGTTCTCGCATTTAAGGAAAGAAGTAGGGATCTGTATCTGCTTCCGGCTGTTTAATATTTCCATAGGGATAATGTGAAAGACTCTGTAGGGAAGGAAAATATTCGTAACAAAGATTTTACTTTTTACAGCAAAAGAAAACAAGCCAAGAGAAACATGTGTTCATTATATTAAAGAGCTGTGTGAACATGGGCGTCTTATCATGCTAAATGAGACATACGCAATTACAGCTTACTCTCTTGCAATTACATCTTTTAAATGTAATGAGTCATAATTGATGTACTTCCTGCAACAGTCCTGCACATTGTTCATCAGTGTCCAAGGGCTTTCTGATCTTGATTTTTATAGATTCATTCCTGTTTGAAGATGTGTGTGTTCTTCTCTCTCCAGTAGTTCCAGGGGAGGGCATGGGAATCCCTCTACAAGCTCTCCTTGTGGTCATGAAAAAATCATATTTTCAAATTTAGTTCAATTTGATTTTTTAATTGGAGTATAGTTGATTTGCAATGTTGTGTTAGTTTTAGGTGTACTGCAGATTGACTCAGTTATATACACACACGTGGGCCTCCCTGGTGGCACCACGATAAGAATCTTCCTGTCAATGCAGGATACTTGGGTTAGATCCCTGGGTCGGGAAGATCCTCTGGAGGAGGAAATGGTAACCCACTCCAGTATCTTTCTTAGAGAATTCCATGGATAGAGGAGCCTGGCGGGCTACAGTCCATGGGGTTGCCAAGGAGTCAGACTGGACTGAGTAACTGAGCATGCACACACACATATTCTTTTTCAGATTCTTTTCCCTTATAGCTTATTACAAAATATTGAATATAGTTCTCTGTGCTGTACAATTGGTGCAACCACTATCTAGAAAAGTATGAGGATCCTTAGGAAACTAGAGTGACCATGTGCCCCACTGCTGGGCATATATCTGGAGAAAACCATAATTTGAAAATATACATGCACCCCAGTGCTCACTGAAGCACGGTTCACAATAGCCAAGGCATGGAAGCAACCTAGACGTCCACTGACAGATGAATGGGTGAAAAGAATGTGGTCCATACACACAATAGAGTACTACTTAGCCATAAAAAAGAATGAAATAATGCCATCAGCAGCAATGTGGATGGACCTAAAGATGATCATACTAAGTGAAGTAAACCAGACAGAGAAAGATAAGTATATGATACTGCTTATGTGTGGAATCTTTAAAATGATACAAATGAACTACTATACGAAACACAGACATAGAAAACAAACTTACGGTTACCAAAGTGGGTGACGGGGGAGAGAGAAATTAGGAGTTTGGGATTAACAGATAACGCACTCCTATATATATTAATAACATAGATAACCAACAAGGACAGAAGTCGTATTTTAAAGGTGAATTTCATGTTATTCCTTAGTGTTGGCCTACAGAGGCTCATGTGTCAAGGAAAGAGAAACGAAATTCACAACTGAACTTAGCAATTTTGACTGGTAATGAAACAGAGTACATACACATACTCGCCCTGCATTGGAAGCACTCTGAGGCCACTTAAAGGGTTTGTGAACCATGGACATTCCTCATTGAGGCCCAGGACCAAGAACCACCCCTCTGCCGTATTCCTGAGATCCTGCCCCTGCTGATCCTGTGACTCCTGATTCGTGAGCTTATTTCGTGCAACGCGTGGGCTGGGACACCTGAGCTGTGTTACGCACCCCAGCATGGCAGTGTCTTCCCTGTGGCCTAGAGGGTGGAGATGGGAGAGGCTGATAGGCCCTGTATGATGGCCTCTTTCATGGAGTCATAATAGCTCACGATGGAGCCTTTTTTCATGCCAGGAATCTGAGTCAGGTGCTTTACACCCAGTATTCTCTTTAATCCTCACAGTAACTCTTGGAGGCAGGCACCATTACGATCCCCAGTTTCAAAAAGTAGGTGAGGAAACAGGTTTAGAGAGCTTAGGTGTCACAGCTATTACATGGGAGAGGTGGGTTCATGGGGAGTGTACTTGGGCACTCCCCTGTGTCTCGCCCTGGCAGCCTGCCTTCTGTGGAGAAGGCTATGAAGTTTGGAAATCTGCCCATGGTGTCCAGAATGTCTTGACTGGCCTGGTTTCATTCAACCTTAACCTGGACCCAGAGACCTACGCTGAGGTCCCGCTTGAACCTTTTATCTCATGTGGACTGTCTGAGATTTTCACTGTAAAATTAGACAGTAATGAGGATCACTGGGGGAACCAACTGAAATGATACATGAAAGCAAGTTGTGACTGCAGAGTTAAGGTTAGTGTGACACATGGTGACTCTGCTGAGTTAGCGTAGAAAACTACGAGAAGGCAGACCCCGTAACCCTAGAATTCCTCAACTTGCATCTAGAATTCCTCGATGTGTGTCTAGAATTCCTCCACGTGTGTCTAGACTTCCTGAATCTTGGTCTGGCCTTCTCCACCTCCCTAACTGAATCTTGGTCTGGCCTTCTCCGCCTCCTAACTCAGGGATTGTAGAATTTGAACGTGTGTTTGAAGTATGTATTTAGTTTCTCCTGGACTGCAGAGTGAATCAGCTATATGTGTACATTGTTGTTCAGCTGCTAAGTCATGTCCAACTCTTTGTGACCCCATGGACTAGCACACCAGGCTCTCCTCCACCTCCCAGAGTTTGTGCAAAGTCATGTCCATTGAGTTGACGATGCCATCCAACCATCTCATGATCTGTTACCTGCTTCTCCTTTTGAGATATATATATGTGTGTGTGTGTGTGTGTGTGTGTGTACATATAGCCCCTCTAACCCAACATTGTAAAGCAACTATACTCCAATAGAAAAAATTTAAAAAAAAGAATTTCATAAGAGTAGAACATTTCTTTAAATATGTGAAGTCTCTGAATAAAAGCTATTTATTAATATGTATTTAACATGTTAGAGATTCATAGGTTAGAGGTTCAACCCATATAACTTGAGCCACCGTGTAAATGTTAATAGGACAAAATTCTGTTTCAACGGGTTTACAGGAGAAAAGATGTTGAATCTGTTTCACCGCTGCACATGCATACATACTTACTAAATCAGACACACGTACACATGTACCTGCACACGTGCACATGTAAACGACACTTCAGGACGTAAGCGTCATGCAGGAAGGGCGTTTACTTACTGACTCCCTGTCTAGAACAATGTCTGGCTCATAGTAGGTACTCAATAAACAATCGTTGTTTAAATAACTAAGTAATATTTAGAGATGCTTTTGTTTCTGCTCACTTTAATCACGTGGTCCTGAAGGGAATCATCCGTCCTGAACTGTCCGTGGTTGGTTTGTTGCCCTAGCGCATGTCTTAATTCTGTGCCCTTTCCTTCTCAAATATACTAGTTTGTACGGTGGTTCGCTCAGTCACCCCACTTACAATGCATCTGCTATTATTGCACCAGCTCAGAGTGGTGCCTTAGGCTCTGTTGCCCCAAACCTGAGTGCACCCACTTACTAGCTGTGGATTTAGGGGTGAGTTAATGAACCTCTCTAACTTCAGTTATTTCATCTGTAGATAATGACAGTACAGTAAGTCCCCTGCATACAAACAAGTTCAATGGAACTTGAACAAGTTCAATGGAACTTCTGAGAGAGCGTTCATAAGCCCAGTTTGTTCTCTCCAAGAAAGTTAGCCTAGGCACCCAACTAATACAATCGACTATACAGTACTGTACTGCCACAGCTTTATAAATGCTTTTTGCACAAATAATACATAAAAAAACAAACACAAAAAATAAATCATTTTTAATCTTACAGTACAGTACCTTGAAAAGTACCATTGTAGCAGCCTGATACCTGGCATCCAGAGGCTGGCATCGAGAGAACAGGCAAGAAGAGTCACTGACTGGAGGAGGTGGGAGATGGTAGAGCTGAAGGATCGTCAGCAACAGGAGACGGAGGGCGAGCTGCAGTTTCACTCATGCCTGACGTTAATGGCACAGCTTCTGGTTCCTTGCTGGGACCATACGTACGTTCACATCTTTGGAAGTTCACAACTTGACAGTTCGTATGTAGGAGACTTACTGTAGCTTCCTGATTGGGTTGTTGAGACAGAGTTTATCCACTTAAGAAAACTTGCTCCCTGAGAGACCTTGAGATGTGGTTGGCCTTTGTATGAGAGCAGACGCCCTGTTTCCTTCTCTGGAGCCTCAGTGTTACGCCATAGAGGTCTCTCTGTCCAGTGGTTCTGTAGCCAGTTGTCAGATTGCCTAGACATTCCTGTCTCCAGGTGCTGGTGTTATGTGTAGGTTTCTCTCTAAATTGTGTGTATTTCAATGTCCAATGTTGCCTATCCTTAAAAAAACCATCATGCTGCTTTTGTAAGCTAATTTGCAATGAAAGAGAAAATTCTTTATTTTATCCCAGGTTCCTGTCTTGAAACCCAACGCCCAGGGTCAGGGATCAGGTGAGCCCTTCTCTGCATCAGCAGCCTGTATTCTCTACCCTCCTCCTGACACCCCCTGAGCTTTTGGGTCTACAGTGTCATCAAGGTCCCTAGACAAGTCTGCTCACACACGGGCAGGGGAAACATGTTTTTTCAGCGTATTTTCAAGTCCCTTTCTAAAGGAATACTATTTGTACAAATACAAATAGTATTCCTTTAGAAATCTGGATGGGAAAGAGTTTTAAAACAAAGTGCTACTCAGAGTCATTACTGCAATTTTAAAACCACCCACCAACCCTCTCTCAGCTTCCCAGGTGGTGCTAATGGTAAAGAACCTGTCTGCCAATGCAGGAGATATAAAGAGATGTGAGTTCGATCCCTGGGTTGGGAAGATCCCTTGGAGGAGGGCATGGCAACCCACTCCAGTATTTTTGCCTGGAGAATTCCACAGATGGAGAGGAGCCTGGCGGGCTACAGTTCATGTGGTCACAAAGGGGTGGACACAACTGAAATGACTTAGCATGCACACGACCCTCTCTATCACCAGCATCCTCAGGCAGAATCGCATATTGGCTGAGTGTACATTTTCTCTAAGAAAACACTAAAATGGTGAGGAGGAGGAACGATGAGAAATCCCAGCCCAGCCCCCTCTTTCCTATCTGACTGGAGTTTCCATTGTGCTGGATGGGGAAGGATACCGTTGGTACCAGCTATTCTCACTTGGGAGAATGAGCATCCTTCTTTGAGACTTCTCTGGTGAACTATCTGGAAGGCAGGGAGGATGCTGCCTCTAGCTTGAGCTTATGTTTTTCAGGGAATTAGAAAACACATACGCCTGCACGCAAGCTCCAGCCCCAGTCCCTCTGCGCCCTGTGGCCCCGGCTGAGTTTCTGCAGAGCTCTGTGTCACTATCTGACAGATGGCTGTTTATTGGCTAGGCTGGACTCAGTGTCCTTCCCTCCTCAGGGTCCAGTCTCCTGAGATGGAAACCATGTATCTTTGTGTCTGTCTACCTCTGTGGAGCTTGGTGTGTTCAGAGATAAAACTTAGGATGTCTACATTGTTTTATATTTTCAGTTGTTTCATATCTATCATCCATGTTGCTTTTCCTGGAAGTCTTTATTGTGTTTTATCTTATTCTTAACCTCTCTCAAGAGTGCTACTGGTTTTGCCGAAAGGACTGGTTGATTGGATAGTTAATGTATGTATTGAATGACCTCACTCACTCCCCAGCGATTTTGTTTGTTTGCTGTTTTTTTTTCATTTGATCTTGCTGTTTTCACTTCTGAGTTTTGAAGTCCCTGACACCAGGGGAGTTGTTGCTAATTCTAAATCTGTGGACGAAAGTGCATCATTGGCAGGACTCCAGTCTTCCATTTCCCCCCTCAGTGTGTTAGTAGGTTGGACTGCTATTTTGATGAAACATAATATATGAGGAAGGTGGAGCGGTAAGACTCTACATAAGGATCCTTAAGATGCAAACGTCTTGATGTTCCTTGAAACCCTGGCGGTCTTTGCAATGAAAGGCAAATGGTATGACACTTGGTTGTGCAAAGAGCTGGTAAAAATCCGAAGCCAGAGAGGAGGCAAAGTAGATGAATGTGCTATGATTCTAGATGGTTTGGAAAATAGTGTAATTTACCAAATAGGGAAGTCTCTTAGTTTAGCCCAAGGCTCCAGTGTACCCATAGGTCCCCACCATGCAAATCACTGGTGATTGAATACGAGCAACCACTTGATTGAAAAATGAAATCAGGGAGCAATTACTGGCAATTGTGGATTCCTTTCCTACCCTTTGATCTACTTATTTTAAGCAAGTGGTCAGTTTATTTAGAAGGCGGGCTCTTCAAGGATTAAAAACCAAACAGAAAATAAAACCCGTGCACAAGGTGGTTGGGTGGGTGGGGTAGGCTTCCTGAATAGCCTCGTAGAGCTTAACAATGACAGTGGGCAAATGGCAAAACCCCAAAGCAGCATCAATCATTTACTAACACATGGGCTGAAAGACAAATGCCAGGATTTAACATCTAACCCACGGGGGTTAAAATAAAAATTGCTTTCAGCTGTTGGCCTGCACGGACAGTTTTGAATCTAGGTTACAGAATCTTATCACCTCTCCCCCAGCCCAGAGCTTCCTCCCTCTGTGCTCCGGTCTAGCAGGCTCTGCAAAGGGTCTGTTCTGTAAACAGTCACCAGAACTTACTAAGTCCCTGAATTCTGAAATTCCCCCTACACAATCACTGCACACTGGAAAGTCTTTACCATCAGAATGATTTTTTCAGACCTGATCCTTTCTTGGTCATCCCCCTTCTATCACTAAAATGGAAAATGAAGAGAAAGGAAAAGAGAAAAATGAGGGTCCAGAGTCACAAGGAGATGAAACTCAGTAAAATTAAAGATGTGGAGGGACTTGCCTGATGGTCCAGTGGCTAAGACCCTGTGTTCCCAATGCAGGGGGCCCAGGTTCAATCCTGGTTGGGGAACTAGATCCCGCATGCGGCAACTGAGGAACCTATATACCATGACTAAGACCTGGCACAGTCCGGTAAATAAATATTAAAAAAAAAATGCCCAGCATAGAATAAGGGCTTTGGGATCTGCTTCATAGCCATACAGTGTAAGTGGGCAGGCAGAATGAATGCAGAGCATGTTCTGTGATGACTTAGTGCTGCGGTTCACATGAAACATAACCTGAAGACTTGTCTAAATAAGAATACTCAGTGTGGCCAGGGCTCACACTCAGCGTTTTGCCATCAGGGATCCTGTTTCCTACCTGGCTGTGTTAGAAAGCCCCTGGATCAGTTTACTTGGTGTTGGGAGGCATGTATTTCATCCCAGGGCATTGCATCTGCAGAAATACTTTGTCCAGTGTCACTTATTTCCTGGGGCAGAGCTGCTGCTTTGGTGGGCTCTGTGTACTCAGTCCCTTCAGTCGTGTCCAACTCTTGGAGACTCTGGACTTCAGCCCGCCAGGCTTCTCTGTCCATGGGATTCTCCACGCAAGAATACTGGAGTGGGTAGCCATTCCCTCTCCAGGGACTCTTCCCACCTCAGGGATCAAATCCTGTCTCCTGCATCGGCAGGTGGATTCTTTACTGCTGAGCCACCAGGGAAGCCAGGTGGGCTGTGGGGTGGACGTCTCCAGGCTGTCTGCATGGTGCGGGCTGTGTCTTCCACCTCGACTGCATTTTGCTCACAGAGTATTTTGCCGAATTGATATGATACAAGCCTCACATTGTTCCTCTGTTGGCTGTCCTAGACCCTGAGTGTGCTGATAGCAAGAACTGAACATCCTTGGGACCCATCCCCCTGTCCCCTCCCAGCTGTAGCTTCAAAAAGGAGAATGTGACCCATTACCAGGGCATTCTAAGTAATCTACTTCCTTGGCAGGAAGTAATCAAGGTTTTCAAGTACATAATTGGTTTCGGTTTTTTGAAAACTAGTTAGTGGTAAATAATTGAATATAAAATTCAAAACCATGAATAACTCTAAGTGAGAAATGAGAAATAGGATTATAGAAAAGTACAGTGTGTGTGTATTTGTTTATCTATTTACCATTTCTTTACTGTCTTCTCTTTCCTCCAACTTCAAGGACAATTCTTATCTTGGAAAGGAAGAGATCAATTTGCTTTTGACAAGATCATTATATAAAATGTGTACTTTACATAGACTCTATTAGCTGTCTCTTTCATGTCAGTCTCTTGGACAATTCCTGGACAAAGAGTGACCCCCTTGGACTACAGAGGTAGCCCTCTAGCAGATGTGGCCCAAGCTTGTCCCTTCATTGGAATAGATTTTAAAGAGATTCTAGAGGGTTCTAGAAATACCACAAGGCACAGAATGAGGGGGCTGTATCAGTGGACTATTTATTTTGCCCTGTGGTTCCTGAGTTCACCACCATGGTTTAGCCACTTTAGCAGCCCAGAGAACTTCCCTTGTGACCTGCCTGCCCTGGACTGATTGGGGCAGCAGAAGCGTGGCCCTCCCCCCCGGCCCTGGGTGTGTCTGCTAGCCCCGCACCCCCAGGACCTGTGATCCAAGGGATCCAGTTCCAGGAGCATCTTCCTGGCCACCCTAGCCCTGGTCAGAGCCTGGTTCCTCCCAGACACCTCCAAGGTTGGGGCCGAAGAACTCTGTCATTTGAAGGAATAGCTTGTTATTGTTTTCAATTTGTGATTTTTCTTGAAATTCAGAGAAATAATAGTCTGTATATATACATACATATGGGCTTCCCATATGGCTCAGTGGTAAAGAATCTGCCTGCCAAGCAGAAGACATGGGTTCAGTCCCTGGGTCAGGAAGATCCCCTGGAGGAGGGAATGGCGATGCACTCCAGTATTTTTGCCTGGGCAGTCCTGTGGGCAGAGGAGCCTGGCGGCCTACAGTCTACGCAGTTGCAAAAGTCAGACATGAGTGAGCAACTGAGCCTGCACCCATGGCTAAAAAGATCAGTGAGGAGAAATAGAATAAAAGTTTCCCCTGGCCCCTCCCAACCTCATCTTCATTACAGTCTTAGTTGCATCTTAAGGCTGACTTTTGGAATTGAGCTGTTGACAGGTGGCAGACAGGGTGGCCCTAGTGGTGCATGAGTAGGGAGGGCACTGGTGAGATGTGAGTAGGGAGGCAGGGATGGGGGAAGCTGGCAGGTGAGCTGGAGGGCCACTACTTGCCTTGGCTAAAGCTAGTTGTCCCCCTGAACACATTGATATGGGTGAGGGACAGAGGGCCCAGTCTGCTGATTTTCCAGGATAAACCAGACAAGAGAATTTCTACCTGCAAACTCAATTTCCAGATATTAGCTCAATATTTTAGAACATCAGATGAACAAAACAAAATAGCCCTGAAGGCCATGATAGCCCATGGCCTGTCAGTTTGCAACCTCTGGTCCAGACTTTTTCATGTTACATGAAGTTTTGTCTATTGTCTGGAACAGTTAGGGTTACTTGGAATTTGTTGTGTATTCAACTTCAGTCAGTCGGTCAGTCAGTTCAGTCGCTCAGTCGTGTCTGACTCTTTGCAACCCCATGAATCGCAGCACACCAGGCCTCCCTGTCCATCACCAACTCCCGGAATTCACTCAAACTCATGTCCATCGAGTCAGCGATGTCATCCAGCCATCTCATCCTCTGTCATCCCCTTCTCCTCCTGCCTCCAATCCATCCCAGCATCAGAGTCTTTTCCAATGAGTCAACTCTTTGCATGAGGTGGCCAAAGGACTGGAGTTTCACTTTAGCATCATTCCTTCCAAAGAACACCCAGGGCTGATCTCCTTTAGAATGGACTGGTTGGATCTCTTTGCAGTCCAAGGGACTCTCAAGAGTCTTCTCCAACACCACAGTTCAAAAACATCAATTCTTCAGCTCTCAGCTTTCTTCACAGTCCAACTCTCACATCCATACATGACCACTGGAAAAACCATAGCCTTGACTAGACGGACCTTTGTTGGCAAAGTAA
>NW_011495064.1:8066214-8066701 GCF_000754665.1 Bison bison bison
TGGCAATTTGATCTCTGGTTCCTCTGCCTTTTCTAAAACCAGCTTGAACATCTGGAAGTTTATGGTTCATGTATTGCTGGAGAAGCCTGGCTTGGAGAATTGTGAGCATTACTTTACTAGCATGTGAGATGAGTGCAATTGTGCGGTAGTTTGAGCATTCTTTGGCATTGCCTTTCTTTGGGATCGGAATGAAAACTGACCTTTTCCAGTCCTGTGGCCACTGCTGAGTTTTCCAAATTTGCTGGCATATTGAGTGCAGCACTTTCACAGCATCATCTTTCAGGATTTGAAATAGTTCAACTGGAATTCCATCACCAGTTGGTAGCTAGTGGTAGCTTTGTTCGTAGTGATGCTTTCTGAGGCTCACTTGACTTCACATTCCAGGATGTCTGGCTCTAGGTGAGTGATCATACCATCGTGATTATCTGGGTTGTGAAGATCTTTTTTGTACAGGTCTTCTGTGTATTCTTGCCACCACTTCTTAATA
>NW_011495064.1:8066836-8079223 GCF_000754665.1 Bison bison bison
TTAGGTCCATACCATTTCTGTCCTTTATCGAGCCCATCTTTGCATGAAATGTTCCCTTGATATCTCTAATTTTCTTGAAGAGATCTCTAATCTTTCCCATTCTGTTGTTTTCCTCTATTTCTTTGCATTGATTCAACGTAATAATAATCAAAATGAGTGCCATTCTCAGAGTGAGATCATGTTACAAAGAGAGAAATAAGTCAGCACACATGGTGACATACTCTTACCATTAATGAAAATGGGAAGTTGTTATGGAATTTGTGTGTGAGACATTTTCATGTTTTACCCTTTGAATAAGGACCCTGTGCATACAAACAGTGCTGGGGTGGCCATCGAGAGGCCAGCACGTCCTTCTTATGCCTCTGACACTTGGTTGACCATTAGACCTTTTTAAGTTACAATTTGGCGACATTAAGTGTATTCACGATGTTGTGCCACCATCACACTTCCAGAACTTTTGCATCTTCTCAAGCAGAAACTCTGCATGTCAACCAATGAGTCCTCACCTCTCTCCTCCCAGCCTTGGGTAACCTCTATTCTGCTTTCTGTCTCCATGAAATCAACTGTTTAATGTAGTCAATATCAGTTGAATCATGCAGTATTTGCTCTTTTGTGTTTGGAGACAGTAAAGATATTACTTTTACAGTGTAGGAGAAGGAAATGGCAACCCACTCCAGTATTCTTGCCTGGAAAATCCCACGGACAGAGGAGCCTAGTCGGCTACAGTCCATGAGGTTGCAAAGAGTCGGACACGACTGAGCAACTTCATTTTCACTTTCATACAACCTTAACAAAATTGAGACAGGTGCAAATAAACCTTTAGTGTAATCAGATATAAACCAGTGGGCCGTGCATTCCACTGGGAAATAAAAGAGAAAAGTTAAAGGTTAAAGAAGACAGAAAAGTTGGAAGTAGGAAAGTGATTGTTGTTCAGTTGCTAAGTTGTGTCCAGCTCTTTGCAACCCAACCCCATGGACTGCTGCACGCCAGGCTTCTCTGTACTCAGCTATCTCCCTGAGTTTGCTCAAATTCATGTCCAGTGAGTGGGTGATGCTGTCTAACCATCTCATTCTTACATACTTAGGGGTGAATTTTCTAGGTCAAATGATGTCTTTGTTTATCTTTTTGAGGAACTTCCAGACTATTTTCCAAAATGGCTGCACAACTCATGTTCTCACTGTCGTATAAGGGTTCTGATTTCTCCACACCCACAAAAACATTTGTTATTTTCTGTCTTTTTGATTATAGCCATCTTGGTGGGTGTGAGACCCATAGATTAATTAGAAGTGAGTTGTTAGGTCTCCAAGTTTAGAGATTTTTTTAATTTTCCATATTTTACTGATTTCCATTTTGACTCCATTGTGATCAAAGAATATATTCTATATTATTTCAGTTCTTTTAAATTTAATTTTTTTGACATTTATGTCCCAGGAAATGTTCTGTCTTGGTATATCCTCTGTGGATTCTTGGAAAGAATGTGTATCTATCTGCTTTTGTTGGTTGGTCTTCTGTAGCAGTGGTCTAAAATCTTTTGGCACTAGGGACCAATTTCCTGGAAGACAATTTTTCCATGGACTGAGGACGGGGGGATGGTTTTGGGGTGATTCAATGCACATTTATTATGCATTTTATTTCTAGTGTTATTACATCAGCTCCACCTCAGATCATCAGGCATTAGATCCCAGAGGTTGGGGACCTCTGTTCTATAGGATTAGATCCTGTTGGCTGTTGATCTAGCAATTATTGAGAGAGGAAGTATTGAAGTTATTAATTCTCCTTTCAATTCCATCAGTTTTTGTCTCGTATGTTTTATAGTTCTGTTGTTTGGTGCATATGCATTTCGACTTGCCATGTTTTCTTGGTGGATTGACCCATTTTATAATTATCCAATGTCCCTCCCTGTCTCTGGGAAATTTCTTTGCTCTGAAGCTTACTTTATTGGATATTAGCCAATCCCATTTTCTTTTGATCTTTTGATTAATATTTTTATGACGTATTCCCTGGTGGCTTATACTGTAAAGAATCTGCCTGCCATGCAGGGGACCTGGTTTAGTCCCTGGGTTGGGAAGAGCCCCTGGAGAAGAAGATGGCAACCCACTCCAGCATTCTCGCCTGGAGAATCCCATGGACAGAAGAGCCTGGTGGGCTACAGCCCATACAGCAAAGAGCTGTATACAACTAACCCTGAATGACTGACTATACGACTAACACGTAATGATGTAACTCTTTCCATTCTTTAATTTTCAACCTGCCTACCCCACTGCATATGGAGTAAAAGTTTTTTAAAGACAACATATGGTTAGGTCATGCTTTTTATTATATTCTGCTCACAGCTATCTTTTAATTATGCATTTAGATAACCTACATTTTTTGGTAACTATTGGTGTGTCTGTGCTGTTTGAGATTTTAAAAATCTGCCACTTTTTTTTTTCCTCTCTGTTTACTCTCTGCTCTTCATCTCTCTGTTTTCTTTTTCTGTCTTCCTGTGGGTTACTTGAACACTTTTTGTAACTCCATTTCCATCTATTGATAGTGTTTTTGAGCTTTGTATAGCTTTTTTTTTTTTTTTAGTGATTCCTCCAAGTATTATATCATATATTGATATATATACATATATATGTATATTTACAAAGTGTAGATACATATAGCTAATAACAGCTTACTGTTGTTATCACTTACCCCTGTGAGTGTAGAAACCTTTCTCCCGAATGTTTTTTTTTTTTTTTACTTTCCCCACTTATAGTCGTCTTAAACATTTTCTCTATATACATTGAGAACCACATCAGACAGTGTTGTAATTTTGGCTTCAGTGGCCAAGCTGAATTTAGAAAATTCAAGGGGAGAAAGAAAACGTATTGAATTTGCTTGCATTTTCACTCTTTCCCTCTGTTTTCTTAATCCTTGATGTTCCAAAATTCCATCGCTTTCCATTTTGAGGATTTCCTTTAGCCATTATTTTAGGGCAGGTCTGCTGGCAACACATTTTCTTAGTTTTTCTTCAAATGAGAATGTTTTGATTTCTTTTTCATTACCAAAGCGTGGTCTCACTGGATATAGAATTGTGGGTTGGCATTTATTTTTTTAACACTGTGCCTTAACAATTTTCGAAGAGAAATCTGCTCAAATTCTGTTTTCTCACCCATAGGTAAGGTGTCCTTTCACTATTTTTTAATGCTTGTGCCTTAACAATTTTCAAAGAGAAATCTGCTCAAATTCTGTTTTCTCACCCATAGGTAAGGTGTCCTTTCACTATCTACTATCAAGATTTTTTTTCCTCTGTATTTTCAGAAGTTTGAGTATACTTTCTCTGGAAGTGGGTTTCTTTGGGTTTCTCCTGTATGGGTCTCACTCATCTTCTTGATTCTGTAGGTTTATATTTTATGCCCTGGGTTCCCTGGTGGCTGCCCGCAATGTTGGAGACCTGGGTTGGATCCCTTGGTTGGGAAGATCCCCTGGAGGAGGGCATGGCAACCCACTCCAATATTCTTGCCTGGAAAATCCCCATGGACAGAGGAGCCTAGTGGGCTACAGTCCATGGGGTCACAAAGAGTCAGACACAACTGGGCGACTAAGCACACGTATTTTGGGCCAAATTTTGGAAGGTTTTAGCCATTATTTCTTGAGTAGTTTTCCACTTCCACCCTTTTCCTTTTCTCTTTCTGAAACTCTAATGACATGAATGTTGGGTCTTTTGCTACAGATTTTCAGGTCTCTCACGTTAAAAAAAAAAAAGAAGTCTGTTTTCTCACTGTCATTCAGATTGGTTAATTTCTCTCATTTGATCTTCTAGTTTATTAATTCTTTTCTGTTTACTAATTCATACTTCCAGTTTATTAATAATCTGCTTTTGAGCCAATACAATTTAATTTTTAAAGACTTCAATTGTTATATTCTTCAATTCTAAAATCTCCATAGGGTTTTTCTTTGTATCATGTATTTCCCTACTCAAGTTTAAAATTTCTTTTCTCAGGCTTCCCATTTTTTAAATTTGTTTCCGGTGTGATTGTCATTACTCATGCAACATTTTTATCATGGCAGTATTAATGTTTCTGTC
This sequence comes from Bison bison bison, assembly GCF_000754665.1. NCBI lineage: Eukaryota > Metazoa > Chordata > Mammalia > Artiodactyla > Bovidae > Bison > Bison bison. Next base: position 8,070,891 of record NW_011495064.1, read on the forward strand.
AGATGAATCTAACATCTCTGCCATTATGATGGTATCTTTTTAAAAATTATTATTATTCAGCTTGCCATCTTCTTGGTTCCTGGTATGATGAATGACTTCCTGTTGGAACACAGGCATTTGGGGTATTATGAGACCAAAGGTCTTATTTATACCTTCTGTTTTAGGTGGCTTCTTATGGCACCACTCTGGTGGGGGTATGATGGGGAAGGGCTACCTTATCATTACTGCCAGGTAGGCGTAGATTTTCAAGTTCCCCACTTCGTTTCCATTGCCCACTGAGGGTCTGCTCATCACTGCTGCATGGCCATGGGAGTCCCTGGTCCTCACTAGGTCTACACTGATACTATTTATTTTTAGAGTTAAATTCTCTTATTTGCTCTTTGTCCGTTAGAATTATCATGCAGTAATAGCAGCTTGTTGATGTGTCTGATCAAAATGGTATTTTCTCACTGTTTCTGTTGCATGTTGCAATTTTATTTTAAGAAATGTATATTTGATTGCTATGTGAATTAAGATACCTACATAGGGATACTTTTGTGACCCTATGGCCCACCAGGCTCCTTTGTCCATGGGATTTCCCAGGCAACAATACTGGAGTGAGTTGCCATTTCCTTCTCCAGGGGATCTTCCCAACCCAGGGATCAAACCTGCGTCTCCTGAGTCTCTTGCATTGGCAGGCAGATTCTTTACCACTGTGCCACCTGGGAAGTCCCCATAATTCCTGTATAACCCAAATTTTGTCCCTGTGTTTTCCTGAACAGGATTCCATCTGTATCACAAGCTTCCCACCATAGTGCCTGAGAGCTGCCTGCTCATCATGGTGGGAATTCTGCTAGGGGGGATTATCTTTGGAGTGGATGAGAAGTCCCCCCCGGCCATGAAGACTGATGTGTTTTTCTTGTACCTCCTCCCACCCATCGTGCTGGACGCGGGCTATTTCATGCCCACCCGCCCGTTCTTTGAGAACATTGGCACCATCTTCTGGTACGCTGTGGTCGGCACACTCTGGAATTCCATTGGCATTGGGGTGTCGCTGTTCGGGATCTGCCAGATCGAAGCCTTTGGCCTGAGTGACATCACTTTGCTCCAGAATCTCCTCTTCGGCAGCTTAATCTCGGCTGTGGACCCTGTGGCCGTGCTTGCCGTCTTTGAGAACATCCACGTCAACGAGCAGCTCTATATCCTGGTCTTTGGAGAGTCCCTGCTGAACGATGCTGTGACAGTGGTGAGTAACAAGCTCCTGCAGTGTCGCTCCACCAGGCAGGGGCCCCACCTACTGGTCCTGTGCACAGAGTGGGCATCTGAATGGTCCCCAGCCCTAGTGCTGGGAAGGGCCCCTTGCTTGGTTCCAGACTCTGTTCTCACTGTCTTAAAATTCTCAATACCTTTATTATTTGTTATTTATTCATGGACTTCCCGGGTGGCTCAGTGGTAAAGAATTTGCCTGCCAATGCAGGAGGCACAGGTTTGATCCCTGGGTCAGGAAGATCCCCTGGAGAAGGGAATGGCAACCCACTCCAGGACTCTTGTCTGGAGAATCCCATGAACAGAGGATCCTGGTGGGCTACAGTCCATGGGGTCTCAAAGAGTTGGACACGACTGAGTGACTAAACAACAATAGCAACAACAACGATTTATTCGTGATTATATAAAGGCACCTCATCTTCATTTGCCTGTATCACACCAGCTGTGTGGCTCATCCTGTTTGCACAGCTTTGCTGCTGCCAGAGGAGCTTCACCGTGACTATGAGCTGTGTATCCTGGGGGTTTCTCACTGGCAGTTTCAACAACAATGGTCTTTGATCATAATTCAAAGGACTCAAGAGTGGGTAGCCATTCTCTTCTCTAGGGGATCTTCCCGACCCAAGGGCTGAACCTGGGCCTCCTGCATCACAGGAAGATTCTTTACCATCTGAGTCACCAGAGAAGCCTGTGACATGTGTTGTACAAGTGAAATGGTCAAGCCCTCTGAGTGCTGCTCTCCATCTGTGGATGCTGTGTTTTTTATTTCCTGATTTGAAGCAAAGTTTTTGTTACCCAACTCACTTCCTATTCCTACTCAGCCAGCAGACTTTGGGTCCTCATTTTTCCGTAGGTGGGTATTAATTCAGAAAATGCAAATTGTTTTTAATTCTCACTAATTGATACATAATTAGAGTCAGAGGCTCTTATGAGCTTAATGTGAGCAGAATTGACCTGCTTCCCGAGCTCAGGCAAGAAGCCTCTCTCCTCACCCACACAGCTGCGCAGAGCTCCTCCACCAGTCAGGGACGCTCAGGTGACCTTGGGTATGTTAACCAGTCAGTGAATGTTGGTGATGCTGTTTTATGTTAGCCAGGGTTCTGTAGCAGAGATGGTGATAGGATCAGAGTCAGTAATCTTTTGTGAATCTATATCTTGTGTCCAGAGTTTTTATAGCAGCCTATGAAATAGGTATTCTTCCCATTTTGCAGATAGGAAAATTGAGGGAAATATTAAGTAAAGTGTATTTAAGTAAGTTAAGTAGGTTATTTTACCCCCTCTATTAGTTCCTATCATTAAAATGGCATTCTTGATTTGTTTAAAAGTTCACATAGATTACAAGGAAAGAAAATCAGTTCCCTTCAGTTTTATTGTGTATGTGTAACTTAAGAGTACCTGGAAAGAGTCCCTCCATCTGAGTTGGAGAGAGGGTCCTTTAAATAATATCTTTTCTAGTATGTTTGAGCTTCCCAGGTGGTAGAGTGGCCAGTAGTCCGCCAGCAATGCAGGAAACACAGGTTCGATCCCTGGGTCAGCAAGATCCTCTGAAGAAGGAAATGACAACCTACTCCAGTGTTCTTGCCTGGGAAATCCCATGGACAGAGAGGAACCTGGTAGGCTACAGTCCATGGGGTCGCAAAGAGCTGGACACGACTGAGCGTGTGTGCGCGCACACACACACACGCACACAATATTTAGTATCCTGTGTGTAGGTCACGGGGCATCGGCTCTTCAAAGATAGGTTACTGTGATCAGCTTCAGAAGCAAACTGAGACTATCTTTTTAATAATTCAGTTAAAGTTTACAATAATATGACATCCAAATAACAGTTAAGATAGAAACCAACATTGTTCTCTGTTAACCTGTATTCACACCCTTGACCTGAATAAAATATCACCTTTAAGGCTATTCATTAACTCTGTGTGGATATTATTATGTAAAAATAATTTTCTGTTAAGGAAACCCCATTTTTAGAATGTTGTTCAGTTGTTAAGTCATGTCTGACTCTTTTGACCCAGTGACCGCAGCATACCAGGCTTCCCCGTGTCTCACTGTCTCCCAGAGTTTGCTCAAATTCATGTCCATTGAGTTGGTGATGCTGTCTAACCATCTCATCATTTTTAGAATAGCTGAGAGCTATTTTGAGACAGTGAAGTCACCTCATTCAAGTAACAAAATCCACTTCATTTATTCCATTATTCATTAATAGTGGTTAGTCATTCACTCACCAGTATTAAATTTTAAGTGGGAAACTGCCCTAATGATGAAGATGCTTTATGCTGCTGCTAAGTCGCTTCAGTCATGTCCGACTCTGTGTGACCCCAGAGATGGCAGCTCACCAGGCTCCCCCGTCCCTGGGATTTTCCAGGCAAGAACACTGGAGTGAGTAGATTGCCATTTCCTTCTCCAATACATGAAAGTGAAAAGTGAAAGTGAAGTCGCTCAGTCGTGTCCGACTCTAGCGACCCCATGGACTGCAGCCTACCAGGCTCCTCCGTCCATGGGATTTTCTAGGCAAAAGTACTGGAGTGGGGTGCCATTGCCTTCTCCGGAAGATGTTTTATAACTCATTCTAATTTCTGGAGGCATCACGCTTTCCTTGCTGACTGATGTTCAATGTATACACTGTTACCAGGGAGACTGGAAATTTTAGTTGACAATCTTGGGTCTATTTAGTGTATAGAAAACCTCACCAAGAGATAATAGTATCCTGATGCATTGCTTTTAGGAATAGGAGAGCATCATCAGGTCTGTTTCAGGATGACCTGCCACTTCTTTACACTGCTGTCCTTTCTCTTTTGAGATTTCACATTCAGTCACCTCAGTGGTCTAGTCTTTGAGTGTGTCAAGAATCAGACCTCATGGAGCGCCAGGCTGGGCTCGCCGTGTTATTCAGCAGCTTCCCACTAGCTTTCTATTTTACACATGATAGTGATACAGATCTATACTACTTTCTCTCTTTCCTTCCTCCACTGTGTCCACAAGTATGTTCTCTAGATTCCATAAATATGTGCTAATATGATCTAGAGGAGTTGGGATTGGGGGAGGGAAGGGAGGCTGAAGAGGGACGTGATATATGTATAATTGTGTTTGATTTGCGTTTTTCTATTGTAGAAACCATCACAGCATTGTAAAGCCATTTTCCTCCAATTAAATAAATTAAAAAAAAAAGAATCAGATCTCACACAGATATAGAGAATGGATTTGTGAACACAACAGAAGAAGAAGGTGGGCTGGCTGAATAGTAGGTTGAATTAACCAGGTGTTAGGAACAATTAGAAAATGATGTACAAAATTACAATTTTGCGTCCCAGTCAGGTATCCTTAAAGAATTGAGGCAGAGATGTTGGGGGCTTTCCAGGTGGCTCAGTAGTAGAGAACCCACCTGCTAATGCAGGAGATGTGGGTTCGATCCCTGGGTGGGGAAGATCCTCTGGGGCAGGAAATGGCAACCCACTCCAGTGTTCTTGCCTTGGAAATCCCATGGACAGAGGAATCTGGTGGGCTACAGTCCATGAGATCACAAAGAGTCGGACATGACTGAGCACAAGGACTGACTCAAAACAGAACATATCAAATGTTAATATATACAAGTATTTTTAAAATAATAACAATGAATAGAAACATTTGAAAGTACCCAGTTTTCACATTAGCCCATCTCAGAATTGAGCAAACAGGCACTCTTGGCTTTTCAGTTTTCTAAAAATACAGTTGTCAAGTTGAGGTCAGCTTTGCACAGACCAGCTAGAGACATAATTGTAGCCACATATGTAATATGTATACATATACTGTATATAAATTATAGCTTCAAAAGCACCTTTCTGTATAGATTCCTTTGTGGTAAAATGAAAAGATTTAACTGGAATGCACTCACCATGGGGTTATGGCTGGTTGTACCTAAAAGAATTTTATCTTGTGCTGATCGCTAGGTATCAGGTTCAGTGTACAACAGGCAGGAGGTTATGGAAAGCTCTCTCGTTGTCAAGGTAATGTCTCTACCTAAGATACTTTCTCCTAACGTGGTCCAGCATCCGAGGAAGTTGAATGATCAAACAGGAGCTTCTGCCAGCTCACTGAACGTGGGGAGCCCGTGACTCAGCCATACACTTTGGAAAACCTACAGGTTTATGAAATACAGAATATGCATTAAATAGCGTGATGGATGGGGCTGCCAGGAGAATCGCTTGGGGAAGTTTAGGGTGTTGCCGGTGAGTTGATCCTTAGGAATGAGCACCTGACTTCCTTTGGAGACATCATCGGTGTCTAGATGGGGTGGGGTGGGGAAATGAGATTGAAAGAGGAGAAGTCACAAGTTCTTTGCACAAGGAAGTTCTCATTCCTCAGAGAAAATGAGGTCAGCATTTGAGAGACAGCACCAACAACACAGGAAGCTTCATCTCCAGATGCTGAATGCTTTGGGGGGTCACCTGCGATGCAGGAGGGCAGAGGGAAAGACGATTTGCAAGGACTGTTGGAGTCCAGAAAGGCCAGAGGGGAACAGCAGCTTCAGCTGAGCCATGGGAGACAGATAAAGTTTCCCCTGGTTTGCAGGCTGGGTTTCAGCCAAGAGAAGCCAGGGGCAGGGGTGCATAATTACACTGTGCTTTGTGGAGCAGTAATGAGACCCTGTCCGAGACTGCAGGTGTTATAATGCATTTTTAAAAAATGCTTCAGGTGGGGACTTCCCTGGTGGTCCGGTGGTTACGATCCCACTCTTCCAATTCAGGGGCACAAGTTCGATACCTGGTTAGGGAACTAAGATCCCACATGCTGCCATGGTGCAGACAAAAATAGAAATGCATCAGACATATTCAGCCTTCTTCCCAGAGTCAGGCAGCCAACGATTTTAAATTGGAGAGTGAGGAATGGAACAATGCTCAGTCGTGTCCGATTCTTTGCAACCCCATGGGCTGTAGCCCACCAGGCCCCTCTGTCCATGGGATTCTCCAGAAAAGGATTCTGGAGTGGGTTGCAGTTTCCTTCTCCAGCCAGTCTTCCTGACCCAGGGATTGAACTCAGGTCCGCAGCATTGCAGGCGGATTCTTTACCATCTGAGCCACCAGGGAAACCCGAGAAATGGAATAGCAGTATTTAAAGGAAGTGAGTCTTGTGGTGGCTCCAGGAAGCACTGCACAAATGAGTGATGCAGTTTGCTTGTGCAGGCTGGCAGCAGGGCAGAGGAAGCCATGGCGCCTGGGAACAGACCCCAGAGCCTGAGTGGCCCGGGGTGGGGGGCTGTCCATGCAGAGCTGGCACCTGGGAAAGCTGTCCCTCACCCCGGGCAGCAGGTGACCGTCAGCTTCTGGCCTGGTTGTTTAGAAGCAATGGATAAATACAGCACATCTCCGATCCACTCTCAGGAAGCAATCATGGTGTGTTGATGTGGATGAAACCTGATGTGTGGCAGGCTCTGGGTGATAGTAGGAAGCAGCAAGACTTGAAGCCAGTTCCTTCCTGGAAAAGGATAATCTTTCAGGATATTTAAGTCCTTGGGTTTGTAAGTTGCTTGTTTCTTCTCTTGTGTGCATGCTTGGCTGCTCAGTTGTATCTGACTCTTTGCAATACTATGAGCTATAGCCTGCCAGGCTCCTCTGTCCATGGGATTTCCCAGGCAAGAATACTGGGGTGGGTTGCCATTTCCTTCTCCAGGGAATCTTCCCAGATCAGGGATAGAATCTGTGTTTCCTGCATTGGCAGGTGGATTCTTTACCACTGAGCCACCAGGGAAATCCCTATGATGGCATAAGAAAGAAGAAAAGTTCCCTGAAACCTGTAAAGTGTAGGCTATAAAGGACCTTAAATGAGGAGGAAAAGAGTGAAATGGCTATTTGCTGGGATACACCCTGATTAGAAGAGTCTCTGCCTCATTCTCGTGGTTAAAATTGAAGAACTGACCCAGAGGTGGGATACCTGGATTCTGGTATCGCCTCTGGTATTTTGACTGCCTGTGGATAAGTGGGTTTAATTCTGAGTTTCTCAGAAACCCAGGGAAGGTGTCACATGGACTGTACCCTTAAGGTCTTTGCCCCCATGTCCCATCAGCTGACTTTCCTGGAGATTCTGGCTGCAAACATCACAACGAAAAGAAGCAGAGCATGTGCCCGTCTGTATGTCACTTGCTGGTTTTGTGGAAAAAAACAAAAACAAAAACAAATGTTCAGGAGTGAGGCATTGTTTCCAGTGCCGTGTGCTCAGTGATCCTTAGAAACATGTTTGAAAACAGGTGTGAATGCCTGTTATTTCGGAATACTTAATTAAACTATGTGAAAGACTGTAGATTTTTCAGAAACTGAGCACCAGTGTAGTCCCATCACTTCGGAAGGACAGATGTGTATGAAGTTACAGCACACACACACGCACATGCAGTGGTTGCTGCCTCTTTAAGAAAACCTGATCAGGTCTTGTGTTTCCTAAGAGGTATGTGGATGGGCGGGGCAGGGAGGCAGGGACCAAGGGAGGACCTCAGTGACAGAGCGGGAGGATGTCTTCAGGGAAGAGACCACTATGGATGGGCAGACTGACCCCCCAAGGGGGCCTTGAAAGGTCACTGAATTCACAGCCGACACCCACAAGCTTTCTCTGTGACACAGTCCTCATCGGGCATTGGGAACACAAGCAGGGCGTGTTGAAGGGTGACCAAATCTTTTAAAATAATCTTTTAGGGTCTAAAAAATAATGTTTTAGGAGTAAATCATATAAATAATTTTGAAGTCTCCTCTCTCTTACGTCTGAAAATAGATTTCCTGATGACACGCTTTCATCAACACTTTTTGTTTAAAGCTATTGAATGCCCGGGTTTCCCAGGTGGCTTGGTGATAAAGAATCCACCTGCCAAAGCAGGAAATGTGGGTTTGATCCCTGGGACAGGAATATTCCCTGGAGAAAGAAATGGCAACCCACTCCCGTATGCTTGCCTGGAGAATTCCATGGGCAGAGGAGCCTGGTGGGCTACAGTCTGTGGGGTCGCAGAGTGGGACGTGACTTAGCAACTAAACACAACAATTAAATGTACTGTTAAAATGTGAGATAAAGAGATGCCCAGTCGCTCCCACTCGTCGTCCACTTTGGAGCACAGAAGATACGCCCTTATT
>NW_011495064.1:8079323-8093530 GCF_000754665.1 Bison bison bison
GACCTCCCTCTGCGTCTCCCACAGGTCCTGTACAACCTGTTCAAGTCTTTCTGCCAGATGAAGACCATTGAGACTGTTGACGTGTTTGCTGGCATCGCGAACTTCTTTGTCGTGGGGATCGGTGGGGTGCTGATCGGCATCTTCCTGGGCTTTATAGCGGCGTTTACCACGCGCTTCACACACAACATCCGCGTGATCGAGCCGCTCTTCGTCTTCCTGTACAGCTATTTGTCCTACATCACGGCCGAGATGTTCCATCTCTCAGGCATCATGGCGTAAGTATTTGACTCATGCACACGATGGCATTTCGTGGAATTCATGTGTTCTAAGCTATGTTTTACACGTTATGTAAAAAGAGTAGATGCTCTTGAATTCTTTTAAGAAAAAATTAAAAGTAGATTTTGCTTACTTTTTGCGTCAAAGAAATGAAAGTATGGGTCAGCCAGATTTGTACTAAAGTAATCTAGTGCTGACATGGAACAGTACTTACAAGTGACCTCTTGGGTCTCATGAAATATGACGAGAAAGTGTTGGGGCAGATGGTGAGGCACCAAGAATTTTCTGAGTCTGATGACCATTTAGTGTTGCCCAGGTCAGCTTACTCCAACAAGGTTGTTTTCCAAGCTGAGTCTGGAGTTCTGCAATTGCTTCTGTATATTCATTTGAACAACATTAGTAGTAGAAAACCTTCACTCTGTGTGATATATTCGATTTGAGGTTATAGCTTTACATCATTCAAAGCAAAACTCAATGAATAAGGCACACCATCCTGGCCTTTGAGCTGAAAGAAGTATGGTTATAAAGCAAGAGTGGATAGTTAGTTATCCACTATCCACTAGCTAGTGTGTCACCCACTAACTGATTCAGAAGGATGTTTCCAAAAAGCTCTACAAGTAGCTGAAGAATGGTTACATTTGGGTCCAATGTTAGCCTATTAGGAGGGTCACTTTGACAGAGTTTACTTGTTGGGCGTGGGTGTTTTGCAGCTTCCAAAAATAAACCTATTATATTATGGCCATAACTTGTAGAGGGCCAGTGTGAAATGCTTTGTAATAGAATGCCTTTAAAGGTTTTAATTTTGATGAATATTTATTTACAGCTTAATACACGCCAGGTTCTCTACTGGGGTCTGCTATCCATGTTTAGGGTTTGTGTTGTAAACGTGGGTCTAGTTCTTCTTGGAGTTTTCTTTTGCAGTCTGATTCCCGTGATGCTTTGAATATGGACTGTTTATTTTCTGCCCATATCACAGCTTTTGTAGCAGAAGCAGTGAGGTTCGTCTCTCTCCACAAGCAGAGTGGAACCCACTGTAATGAAAGCCATGCATTAGGAAGTCATGTGATGGTCTGTATCCCAGGGAACCTAAATAAAGCACCCAACGAATCCAGTCTGACCCAGTAACGAAAGGGGCAGCGTCTTCCTGGTGGCTATTCATGTCATTTGTATGACCTCCAGTGTCCTCACTGTTCTTTGACTCGTGTCATTGAAGGTGTCTGATCAGCTGGTGACAAGGTCTCTGCAAAGACGACAGGGCTGGGACTTTGCATCTAGTTTCCCAGCAGTGTCCTTGCAATGGTTGGTGAAAGAACCTTTAACGTGTATAACGTATATATATGAATAGAGCCTGACCCTTGTTGTTTAGTCACTCAGTCGTGTCTGACTCTATTCCAACCTCATGGACCATAACCCACCAGGCTCCCCTGTCCAGGGGATTCTCCAGGCAAGAATACTGGGGTGGGTTGCCAGTTCCTCCTCCAGGGGATCTTCCTGACCCAGGGATCAAACCCATGTCTCCTGCATCTCCTGCAATGGCAGGTAGATTGCTTACCACTGAGATACCAGGGAAGCTCTCATTTTGACCCTGGGCATATGTAAAAGTTCTAGAACATCCACGGAGCTATCTAGATATGCTTGTCAACTTTCCTGATGTTCAAAGCAGAAACTGGTATGGGAAGATCCTGAGTGTGAGGGGGACAGGTGAAGTGCTAACCGGGGTAGAGTCCTGGTACATCTCTGCTTAGCTGTGTCTGGGAGTTGGAGTCCACAGAACTCAGAAGGCTGGTGATGTCCCAGGTACCTGACCTTCTGCGAGGGTGGGATCAGCGCTGTACTTGCTCTGGGAACTAGGATCTTAGGGACAAATTAGGGCCACATCATGCTTCCCAAGCGTTCAGGAGAGTTTTAAATTCAGACATTAAGAGTTAGCTAGTTTCTTGTTTTCTAATTTTCTGATACCTTCCTGATCATTCTATACTGGGATGAGTCGTTGAAATAGGGAAGGTGCATACTCGTGTATGTCTGTGTATGTGTGTTTCAGAGTGCATTTCCACTGCTCTGGAGCTAAGGTTAATGAAAAGTTTCTAGTCTCTTAAACATGAACGTTCACATTGCCATAGCATGGGACCCTCGAGTACTGTAGCTTTATTGCTGGGGATGGAGAAGGGACTCACAGCATTGATTTTAGAAATTCGTGCCTTTGTTCATATGTTTTGAACTTTATGTTCAGAAAACTGCTCAGAGTTAATTCCCATTGTCCCTCTTACCCAAGGACACTAACAGATGCCTAATGTAATTCCTTAAATCAGATCCACAGGGATGTGAACTGAGCCGGGACTCTGTTCCCCCTTGTGAACATCACCCCTTTCTGGTCCTCACCTTGTACCTTTGTATTGCTTTGGGATCCAGCCAGTGGGATGCTGAAAACCCCCTGTCCCAAGGAGGGAATGCTTGGTTCCCATGGCAGCCAGCAGCCCGCAGGTCAATTACTGACTTCTTCTTGCTATGCTCTAAGAATTTCAGAAAATGTTCAAATTCTCCTTTTGAGATGATGGCGGGCACCCAATATTCTTGTTTTGTTTTCATTGATTAATAATTCCTTAGTCTTTCTTCTTTAGAGGACATTTAAAATGCTTTTGGGCTTCCCTGGTGGCTTAGAAGGTAAAGAATCTGTCTGCAGTGCAGGAGACTTGGGTTCTGTCCCTGGGTGGGGAAGATCCAGTATGGCAACCCCCTCCAGTATTCTTGCCTGGAGAATCCCCATGGACAGAGGAGCCTGGCAGGTTACAGTCCATGGGGTCGCAGAGTCAGACATGACTAAGCGACTAAGCACAGCACACACAAAATATTTTTGATCTGTTGTTTCAGTGATTTTAGCAGCATTATTGCAAAGAAAGTAGGAAATGTTAATGGCCACTTCCATCTTATGAATATTCATTGAATATCCTGAATATTCATTGGAAGGACTGATGCTGAAGCTGAAATGGCCACCTGATGCGAAGAGTTCACTCACTGAAAAAGACCCTGATGCTGGGAAAGACTGAGGTCAGGAGGAGAAGGGGACGACAGAGGATGAGATGGTTGGGTGGCATCACTGACTCAATGGACATGGTTTTGAACAAACTCCAGGAGATAGTGAAGGGCAGGGAACCCTGGTGGGCTGCAGTCCATGCGGTTGCAAAGAGTCAGACATGACTTGCTTCTGAACAACAACAAATCTTAGGAATGAGCAAACTGAGGCCCTGGTGGGCAAAATCCTTGGCTGTAGGGTGAGGCCTGGACCCTGCATCTACAGGTATCAGGCCCACCCAGGATATGTCCAGTAAAATAAAAGTAAAAAATGAGCACCTCTCCGTGCCATTTGTTTGTTTGCTTTTGGCTGTGCTGGGTTTTCATTGTGGTGGGAGCTTAGTTGCCCATGGCAGGTGGGATCTTAATTCCCCAACAAAAGATCAAGCCTGCATCTCCTGTACTGGAAGGCAGATTCTTAACCACTAGACCACCAGGGAAATCCTCTCCATGACATTTTAAAATGAGACTTTAACAAGAATTTCCAGAGTGATAGGCTCAGGGATGAAGTCAAGTGTTGGGCTGATGTCCCTGGACTGTGGCAGTCACTGCTGGGGTGTGAAGGTCATGTTCCCTTTCCTTCCTGTTTTCCTTTGTATGAGACGGTGATTGTCATCTACTGAAAACTTGGAAAACAATAAGAAACTGTGCTTTTGCTTGCCATGTTGCAGCTTCTCTCCTGGTTCCTCTTGGTGATGGTTTGCCCACCATCTCTTCAGGATACAATTATCTGGGCCTTCTCTGATGGCTCAGGGTAAAGAATCTGCCTGCCAATGCAGGAGACACAGGTTCCATCCCTGGTCTGGGAAGATCCCACAAGCCATGGTGCAGCTAAGCCCGTGCACCACAACTGTTGAGCCTGTGCTCTAGAGCCCGGGAGCCGCAACTACTGAAGGCTGTGTGTGCCTGGAGCTCCACAATGAAGGAAGCTGTCACAAGAGGCCTGCACACGGCTACTAGAGAGTAGCTCGTGCTCATCACAGCTAGAGAAAAGCCCACGCAGCAACAAAGACCCAGTGCAGTCAGAAAAAAATAATAAATAGATAAATATACAAGGTAGACTCTCATTTCTAGCATCATTAAGTCCAGATGAACAAAGAAACACTTGCTCTACACAATATCAGCGATTATAAAGATCCAAAATGTAACCAGCAATGGCCTCTGGTATATAGGCTTATCTTGAAGTTTCCCAAAATACCTCACCCCTATGACCACTGCCCCAAAGAGCAGTCCCAGGGAAGGCCCTGGTGCACGTGGCATGGGCTGTGTCGTAAGAATGAGTAAGAACCCAGTTTTAACTTGAAGAGAAAATTCTTTAAACTTTGATGCTTGGAGTATTCATGAGCATGCTTTTGGAAGAGCCTCAGGGTCTAAAGGCTGCAGTTGCTGCAGATGAGGTGGCTCTTTTTCCAAGATCAGCACGGGGCATTTGTGACGGGAATTCCTCTGATGGGGGAGGTGGGGAGGGAGATGAAGTATTAAGAGGCTGTGAGCAAGGTTTTGTTTTGCTGGGTGAATCCCTGCCACACTGTAAACGCATTCGCAAAGACAGAGCATCCTGTTTACATCAATGCATTGAATCGAAGAAACCATTGAATCATGAAGAACCCACTGAATCTCAAAGAACAGTTGAGGGAAGGAGAGAGGGGACCATAACACAGGCTTCCATCTGTGGCTCTGGGTCTCCTGCTCTGTTCACTGTGTCTTTGTACCTTATGTTGTCTCGGCAAATAAAAGCTTTATTTTGGGGGATGTTTTTGGTACCTTCAGTTATATCCTAGACTGATCCAAACAGACCTCGTTAAAATCTTAGGTTTTTTTTTTTTTGATATTGAGCTTCATGAGCTGTTTGTATATTTTGGAGATTGACCCTTTGTCAGTTGTTTTGTTTGCAAATGTCTTCTCCCATTCTGCGGAGAAGGCAGTGGCACCCCACTCCAATACTCTTGCCTGGAAAATCCCATGGTCGGAGGGGCCTGGTGGGCTGCCATCTATGGGGTCGCTAGGAGTCGGACATGACTGAGCGACTTCACTTTCACTTTTTGCTTTCACGCATTGGAGAAGGAAATGGCAACCCACTCTAGTGTTCTTGCCTGGAGAGTCCCGGGGATGGCGGAGTCAGGTGGGCTGCAGTCTCTGGGGTCGCACAGAGTCGGACACGACTGAAGTGACTTAGCAGTCTCCCATTCTGAGGGTTTTTTGTCTCATTTATGGTTTTCTTTGCTATGTGAAAACTTTTAAGTTTAATTAGGTCCAATTTGTTTATTTTTGTTTGTATTTTCATTACTCTAGGAGGTGGGTCAGAAAAAGATCTTGCAGTGATCTATGTCAGAGAGTGTTCTTCCTGTTTTTCCTCTAAGAATTTTATATTATCCAGTCTTACATTTAGATCTTTAATCCATTTTGAGTTTATTTTTGTGTATGGTATAAGAGAGTGTTCTAATTTCATTCTTTTACATGTAACTGTTCAGTTTTCCCAGCACCACTTATTGAAGAGGCTGTCTGTTCCACTGTATATTCTTGCCCCTTTGTCATAGATTAGATGACTATACTCCAATTAAAAAAGGAATACATATATAAGTATATAACTGAGTCAGTTTGCTATAACCAGAAACATTGTAAATCAACTTCAATTAAAAATATAAATTAAAAAAAAATCTTCTATTACCACCTCTATCACTGAATGGAGTGGAGGAGTGGGGGAGGGGAGGAAGACAGTAGAATGAGGCAGGAAATTCGTTAAATAATAGAGAAACCAATCATATCTCCCCTAATTTTCTGACCCTGTTCAATAAAAAAAGGGAAAAAGAAACAAACAAAACTTATTATTTTTTAATGGTGACTCACCTACCTTTTGTTTTATTTTGTATAATTTTCCCTCACCTACATGGCAAAACTAGAAAATGCAGGGAGGAATTTTGAATTATAACCTGTTTTTTTTCTAACTTTCCTGAGATGTGAAGGGCACACGTCACTGTATAAATGTAAGGTATAAAATGTGATGATTAGATAATGGGTGTGTATTGCAGAATGGTCACCACCATGAAATTAAGAGGCACATTCATTGCCTCACATAGTTCCCCATCCTGTGTGTGTGTCGTGAGGACTTCCAAGTGCACCATGCAGCACCATTAACTGCCCAAATGTACCATCCTGTGCAGGATGGCCCAGTCACCACACGGCCCCTTAGATCCCAGAAGTTCTTATCTTATAACTGGAAATGTGTAGCCTGTGATCCATTTTCCCCTTTCCCCTTGCACCCTCTCCAAACCTCTGGCAATCACCAACTGACACTGTTTCTGTGACTTTGCTCTTTTTTTTTTTTTTTTAAGATTCGAGATGTGAGTGAAATAATATTCTATTTTCCTAAAGTGTGTAAATTCACCCAAAATACTGTTTTTTATTTTTAAAAAATGGCAAAAGGAGAAGGGAGCATCAGAGGATGATATAGTTAGATAGCATTGCCGATTCAGTGGCCATGAACTTGATCAAACACTTGGAGACAGGGGGATAGAGGAGCCTGGGGTGGTACCGTCCATGGGGTCGCAAAGAGTTGGACACGACTTAGCGACTGAGCAACAGAAACAGCAAAGTGTAAGTGATTTGGGAAATTATTTTCACTTGTTTTGATGGTTTAGACTTTTAATGAACTCATTCCAGCTGGCGAGCTCCAGCGTTTGCTTGGCTTTTTTTGGAGGAGGAAGAAAACTGGTGGGCTGTCACTGTTTTTTCCCTTGGGTGTTGTCCAGTACTATGGTCATCGGCCAAATGTGGCTTTTGAGCACTTAAAATGTAGTCATTCTAACTTGAGGTGGGCTCTAAGTATAAAATATACACCAGATTTTTAAGATTTAGTCGAAAGAGACTGTAGAGTATCTCATTAATGCTTTTTATATTGCTCATTTGCATGTTGAAATGAAAATGTGTTAGATCTGTTGGATTAAATAAATACATTATGAAAGTTGCCTTCACTGGTTTATTTTTATGTTTTTAACCGTGACCACTAGGAAATTGAAGATTACTTATGTTGCTTGTATCCCATCTCTGTTAGCTTTGTTGCATAGCATTCATTTATTTTTTTTTTTTTTTGCGTTTAGAGATTTTATTACATATTCTTTTTAAAATGTATTTATTTTAAATGGAAGATAATTACTTTACAATACTGTGATGGTTTTGGCCATACATCAGTATGAATCAGTCATAGGCATATACGGGCTTCCTTGGTGGCTCAGCTGGTAAAGAATCTGCCTGCTATGTGGGAGACCTGGGTTCGATCCCTGGGTTGGGAAGATCCCCTGGAGAAGGGAACGGCTACCCACTCTAGTATTCTGACCTGGAGAACTCCATGGACTGTATAGTCCATGGGGTCACAAAGAGTCAGACACAACTAAGCGACTTTGACAAGGCATACGTGTGTCCCCCCATCTGCAGCACAGGAGACACAGAGGTACAGGGCAGACTTTTGGATTCAGTGGGAGGAGGAGAGGTGGGGTGATTTGAGAGAATGGCACTGGAACATACACATTACCAGTGTTAGCTTTGCTACTTGGATATTTAAAGATTTGTTGAAATGTGTTTTCTTCCCTTTGATAAAGTAAAAGAAAAAAATGAGGGTGTGAAAAAAATGGGAAAAATAGAGCTGGTGTGCAATTTCTCCATCAATGGGAACAGTGTGGTTTATAAAGAACCTTTTTTCAGAACAGGGAGATCAGAAAGGAAGGGGAAGATCACTGAAGGGAGAGTGGAGGGGTCTTCTGAGGCAGCTTGAGATTATTAAGAAGTCAAATTTAAGCCACCATAAAAAATGAAAACTGCTGCCCCAAACCTGCATTTAGGGGTTTTGCTATGCTGTTGTTCAGTCACTCAGTCATGTCCGACTCTTTCGACCTCATGGACTACAGCACACCAGGCTCCCCCGTCCTTCGCTACTAGAGAAGAGAATGGCAGACCACCCTAGCATTCATGCCTCAAGAACCCCGTGAACGGTATGAGGAGGGGTTTTGATATAAAGACCTTCAACATCTGGCTCAGTGGTGGGATTCTCTCTGAGGAAAAGTTGTCATTCCTACAAGCATGGGCTTCCCAGGTAGCCCAGTGGTAAAGAATATACTTGCTAATGTAGAAGACATAATGAGACCCAGGTTTGATCCCTGGGTTGAAAAGATCCCCTGGAGGAGGGTAAGGCAACCTACCTCCTACCTCCAGTCTGGAAAATTCCATGGACAGAGGAGCCTGGGGGACAATAGTCCATGGGGTTGCAAAAGAGTCAGACACAACTGAGCATGCACACACACACACCCACACACACACACACAAAATACAGGGATGAACAAAATCCTTGTAAAACAGATTCCCTATGTTTGGAGATGTCATATTTTTTATGAACTAAAATTGCAAACTTATCCGATATGTAATATTCAGAATAATACATTTTCTCACCCCATTTTCTTAGAGGTAAAACAACCCTTCAAGCACTATTTTAATCTCTCTTTTTGTCTGTGTTTGATCTGCAGACTAAGATCAATAGCAACTATATATTTTGGTCTGTATGGGAAATGCAGTCCGTGAAATTTCAATTATATGAGTCCTATGTGGTTCAATTACACAGTTTGTAATTAGGTGTTTTAAGGTATGTTAAGAATGCAAGAAATAGTATATGGGGTATTTATAGTAGTAGTTAAAAAACAGAAAACAAAAATTTAAAATAGCTGCCGTAATAAATGCTCCCAGAGAGCATTTTCTTTTGTGAACAATATTTTACAGATTTCTATTTAAGTCCAAATGAATAAAGCGATATAATTTGGGACCTTTCTCATCCAAGGTTTGTGGTGGCTTCTGAAGTGGGTCATTTTCAAGGAGTCTTATTCCAGGTAGACTCAAAAAAGATTTGATTTTGGTGGAGGCAAAAACAAAACAAAAAAACCTAAGTAAAATAAAGTACCCCATTGTTGCGGATGATCAGGGATCAATTTTTAAAGCTACTCAGTCTCTCCCCGTCTCCTAAAATGTTTTTGGAATCTTGTGTTTTAGTTGTGCTGAAGGAAAAATAATTTTAGTTTATATGAAACACAAACAGAAAAGTTGAATTTCTGAGGAAGAATCGGTACCATGTTATAGTCAATCCAATAAATGCTGTATTTAAGCAGCTTGTGAAAACCCATTCATTACCTTCTCAGAATGACATTTACCTAAAAGACCGACTGTGGGTAATTTTTTGGTTATTCTTTAGGACCAATCCGCCACTGCTCTTCTCAGTGAGTGCAGCTAATCGAGAGAGTTTTAGGCTGGGTTGAGAATTCTTAGACAGGAAAATATCTAGTGTTTTCCTGGTAAATTTAAGTTTCATGAAACAGTAACAGTTTGTTGAATTAAGAACTCTTTCCCTGAGATCTATTGGATGGATATTTTCGCATAGTGAAAGGAAAGTTTGGCGTAGTGAAAGAGTAGAGGACAGAGGAGCCTGGCGTGCTGCAGTCCATGGTGTCACCAACAGTCGGACATGACTGAATGACCTAACAATTTTCACACAACTGGATAATACTGATTGTGCCATCCCTTTGCTTTTCCAACTGTTTCTTGTCTTGTCTTTACCTGAAAATGATTATATTGCTTCAGGTCTATGCTTCATGGAAATTTTAGAAAATAACTTGATTTGTTGATCAAGTCATCACTGGATGGCTCTTGGTCTAGAGCTTAACAAATTTATTTTTTTTTCTGGCTGTGCTGAGTCTTCTTGCGTGGGCTTTCTCTAGTTCTGCGATCGGGGACGCCTCTCTAGTTGTGCACAAGCTTCTCGTTGCGGTGGCTTCTCTTGTTGCAGAGCACGGGCTCCAGGGCACGTGGGCTTCTGTAGTTGCGGCACATAGACTCAGTAGTTGCAATTCCCAGGCTCTAGAGCACATGCTCAGTAGTTGTGGTGCATGGGCTTAGTTGCCCCGAGGCATTTGGGATCTTCCCTGATCAGAGATCAAATCCGCATCTCCCGCATTGGCAGGTGAATTCTTTACCACTGAGCCACGAGGGAAGCCCTAGAGCTTACAATTTAAAGTTGCATTTTCCTCTTTCAAACTCTCGAGTCTGAGACTTGCTATAAGTCTATGTAGGCCAAGGTGCAAAACAAGGTTATAGTCAGAAATATAAATATGATATAATTGCTGAGAAATAATTCCCATTTCTGTTTTCAGAAAACTCATAGTGAAACGCAGTGTACAGGGACCACTCACTTCACACTTTTGACTATGACAGGTTTGAATACATGATTAAAGTCACATTTTCATTCCTTTCATGAGAGTGTTATAGCAGGGAATTCAGCTATGGGTGCAGATCCAGCTTCCAAAACCAGTTGTTGTTTACTTGCTAAGTCATGTCTGACTCTTTGAAAGCCCACAGACCTCAGCCTACCGGGCTCCTCTATTCGTGGGATTTCCCAGGCAAGAATACTGGAGTGAGTTGCCATTTTCTCCTCCAGGGATCTTCCCGACCCAGGGATCAAACCTGTGTCTCCTGCATTGGCAGGCAGATTCTTTACTGCTGAGCCATCAAAGAAACTCTGTAAGCAGGAGCCCAGCTGAAACAATAGAAGGAGGCTCTGGGTTAGTAAAGTGAAAGTGTTAGTTACTAAGTCTTGTCTGACTCTTTGCGACCCCATGGACTGTAGCCCACCAGGCTCCTCTGTCCATGGAATTCTCCAGGCAAGAATACTGGAGTGGGTTGTCATTCCCTGCTCCAGGGGATCTTCCCTGACCCAGGGATCCAACCTGGGTCTCTCGCACATGCAGAGAGATTTTTTACCTTTTGAGCTATCAGGCAAACTCCAAATCAAACCAGATTCCACCATAAAGGGGGAATGTATTGGCTCATATAAATAAATTCTTGTAGGTCTGGCCTTGGTGTGATGGTAACAGGACTCCAGGTCACCTGGCCACCTGGACTGTCTTTCTCTTTCAGTTTTGTCTTTCTCCGTGTGATGACTACCTTCTCATCAAACAAAGGTCACAGATACATTGGGCTTTCTGTCTCTACAACCTCGTCCCTATCAACAGAGATCTACCCTGCCAGCCCCAGGCAGAAGAAATTGTGAAGGAAGGACTGTGATTGGCCCAGGGATTTGGGCCAATCAGCCTGTGTCTCATGACCAGCTGACGGGATGGTCATGAGACACAGGCTGATACAATCACAGTTCTCCAAATCCCTGGGCCAATCACAGTCCTTCCTTCACAATTTCTTCTGCCTGGGGCTGCCATCTATGGGGTCGCACAGGGTCGGACACGACTGAAGCGACTTAGCAGCAGCAGCAGCAGCAGAAGCAAGCAGTGAGAGTAAACTCACTGGGAGAGATGGCCGTCTCCACCTGTGTCGATTATACGTCATTAAGGGAAAGTCGATCCTTGATAATAAAACATATAAATAATACAGTGGGGGTGGGGCTGGTGGTGCCGAGTTGAAGCCTCAGTGATGAAGAAAAGGGCATTCTGGGGAGAGAGAGAAGGCCCCCAGGTGAAGCGACCACCTACACGTAAGAACTGAGTCTAGGGTTGTAAGAGAGGTACATGCCTACTTTTCCTTTTTCTTGAAGGGCAGTTGATTTGCAATGCTGTGTTAGTTTCTGCTGTACAATGAAGTGACTCAGTTATACATATATGCATATTTCAGTTATATATATATATTTCTTTTCAGATTCTTTTCCATTATGGTTTACTACAGGATATTGAATATAGTTCCCTGTGCTATACAGTCAGACCTTGTTATTTATCCATTCTATATATGATAGTTTGCATCTGGTAATCCCAAACTCTTCATATGATCATCTGTAGATCCATCCATGTTTCTGCAGATGGCATTAGTTCATTCTTTTTTGTGGCTGAGCAGTATTCCATTATATATATGGACAACAGCTTATTTATCCATTCCTCTGTTGATGGACACTTAGGTTGCTTCCATATCTAAGCTATTTAGTAGTCCAGCTTAATCATATACAATAGGACCTGGCTGTTTATCCATCCTATATATAAAATCTTGCATCTGCTAATCCCAAACTCCCACTCTGTTCTTTCCCCACCCCCAGCAGATGCCTAGTCTTGGCCTATGTTGTTCTGTAGACACTCGGGAGCCTTTGGAAACTGTAAGCAGGGAGGTGACTCACTCTGTTTTTGCTCTCTAGTGGATCCATGATTGGAGAGCTTCTAAACCCTTTTACACCATCCCTCAGGACTGATAATGTTTGAATAGTCCTCTGCGTAAAATCAAAGCTGTGGCTTTTCCAGTAGTCATGTATGGATGTGAGAGATGGACCATAAAGAAGGCTGAGCACTGAAGAAGAACTGATGTTTTCAAATTGTGGTGCTGGAAAAAACTCTTGAGAGTCCCCTGGACTGCAAGGAGATCAAACCAATCAATCCTAAAGGAAATCAAACCTGAATACTCATTGGAAGGACTGATGCTGAAGCTGAAGCTCCAGTACATTGGCCACCTGATGTGAAGAGCCAACTCATTGGAAAAGACCCTGAAGCTGGGAAAGACTGAGGGCAGGAGGAGAAGGGGGCTGCAGAGGGTAAGATGGTTAGATAGCATCACTGACTCAATGGACATGAATTTGAGCAAACTCCAGGAGATAGTGACGGACAGGGGAGCCTGACAACTGAACAACAAGAACTGCGGTGGCAGCTGGAAGGCAGGGCTGCAGGCTTGCTGGATGCCTAGAGACGAGGAGTCTGTCCAGGCAGGAGCGTGGGAGTGTGTGTCCAGCAGCAGAGCGAAGGTGCCTGAATACTAGTCTAGGCAAGAGAAGGTGGGAATGTACACCCAGATGCAGATAATGAATATTGTGAGAAGGGAAGGGAAAACAGGTGGCAAAGCGTAATTAAATCCACAGCAGTCCTCACATCTCATTAGCCCTTGTTTTCACTCTACAATAGATCTTTAAATAACAGGATTCAAGTGTCAGCTCTTTTTCTCTTTGATTCTTCCTCATCTGAACCTTCTTCCTGGGCTCCCTTGGTTTCTTCAAACTTTGATGTATTTTGGAATCACCTGAGAAGGTTGCTATGGATACAGAATCCCAGGGCCCCACCAGAGATTCCGAGTCTATAGGTCTCAGATGGAGGTCTTGGTATTTGCATTTTTCCAAGGACTACTCAGAATCATGTGGTCTACAAACTACACTTTTAGAAATACTTCTCGGCTACTACTGTGATGAGCAGGAAGACTTCCAGAAGGTGGCAGCCTCCCATGAGGGTCTCAGTGCTTCCAGGTTAAGTCCTGGGAACACTCTGCCTATTCACTGGTGCAGGGTTGTCACATAGCAGCTGATTCTCACACCTGTCTACAACCCTCTCCCAATGTCCACCAGGTATTCTCCAGCTGGAAAACTTGAATTCCATCATTGTGATCTTGGTCCAGTCTTCCTGTCACTCATGCCTTCATCAGCAGTCCTCAACTAGAGTCCATGGACACTGTGGGTCCCTTGATGCCTTGTATTTAATATCATACTTTTGACAATGAGCTGTGGCCTCTTATGTGTTTTTGCACAAAATCATGATTGCTTTGTGTGTGTTAAGTCGCTGCAATTGTCTCTGACTCTCTGCGAGCCTATGGACCGTGGCCTGCCAGGCTCCTCTGTCCGTGGGATTTTCTAGGCAAGAATACTGGAGCAGGTTGCCATTTCCTCCTCCAGGAGATCTTCTCGACCCAGGGACCAAACTTTAGGAGCCAGAAAATGAACTATAAATAATAGTTGAATTGAACACATCCAAAGGAGAAAAATACAAAAGATGTGGAAAATCCATGAAATGGACAAGACTTCATGAATAACCAAGCATCTATAGTTGCTGGAATTTATTTCATTTTGGAAATTTTAAGACATA
>NW_011495064.1:8093630-8106966 GCF_000754665.1 Bison bison bison
TGGTTGGATATTTCTTTGCAAAACTTTTTTTTTTTTTTCCATTTTCTCATGTGTCAAACTCACTCTCTCTGGGTTGTCAGGTTTACTGGAAGAGGCGATCCGTTATATAGTAATCCGTGCCCTGGAATAATTAATTTACCTCACATGAGTGAGTACTTTATTCTGAGAACATGCAGTGTACTCTGAGTCACCGCAGACCTGGCTTTAATCAGTGCAGAGAAAGCTTGTTAATTGTGCTTCGTCTTTGCTAATGCTCAGCTCTGATTAGTGGAGCAGGCTTTTATGTTTGATGAAGACTTTATGGAGAATATGCAGCTGTTGTTTGGGCTGTCTTTTCCTGGAACTGAATCCATACATTTTAAGATCACACACAGGCATGGCATGGACACCAAAGACTTTTGCAACATCCTTTCTATCCGTTCAATTCTAATTCTAAACAGTTCAATTCTAAACAGGTCTCCCAATGTTGCAATTGAAATGAGAGAATTGATCACTCTTGAAAAACATAAAAGCGCTTGTATTCATAAAGTGAATGAACTGAGTCATGGCTACACAGTATGTAGGTAAACACACACAAGGTGTGTATGTATTTTATCTTCACAACCAGAAGTCTGCCTTCTCCGCCCACTGTCTGTATGGATGCCTTTCTCTTTGGTTGTACAGTTGCCAGCTGCCTAGTGAAGGATTCTGGGTCTCCATTAAGCTAGACTCAGCCAGCAGCTTCCTGGTGGCTCAGATGAAAGAATCCACCTGCAAGGCAGAAGGTCTGGATTGATCCCTGGGTTGGGGAGATCCCCTGGAGAAGGAAATGGCAATCCAGTCCAATATTCTTGCCTGGGAAATTCCATGGACAGAGGAGCCTGCCGGGCTACAGTCCATGGGGCCATAAAGAGTTGGACACGCCTGCGTGGCTAACACTTTCACTTTCAGCCAGCAGCAGGTGAGCATACGCGTGGTACCACTGCTTGCAGGGAGCCACGGTGGAGGAAGAAGGCCAACCCCGGCTTGGAGAGCCTGCGTGCTGGTGGAAAGGAAGCAAACATTGTTTCATTGACCATCCAGGGTGGAGGCATGGAGTACAGTAAGGAAAAAAGTGTTGGCTGGAGTTTTCTAGTCAGAAAATAGTCCAGTGACAGATTCTCAAAATAGAAAGTCTGTTTTCTCCCTGATGATTGTTGAGACAGTATTAGCTGGCCTGAAATTTTTCTATACTGCATTGAGAGTGGGACAGTGATGAAGAAAAAAAATCTCAACTGCTGGTGAATCCAAAAACCACTAATTATTGTGCTTTAGCTTCTCCATCTCTAAATTGGTGATAATATGTTAAACCCTAATATGGGTTTAACAAAGCAGGGGGCACTGGTGAATTCTGTATGTACCTTCACTCCACGTAGTCCCATGGAATAGAACCTAAGACCTGTTCAAAGGTGGACCTGTTTGGGGAGATTATATGGACCAAGTGCTGCAGTAGATTTTGAAAACCAACAACCATTGTGGGAAAGAAGGTGACCCTCGTCTTTAGGTCGTGCCCATCCAGATCTGTCCTGCATGTGTACTTACGATTTCTTTCTGAAATATAGATCTGTCGATGATACTCCACCATTCCTATGAATAAGGCATCCTTGGATCCATGTTGTCATTGGCTGAGAATACATTAACGAGGTGCCAGGCACGGTGATAAGCATTGATGACACTGTTTCCCCCACGAAGCTTCCAGTTGGGTTGTGGAGATAAACTTTAATTATATGGTTGAAGATATAATCTCGTATTTTCCCCTTCAGCCTATAGAATAGGCTCTTAAGCATCACATATTCAGTATAAGAGTGTCACGTGTCGTTGTTGTTCAGTCACTAAGTCATGTCTGACTCTGCGACCCCATGGACTGCAGCACACTAGGCTTCCCTGTTCTTCACCGTCTCCCAGAGTTGGCTCAAACTCATGTCCATTGAGTCAGTGATGCTATCAAAACATCTCATCCTCTGTTGCCGCCTTCTCCTTCTGCCTTCAATCTTGCCCAGCATCGGGGTCTTTACCGATGATTTGGCTTTCTGCATCAGGTGGCTAAAGAATTGGCGCTTCAGCTTCCGTATCAGTCCTTCCAATGAGTACTCAGGGTTGATTTCCTTTACGATTGATTGGTTTGATCTTGCTGTCCAAGGGACTCCAGCACCACAGTTCAAAAGCATCAATTCTTCTGTGCTCAGCCTTCTTTATGGTCCAACTCTCACATCTGTACATGAGTACTGGGAAAACCATAGCTTTGACTGTAGGGATCTTTGTCTCTGCTTTTTATTACACTGTCTAGGTATGTCATGTGTGTGCCTCCCTAATTAGAGGGAAGCTAGTGCTGCAATCCATCGGGTTGCAGAGAGTCAGATATGACTGAGCGACCGAACAACAACAACAACGCTCTTTTGTAGTTTTGTGTACATAGGGTGTTATTGAAGGGGAGGTGGTTTGACTGGCTTAGCACACCCTGTGGCAAAAAAAGATCCCTCTTTGCAGTGCAATACCTCCTGGCCTTTGTTTGAGAGGTCGTGTGCATTGACCTGTACATGACAGACTAGAACGTGACCCTTGGAACACTCGTCCCCAGCCTGAACAGTGCGTCCACATCATGAAGATGTCCACGTTTCCCAAACAAGGGCGCCGTGGGCTCTGGGTCCCTGGAACCTACCGAGGCTGTTTCTCACCCTGGAGGATCGTATCTGTGCTGGTGGAGGCAGCGTAGAGTTACAGGGAGGTGTCTGGCAGACAGAAGCCTCACTCGGTGTCATGTTAAGGACACAAAGCAATGGAAAATGATCCTGTGAACATTCATGTAAAATTCATGTATTTCTTTTATTCCTACAGCAAAGCTGTAGTTTTCAATAATTTCTGCATAGAAATTTTTGTTAAATCGCTCCCTGAATGAACTAAAGATTACTCTTCGCCTGTGTGGTTTATATTTTTCCCAGTGAATGAATGTGAGGATGATCTCAGAGGGGAATAAATAACATGTTTACAAAAAAACTCTCGTTAAACTTTCAAAACTCACTTCTTGAATGATAAAGAAAAAATCCAAATCCAAGTGGTACTGAGGGAGATAGGGTTAGTATGAGACAAGTAGGAGCTTCAATACTCCATTGTTATTTAGTCTCTAAGTCGTGTCCTACTCTTTGCAAGCCTATGGACCGTCGTCTGCCGTTGTCCTCTGTCTATGGGATTTCCCGGGCAGAATACTGGAGCGGGTTGCCATTCCCTTCTCCAGAGAATCTTTCCGACCTAGAGATGGAACTCCACATCTTCTTCATTGCCAGGTGTACTCTTTACCGCTGAGGCACTGGTGGGTTCTTCAATTCTGTAGCTGATGGCTTATTATTAAAAATAAAACTGATTGGATACTTAGGTTGCTTCCACATCTTGGCTGTTGTAAAGAGTGCTAAAGTGAACACTCAGGTGTATCTTTTTGACATGTGGTTTTCTCTCGATATATGCCTGAGAGTGGGATTGCTGGATCATACGGCCACTCTATTGTTAGTTTTTTGAGGCACCTCCTTACTGTTGTCCATAGTGGCTGTGCCGATTTACTTCCCAGTGACAGGGTGGGAGTGTTCGTTTTTGTCCACACCCTCTCCAGCATTTATTGTTTGTAAATTTTTGGATGATATCCATTCTGATTGATGTGAGATGATAACTTGATTGTAGTTTAGATTTGCATTTCTCTAGTAAGTAGTAATGTTGAGCATCTTTTCATGTGCCTCTTGGCCATCTTTATGTTTTATTTACTCCAATAAAAAACTTTAAAAAATTCTGTACAACCAACAAGGACCTACTGTATAACACAGGGAACTCTGCACAATATTAGGTAACAACCTAAATGGGAAGAGAATTTGAAAAAGAATAAATACACATATATGTATAACTGAATCACCTTGCTGTACACCTGAAACGCACACCACAATGTTCATTAACTATACTCCAATACGGAATAGAAAGTTAAGAACACAGAGGTCAAGAGGAAGGAGCATAAAGAGCTCTGTGGGCCCAGAGTTTTGGAAATGTGGGGAAAACAAGCAAAACAGTTTCCTTCCTTTTGGAATTTTCAGAGCCTATGAATACATTTTGAATTTCCCAGAAGTGAATATAGTAGATAAGCATTGGGTTGGTCCAAAAGTTCTTTCAGATTTTTTCCATGAGATGTTAATGGAAAAACTTGAACAAAGTTTTGGGCTAACCCAATAGAAATGAGAACCAGAAGTAAGGCATCAGAGTCACAGTGAGTGAGTAGGTCCAGGAGATTCAGGATGAGGGACAGAAGATGACTGGTGAGCAGACAAATGGTGAGGGGCACTCAGGATGTGCAGAGAGAAGTCCAGTGTGACCACAGTTTCAAATTTAGGATTTTAGGCAATAGTGCAGCATTTGGGGCTCTAGAGGAAAAAAGAAGATGGAACTGGCTTTATAGGAAGATAATGGGTTTTGAATTTTTTAGGAGCTTGTTTTATTTTTGATGCTGGCAGACTAGCTGATGTACTGATGTCCACATCCAGAGACTAGAAAGCTGGGCAGAGCCAAGTTGGAGCCTTGGATATTGATGAAGACTTCCAGGAACAGTAGGGTTTCCAAGGATGCAAATTATAGTCACTTATAAAAATCAATCAATGATGTAGTGGTGGGCAGAAGGGTAAGGCCAGCCTAGTCAGCTACCTGCTGACTCATATTCTGATTGGGACCATTATCCTGTTTAAACAGAAGCTAATCTTTTCTTGCAGAATCACGGCTTGTGCGATGACCATGAATAAGTACGTGGAAGAGAACGTGTCTCAGAAATCCTACACGACCATCAAGTATTTCATGAAAATGCTAAGCAGCGTCAGCGAGACCCTGATCTTCATCTTCATGGGCGTGTCCACAGTGGGGAAGAACCACGAGTGGAACTGGGCCTTTGTCTGCTTCACCCTGGCCTTCTGCCTGATCTGGAGGGCACTGGGTAATGAGCACGTGTCTCCTCCATGGGCCTAGGAATCTGGCATTGGAGGACTGGTCTCTCCTTCTTTCCCTCTGCTTTGTGGTTGCTCTTGTTACTTCCCTTCATCTTAGGTTCTTGTCTTTCTTATCTCCTTCCTCCAGCTCCTCCTCTTCCTCCTTGTTCTCCATGTCCTCCTCCTCCTCCTTTCCCTGCATCCTGACATATTTTTTTTTCTTCCTGGAGTATTTTTATGGCTTTTACTTTAAGTGGAATTAACCTCTCTTGGTGTCTCTGACTCCATGTTCTCACTCACTGTCTTGGAACAACACAGGGCCCAGAACCCAGTGATGTGAGCCAGGATGGTAGGAAAGGGCTTCTTCTGAAATACAGTAGATGCTCTGTGTATGAACTAATTTGGTTCAAAGAGCATGGTCATACGTCCAATTTGTTAGTAAGTTTGACAAAGTTAGCCTGGGTACCCAACTAACACAATTGGCTATATAGTACTCTCCTATAATAGGTTTATGATACTTTGCACACAAACAGTACTAATAAAATACACAAAAAATAAAGAATAGATTTTTAATCTTACTCTACCTTGAAAAGTACGGTAGTGATAATACAGCAGCTGGCATCCAGGGGCTCGCATCGAGTGAACAGGCACGAAGAGTTACTTCCTGGAGGAGGGAGAGGAGGTGAGAGATGGTAGAGCTGAAAGATCGTCAGCAACAGGAGACGAAGGGCGAGCTGCAACTTCACTCATGCCTGACATTCACTGCACGTGTTCTGGTTCCTTACTGTGTTCAATTCTATGTACCCTCTTGCAAAAATGATCCTGAAACTTCTAGGTGGTAGCTCTTTTTATCTCGTCATAGATGACATCCTGGGCTTAAAATGAAGATACTACACTAACTGTACTCTACAGAGTTGTTGTTGTTTAGTCGCTCAGTCGTGTCTGACTCTTTGCGACTGCATGGACTGTAGCCTGGCAGGCTTCTCTGTCCATGGGATTTCCGAGGCAAGAATACTGGAGTGGGTTGCCGTTTCTTCCTTCAAGGGATCTTCCCAGTCAGGGATTGAAACCACATCTCCTGCATTAGCAGGCAGATTTTTTTTTTTAACCACTGAGCCACCTGGGAAGCCCAGTCTGTAAAGTGCTATACAGTAAAGTACAAAACCCCCGCCACTTGTAGAGAATGCACAAACTTGACAAGTCACAGTGTAAGCCGGACAAGTGAACTCGTTTATGTGGTTAGACATGGAACAGATGTTCACACCTTTGAAAGTTCGACACCTGAAAGTTCCTGTGTTGGGGACTTAACTGTACTTCGCCCTGAAACAGAAAACTCACCTTCCTGTTCCCGTGTCCTGGCCTGACGCATTCCGTTCCCCTCGGTTTTGTTTGCCTTCTCAGGGGTCTTCGTCCTGACTCAGGTCATTAACTGGTTCCGGACAATTCCCCTGACCTTCAAGGACCAGTTCATCATTGCCTACGGGGGGCTCCGGGGGGCCATCTGCTTCGCGCTGGTGTTTCTCCTTCCGTCCTCAGTGTTCCCCCGGAAGAAGTTGTTCATCACGGCAGCGATCGTGGTCATATTCTTCACTGTCTTCATCCTGGTGAGTAGAGCTCTGTCTCCCAGCAGAGTCCCTCCTTTTACCAGGAGGAAAAAGGGTCACTTGGAGGGTCACCTTGAACTTCTCTCATAGGATGCCATGTTGCTGAGGTGTCTTGAGGCTTTGGTGGGCTTCCCCGGTGGCTCAGTGGTAAAGAACTCACCTGCCAATGCAGGAGATATGGATTCGATCCTTGGATTGGGAACATCCCCTGGGGGAGAAAATGGCAACCCACTCTTCCAGTATTCTTGCCTGGAGAATCCCATGGACAGAGGAGCCTGGTGGGCTATGAAGAAGAAATGAAAGTTGCTCAGTCCTGTCCAACTCTTTGTGACCCCATGAATAGTCCATGGAATTCTCCAGGCCTATAGTCTGTGGGAGTTGGACATAACTTAGTGACTGAACAACAGCAACAACTTGAGGCTTGGTCATTAGGACAGGAGAGAGACAGTATTTCATCAGGTCGCTGGATTGTGCAGTAGTCTCAGAGAGTCCAATTTGGTCACTTGGCCAGCACAGAAGAATTACTATTTAAGGAAACAGCTGTGTGAGCTGAGCTTCCTCTTGGAAACTTATTAACCGCCCTTGCTAATCCTTGGCATTTGTCTTCCTCTCTGACCTCGTAAAGGTGCTTGTTAATGCTAGCTGTGCTCTGACCTTCCAGCAGCTCTGGGATGTAGGTTCACTGTAGAGCTGTGCATGGAACGGCGGGAGGGGGGAGTGCAAGTTTAACATGGGGAGGAGGTAGTAGTAGGAGGGCATGGGCCTGAGTCAGGATCCTGACTTTGCAAGTTTACCGACCTCTTTAGGTTAATCATCTGAGCGACTTTCACTTTGGGCTTCCCTGGTGGCTCATCTGGTAAAGAATCTGCCAACAATGCAGGAGCCCTGGGTTCAATCCCTGGGTTGGGAAGATCCCCTGGAGAAGGGAATGGCTACCCACTCTAGTCTTCTGGCCTGGAGAATTCTATGGACTATATAGAATATATAGTCCCTCGGGTCACAAAGAGTCGGACATGACTGAGCAACTTTCACTTTATGTTAATCATCCAGCTCTTAAGAGATTCTATTTTGTGGATATTCATTTAGAAAATTGGAGAGGGAAATGGCAAGCCACTCTAGTATTCTTGCCCAGAGAATCCCATGGACAGAGGAGTCTGGTAGGCTACAGTCCATGGGGTGACAAAGAGTCAGACACCACTGAGTGACTAACACACACACATTTAGAAAATATGCCCAGGGCTCCTGCTGTTTGCCAGACAGAGCTCTGGGCTTTTAGAATCCAAGAGTGAGCAAAATATCTAGAAATATCCCCAACCCTGTGGTGGTTCTATTCCAGTGAAAGTCAGTCTGGTAGTTGAGGCAATGAGAGTCTGTGAGAAGGTGAAAGATGCTGGACTGTAAGAAACAGTAGGGTCTTTCCTGGTGGTGGTGGCTCAGTGGTAAAGAGTCTGTTAACGAAGGAGACACAGGTTGGATCCCTGATCCAGGAAGAGCCCACGTGCCACAGAGCAGTGAAGCCCATGTGCCACAACTGTTAAGCCTGTGCTCCAGAGCCTGGGAGCCACAACTACTGAGGCCGCGTGCCACGACTGCTGAAGTCTGAATGCCCTGAAGCCTGTGCTCCACAACAAGAGATGACCCTGCATTGCGAAGCCCGTACACTGGAACTAGAGAATAGCCCCCAGTCACTGCAACTAGAGAAGGCCCATGCAAGTAGCAAAGACCCAGTGCAGTAAAAAATAATAATAATTAAAAAAAAAAAGAAACAATGGGGCTCAGGCCAGAGGAGCGGGGAGCAGGTTTATAATTCTCGATTGAATAGTCATAGAAGGCAACAATGAAAAACGTGGTATTTGAATAAAGGTTTGCAGGAGGTAAAGGGATTAGCTAAGCTGAAGGACATTCCAGGCAAAGGGGGCTAAAGACAAAGATCTGAAGGCAGTGTGGTCATGGCCCACGTGGCTGGAGGGGAGTGCAGCGTGGGACACAGGAGGTGAGGGAGGGTCTGGGGTCCTGGGTCATGTGGGGTCAGGCGGGCCACTGTCAGGACATGGGCTCTTCTCCAGGTGAAATGGAAGCAGCATGGGAAGTTTGGTGCTGCTGTGGGTGTGCTTCACTTTGTAAGAGCATCCCACGGGCCGCTGTGGGGAGGGACAGTGAGGATGAGCAGTATGGTAGGGAATGGGGTGGGGGGCAGTGCAGCCGGTCAGCAGACAAAGCAGGAGGATGGCGGCCAGGTGGCGAAAGGGCTGGGGTCCTGGTTCCACCTGACTTCTGAAGGTGGAACCTGCAGGACCCCCGATGGGTTCAGTGTGGGGTGTCGGGAAAAGGAGCCGTGAGGGACCGAACTATACGGACTGACTGGCCCCACATGAGAAGAGGCGGGCTGTGGGTGGTGCGGTGGGAGGGGTTGGGGGCTGTGAGACCTGCGGGTGGGGGTGATGAACAGGAGGGTGCGGTACCTGAGCCTGGAGTCCAGGAAGGAGCTGGGTCAGCAGCACAGGGCTGGGATCCACAGCTGGGAAGCTGGAAGTGATCACCAAGGGGGTGAAAATCCATTGAGGAAACCAAGAGAGGACCGGTACCTGGGCTTTGGGGCAGCCCAACCTTAAGACCCTGGGAGGAGACGAGGCAGGTGAGGAGGCCAAGGAAGTGTGATGAGTGACACTCACCATAAGAACACAGGAGATGTTTTGTTTGATTTTTTTAAAAAATATTTTGTTTGCCAGGTAGTCACGGAATGCTTTCTAGGTGCCTGACTCAGATGTAAGCACCTTTGATGTTAGCTCTTTAAATCCCCATAACTGTTCTAAGGCACACACTCTGGGAGGAAGCACTGTCCTTGCTCTCATTTCATAGACAGGGAAGCTGAGGCACTGAAGCCCAGGTGAAGACCTTCGCCCAGGTTTACACAGCCAGGAAAGGGTGGCTCAGGGGGGTCAAGAGCAGTTTGGTCTTAACTCTAAAAAAAGTGCCTGTGAGACTTCTCTGGTGGTTCAGTGGTTAAGACTCCTGGCTTCCAGTACAGGACATGTGGGTTCCATCCCTGGTCAGTGAGTTAAGATCCTACCTGCCTCATGGCCAAAAAAAAAAAAACAAAGCATAAAACAGAAACAATATTGTAACGGATTCATAAAGACTTTAAAAATGGTCCATGTTAAAAAAAAATCCTTAAAAATAAAGCAATGAAGTACCTGCTAGAGTGGCCAGTGCAGAGTGAGTGTGTTGTATGTCCTGCATTTCTTCTCCTTCTGGTTACCTCTCCATGTAGCGGTTCATCCTTCACTCACTCATACCTGCCAACACTGTGGACGGTAGTTTGTTCAGGCTAAGGAATCCTGGGGAGGACGGGAAGAGGAAGCCTGGGGAGATCCTTCCCCGAGTGGAGAAATGGCCACTGTCCCCCAAGGTCCTTGTCACCAGCATCTTTGCCATGCAGAGCCTTCCAGTGACTTCTTCCTTGTTGTGTTGGGCATGGGAAAGATTGAGGGCAGGAGCAGAAGGGGACGACAGAGGATGGGATGGTTGGATGGCATCACTGACTTGATGGACATGGGTTTGGGTGGACTCCGGGAGTTGGTGATGGACAGGGAGGCCTGGCGTGCTGTGGTTCGTGGGGTCGCAAAGAGTCGAACACGACTGAGCGACTGAACTGAACTGAAACTGAGACAAGGGCTATCCTGGGTGCACGATCTCATTTCATCCTCCAGACAAGCCCTGGTGAAGGAGACCAGCGGTTCCCCCAGCTGAGGAAGCTGAGGCTCAGAGAGGGAGAGCGAGCTGATCAGGGCACAGGTTGGTGAGTGATGGTAGCTGGGGGTGAGCCAGGGACCCTGTCTCCAGAGACAGGCTCAGAACCTTGGGGTTCTGCTGACCCCCTAGAGAAGACAGTCTTTACCAGGTTATGGTTAGGTATAGTTCAGTTGATTAACATACTAATTGAGTTCAGACATCTGGGTTTGGTTAGAGCTCCTGTCCTAAATGCAGGGAGACAGCATGGAGCCTCTGGGTGGAGAGAAGCAGAGACCCTGTCTCCATCTGCTCACACTGTGTTTACAGGAACCTTGGCACAAGCATCCAAGTAGCTGCTCTCAGAGTAGCGGGGAGATGATGCTGTGAAATGAATCCATTTTTTAAAAATTATTTTTAGTTGGAGGGTGACTGCTTTACAATATTGCATCGTTTTCTGCTATATATCAACATGAATCAGCCATCGGTATACACATGTCCCCTTCCTCTTGAGCCTTCCTCCCACCTCCCAAACCATCCCACCCCTCTAGGTTGTCACAGAGCACTGGGTTGAGCTCCCTGTGTCACACAGCAAATTCCCACTGGCTATCTATTTAAATACGGTAATATATATTGCATCCATGCGTGTAACTTTTTGTTTTATATCAGAGTATAGTTGATTAACAGTGTTGTGCTAGTTTCAGGTGTGCAGCAAAGTGATTCAGTTATACACGTAACTCTTCTTTTCTAAACGATGTTTAATATTACATAACAGCCTAAGTAGGAAAAGAATTTGAAAAAGAAAGTGAATCCATTTTGCCTTGAGCGTTTTAGTGTTGCAACAGCAGCTTAGGGCAGAGTGGTTGAGGGGGCAGGTCAGACCAAGGGTGTCACTCTCCTCCTCTTCCCAAGCCTGCTGCTCTGTCCTTATGCCCCACCGGAAGCCCTGGCCAGGCTGAGTCAATCCTCCGGACTCCTCTCCACACTCTCAGAGCTCAAGGTGTCATGTCTGAGTCTCAAATACAAAAATAGAACCGTGTCAGTCTAGAGCAACTAGCAGCCGGGTTGTTTGGAGATGAATCCATCAGCTCTTATTATCTACGCAAATATCCACAGTGTAATAACAGCCCCCTGCCCCAACACCATGGGTGAGCCTTTGTAAAATGAGATAAAAAAGGCTGAATAAAAAGATGTAACCCGAGAGAGGACACACAAAATGCAAGCTCAGAGTTTAGATACTATTGAATAGGTCAGACAGATGGAGAATTGCCCTTCTACAATCAGAACAGACATCAATAGGAAAAAGAAGAATGTTACAATAAATTTATACTATTGACTCTTTGAATGTGTGTACATAGGTGGTTAATATAAGGTATTATTACTCAGTCTTGGTATTTTGGATTTTTTCAAATTGGAGCTCAACCAAAAGATGCAAGTGAGGCTTTGATTCCTCATGTTAGAAGACTGAATGAACACCATGTATAGCAGTAGTTAACACTGATTAAGAAAGTTTTTAATGTGTCAAGTTAAAAAAGAGCAGTGTGTCCGTAAATAAGTTCATTGTGGGAGTGATAAATTAGGCATTTAGAATTAACATATAAACACTACTATGTATGTAAAAATAAGATAATCAATAAGGAACTACTCAACACAGGAACTCAGTACTCTGTAATAACCTATATGGGAAAAGAATCTGACAAAGAATAGATACATGTAAATGTATAATGGGAACACTTTGCTGTATACCCAAAAATAGCACAACATTGTAAATCGACTGTGCTGTGCTGTGCTCAGCCGTATCTGACTCTTTGAGACTTCATGGACTGCCAGGCTCCTCTGTCCATGCGATTGTCCAGGCAAGAATACTGGAGTGGGTTGCCTTTCCCTTCTCCCGAGGATCTTCCTGACCCAGGGATTGAACCCAAATTGCAACCAGACTCTTTACCATCTGACCCAGAACATTGAATGAGTAAACAATTCTGATTGCTCGTGTGAATACACTCAGTTTCATTTAAATGAGGTTGGTAATGACATAGACAATATAACCTGTCTCTCTGGTTTTCAAATGATCATCCAGATTGAGAAGAGCTGGAGCCCAGTAGTGGAAAGTGCAGGTTTTGGAGTAAAGCTGTTCTGGGTCGGTGTTCTAACAGCCCCCATGAGCCTCTGTTTGCTTTGCTGTAAGATCTGAATCATGGAACCTCCCTCCCAAGCAATATGGAGGAAATATGTATGTAAACACAATATCTGATGCCAGTGTTCAACCTGGGGATTTTCTCTGTCTTCATCATAACATTAAGTAAAATGATATTTAAAAAAAAAAAAAAAAGGAAAACTCAACTCCTTTCAATGTATTTTAGAGCCCAATAATTATTATTCAGTTAGTCCTTAGAATTATAGAGCAGATTGTCACAATTCTGCAAATTCATTCAGTTATTAACTAGAAGTCCATCAAGGAGCATGGTTGACAGGAATTGCAAGAATGGAGCCTCATTTTGCCTCCATAGTAGACTGGTTTCATAACCAGCTGTTAAGTCATTGTCTGGAACTGTGAGGTACCTGGATTTGCAAGTTCACAGGCTCCTCCTTGAACACTTTTATGATTGTCACCCTACTTACCTCATCCTAAAATGGGGTAAGTAGGATTTATTTATTATTCTAAAATAAATACTGTATGCACAACTGTATTTATGAATCTCTCTGATCAAACTTGGAATGTGAGAAAGCCTTATACAGGATAGCATGATAATAATATTTTTTAATGAATGAAAACAGTTTCTTCAAGTTCTGAAAGTTTTCTGCAAACCCAAAGAATGTACCTTATTTAATCAGACAGCAGTTCCTTTTTCTTTCCCACTTTGCTGGGAGGAGAAGAGTGAGGGTTTGAGGGTGGGCAGAAAGCAGAGATGGCATGTGCGTGCATGCTAAGTCACTTCAGTCATGTCCAACTCTTTGTGACCCCATGGACTGTAGCCCGCCAGCCTCCTCTGTCCATGGGATTCTCCAGGCAAGAATACTGGAGTGGGCTGCTATTTCCTC
>NW_011495064.1:8107066-8125395 GCF_000754665.1 Bison bison bison
AAAGCCTTATACAGGACAGCATGATAATAATATTTTTTAATGAATGAAAACAGTTTCTTCAAGTTCTGAAAGTTTTCTGCTAAATCAGCAAAGAAATATAAAGCCATACCCACTCACCCCTGCCACAGCCGCCCCCCGCCTTTTTTTTTTATAAAATTTAATTCCAAAGAAACCAAAAGAAAATTCTTCCCAAAGAACAAACCCAAAGAATGTACCTTATTTAATCAGACAGCAGTTCCTTTTTCTTTCCCACTTTGCTGGGAGGAGAAGAGTGAGGGTTTGAGGGTGGGCAGAAAGCAGAGATGGCATGTGCGTGCATGCTAAGTCACTTCAGTCATGTCCAACTCTTTGTGACCCCATGGACTGTAGCCCGCCAGCCTCCTCTGTCCATGGGATTCTCCAGGCAAGAATACTGGAGTGGGCTGCTATTTCCTCCTCCGGGGGTCTCCCCACCCAGGGATCAAAATCCTGTCTCCTTTGTCTCCTGCTTTGGCAGGCGGTTTCTTTACCACTAGAGCCGTCTGGGAAGCCCAGGGGAAAAATAAACCTCACTGAGCTGATATGTTCCCTGGGGCCACTGCGTAACCATTCCTCTCTGCCAGGCCTGGCTCTAGGGTGTTGTGTTTATTGCAACAAAGCTGCGTGAAAGTATGAAAATTTAATTTATGCTTTGTAAATATGTCTTTCAGTGGTTTGTTGGAAAACGAAGGGATTTCTTTATTTGTTAACCCACATGGCTAGACGTAAAATGAACATACGCAAATTCATCCCATTTGGTAATTAAAAAAGAAAACATAAACACCTACAGAAGACTAATGAAAAATAGAGAGACTGTATATTAAAACTAGAATATGTGTGCTAAGTGCATGCTAAATTGATTCAGTTGTGTCCGATTCTTTGTGACCTTATGGACTGTAGCCTGCCAGGCTCCTGTAGCCCATCAGACCTGGGTTGGATCCCTGGGTTGGGAAGATCCCCTGGAGAAGGAAAAGGCTACCCACTCCAGTATACTGGCCTGGAGAATTCCATCAACAACAGTCCATGGGGTCGCAAAGAGTCAGACACGACTGAGTGACTTTCACTTTCACTTTGAACTGCAAGATCAAATCAGCCCATCCTAAAGGAAATCAACCTTGAATATT
Organism: Bison bison bison; assembly: GCF_000754665.1. Taxonomy (NCBI): domain Eukaryota; kingdom Metazoa; phylum Chordata; class Mammalia; order Artiodactyla; family Bovidae; genus Bison; species Bison bison. The sequence continues at coordinate 8,108,209 of NW_011495064.1, forward strand.
CATTGGAAGGGCTGATGCTGAAGCGTGAAGCTCTAATACTTTGGCCACCTGCTGTGAAGAACCAACTCATTGGAAAAGACCTTGATGCTGGGAAAGATTGAGGGCAAGAGGAAAAGGGGCCCACAGAGGATGAGATGGTTAGATGGCATCACCGACTCAATGGACATGAATTTGAGCAAACTTTGGGAGATAGTGAAGGACAGGGAGGCCTGGCGTGCTGCGATTCATGGGGTCGCAAAGAGTCACGACTGAGTGACTGAACTGAACTGAACTGAATGACAGGGAAGCACTCTAGGCTTGGTGTGCTGCAGTCCACGGAATCCAAATGCGATGGACACGACTTAGCGACTGAACAACAACAACAATCAGCTATACTCCAATATAAAATAAAAAATAAAGTTAGGGAGTGAGAAAAAAGACAGTGTCAATGTTCCATTGCATCTCATCAATACATTATTGTTATAAATGTAAGACACTGCCTTATTAACTGAATGGATACTGGTAGGTAAAAGCATATGAAACAGCACTTTGCATACTGAGAACACACTATATCATTTTATAAATAGCATGGACTTTGTTGATTTTTTTCCCCTAGAGCTATTATTAACCTCGAGGCTTCATGGAATCTGAAACTCATGAAATCACCCATCACTGCAAACCGCGTGCTGATACCTATTTTCAATCACATAAGTTAAAAATGGCAGATTACGTGTTGATTGAAAAATGGTTGTTACCACCTATGTTATTTCAAAGGGCAGACGGAAATACAGGTAGAACGCAAGGTGTGCCTTATTCCAGGTTTGCTTAAAATCACTCATGCTTCAGAAAATTAAAGCTGAAAAATGCTTGAAGCTGGACTGATGGAACAAAATTAATGACCTCCTTTAAGATATCTGTGTCTCACAGTTTATATTTTCAAATGAAAGTGTTAGTTGCAAAGTCATGTCCCACTCTGGGCAACCCTGTGGTCTGTAGCCCGCCAGGCTCCTCCATCCATGGGATTTCATAGGCAATAATACTGGAGTGGGTAACCATTCCCTTCTCCAGGGGATCTTCCTGACCCAGGGATCGAACCTGGGTCTCCAGCATTGCAGGCAGATTGTTTACTGTCAGAGCCACCAAGGAAAGACTTAAAGATGTGCAGAGAGATGAAACAGCAATCAAATTCGTGTCAGGGAGCATCCCTTAACATATTCACCCCTTCCCCAAGTCCAGTGACCCTGTGAATTCTTCATGCCCAGTGGTAGCAGCCATCTGCCAACCAGGCGAGTAACTTGGGGATCCTCCTTGACCCCACATTCTCACCCCGTCCTTACCCTGGCCTGTTTTAGTACCCATATCACATAATTTTAAACATATTAGCTATTTTGGTAGCTGTAAGGTCACCACCATTCTATTTTGTCTAAATTTCTCTGGTTATATTTACTCTTCCAGGTTAATTTTGAACATTTTCTTGACTTCTAAATATTCAAGTTCTGTTTAAAATCATTTGGAACATGTAACTGGAATTGTATTGCGTATACATTGAGATAAAATTGTCATCATGATGGTGTTATATAGTGCTATCTAGGAATTGTGTCTTTTTAAAATTCATATCCTTTAATTACATTTATAGTTCTCTTTGTAAAGGTTTTGTGCATTTCATAAGTAGGATTATGTATTTCATGCATATGCAGAGAGAGTATATAATTTTATATATATATATATATTTAGTAGAATATTATGTATATAATGGGCTTCCCAGGTGGCTCAGTGGTAAAGAATCTACCAGCCAATGCAGGAGACACAGGTTTGATTCCTGGGTCAAGAATATCCCCAGGAGGAGAAAATGGCCACCCACTCCAGTATTCTTGCCTGGAGAATCCCCACGGGCAGAGGAGCCTGGAGGGCCATGGTCCATGGGGTCACAGATTCGGACACAAGTCAGCACAGCAGCACAAGATCTTGTAAGGTTCAGCTCCAGGGTTACCTTTCCACAGAGCCCCCCTTGACCTGCTCCCTGTGTATCCCTCTCTTCCTGCTTCTACTTTGTTAACTGTTTTGTGTGTATCCTTCTCCTCACAAGACTACAACATCCTCAAGCTGAGGTTCTTAACTGTCCATCTCTGAGTCCCTGATTCCCAAGCCTCTGACATGGACACCGTAAAAGCTCAATTCAGATTGTTTAACAGATTAATGAATGAATAGTTGAAATGTTTTCTGTGAATAAGACAAGTAGACTATTCCTCTGAACTGGATGAGCCTTTATTATTTCTTAGGATTTTCCTTTTCTTAGAATTCCAGAGCATCACATTTTCAATTTTTTGCATCCTGTCCACATTTTTTTTGTAGTAGCAGCTTTTGGGACATGGCCCTCTGAAAATATGCCAGTTTTTAAAGAGGAAGGAAAAATGAACAAAATGTTACTTATGCTCCGTTAAGTCTTGGGGGCAGGGTATCTTTTGTTGGTTATCAAGTATTAGGAGGTTACAAGTTATTCTTGAATTTTATACGGTTTTCCTCCCCGCTTCTTTTGTGCAGGGAATAACTATCCGACCACTGGTGGAGTTCCTTGATGTTAAGAGGTCCAATAAGAAGCAGCAAGCTGTCAGTGAGGAAATCCATTGTCGGGTAGGTGTCAATGTAGCAGATCAATTTAAGTGGTCACAGGGAAAATTATGGGATTAAGTCAGACAGCTTGACACCATGGTCTCATTTCGTGAAGAAGAGGTAACTGGCAGAGGGTGATGGGGTGTGGGGGGTGGGCTGAGGAAGAACTGAATTGAGGGTAGAATGAACATAGCCCCCCCTGGAGGCTACACACCTGCAGGAATACAGGGCCAAGGAGTCCCCTTTTAGCCCTTACTTCAGCCTGGAATGTTTCTACTGGAAAATTGTGACCATATTTCATAGTTTCCAAAAGTACAAACTATTGTGTTATGAATTCTAATTATCGATATGACAAACATCTCATGAATTTGTTTGAAGATGAATTGTCTTATTTGTTTTCAGTTAAAACTCAAGCAAACCAAAACCAAAAAGTATCAGCATCTTTGAAGTTTAGGCGTGATAGAAGTAGTAGTAGTATTGCTATTAGAATTCTGTACATTTCTATAGTTATAATTTCTACACACAGAAATAATCACTATCATTTCTATAAGTAGGAATTAATAATTTCTGTAAATAGAAACAGAAATGACTGATTTCGGGTAAAAATTAATCAACCAGCTGGCTTTTTCTGTTTTAGTTTTTTGATCACGTGAAGACCGGGATTGAAGATGTTTGTGGTCATTGGGGTCACAACTTTTGGAGAGACAAGTAAGAAGGCTTTAAGTGGCTCTGGATTAGTCTGGGAGCAGGACATACTGACTTGTGTTATTTTTTCAAACTTTCAGATCTTTCCTATTGTGCCATAGTCTGTCCTTTAAGATAAAGTCTGGCTCTCATAGAGGCTTAGAACAATAGTAGCTTTAACAAGGTAGCAGCTTATCTCTCTCTTATGTAAGTATCAGGTAGGCAGTGTACGGTTAACAGGTGAATTATGCTCCACTGACTCCTCATGGTCCCAGGACCCTTCCTCCACCAAGAACCTCCATTTCCAAGGTTGCCTTTCAGGCCAAAAACGGCTGCTGCGGCACTAGCTATTATGTGCACATTCCAGGAAGAAAGTCAACAAAGAGACAAAGAATATGTCCTAGCTTCTGCCTAATCAAAGTTATCAGAGGCCTCACTCAGTTCTTCCAGTTGAATCACATGGCCTGGCCTTGCATGACCAGGACTGATTACATGGGCATTTCTCACTGTGGGGGAGGCTGAGGAATGCAGTCTGTTTGGTTTAAAACTGGGGGTTCCATTACTGTCTGTTCTCCCACACATGTTGAGGGGCTTTGTCAAATGCAGAGCTCCAGAGCACCTGAGGAGATACATAGACTTGCAAAAATAGCAAATATTTTTAAAGTTACACTTCTCTGAAAATTTACGTGCATTTACATAGATGTGTGGGCTTCCCAGGTGGCACAGGAGTAAAGATCTGCGTGCCAATGGGTTTGATCCCGGGGTTGAGAAGATCCCCTGGAGGAAGAAATGGCAACCCACTCCAGTATTCTTGCCTGAAGAGTTCCATGGACAAAGAAGCCTGGTGGGCTATAGTCCATGGGATCACAAAGAGTTGGACACGACTAAACATACACACACACATAAATGTGTATCTCTATGTATATATAATTTATGTGCTGGTTTAGTTGCGAAGTTGTGTCCGACTCTTGAGACCCCATGATTGTAGCCTGTCAGGCTGCTCTGTCCATGGATTTTCTAGGCAAGAATACTGGAGTGGGTTGCCCTTTCCTTCTCCAGGGGATCTTCCCAACCTAGGTATCAAACCTAGATCTCCTGCATTGCAGGCAGACTCTTTACTGTCTAAGCTAATATATAATTTATATGTACATATATATACACACACACATATATGTGTTTATCAGTTCACTTCAGTTCAGTCACTCAGTCATGTCTGACTCTTTGCGACCCCATGAATTGCAGCACGCCAGGCCGCCCTGTCCATCACCATCTCCCGGAGTTCACTCAAACTCACGTCCATCGAGTCGGTGATACCATGCAGCCATCTCATCCTCTGTGGTCCCCTTCTCCTCCTGCCCCCAGTCCCTCCCCACATCAGAGTCTTTTCCAATGAGTCAACTCTTTCAATGAGGTGGCCAAAGTACTGGAGTTTCACCTTTAGCATCATTCCTTCCAAAGAAATCCCAGGGCTGATCTCCTTTAGGATGGACTCGTTGGATCTCCGTGCAGTCCAAGGGATTCTCAAGAGTCTTCTCCAACACCACAGTTCAAAAGCATTAATTCTTTGGCACTCAGCCTTCTTCACAGTCCAACTCACAGCCATACATGACCACAGGGAAAACCATATCCTTGACTAGACGGACCTTTGTTGGCAAAGTAATGTCTCTGCTTTTTAATATGTTATCTAGGTTGGTCATAACTTTCCTTCCAAGGAGTAAGCGTCTTTTAATTTCATGGCTACAGTCACCATCTGCAGTGATTTTGGAGCCCCAAAAAATTAAGTCTGACACTGTTTCCACTGTTTCCCCATCTATTTCCCATGAAGTGGTGGGACCAGATCTTAGTTTTCTGATTGTTGAGCTTTAAGCCAACTTTTTCACTCTCCTCTTTCACTTTCATCAAGAGGCTTTTTAGTTCCTCTTCACTTTCTGCCATAAGGGTGGTGTCATCTGCATATCTGAGGTTATTGATATTTCTCCTGGCAATCTTGATTCCAGCTTATGCTTCTTCCAGCCCAGCATTTCTCATGGTGTACTCTGCATAGAAGTTAAATAAGCAGGGTGACAATATACAGCCTTGACGTACTCCTTTTCCTATTTGGAACCAGTCTGTTGTTCCATGTCCAGTTCTAACTGTTGCTTCCTGACCTGCATACAGGTTTCTCAAGAGGCAAGTCAGGTGGTCTGGTATTCCCATCTCTCTCAGAATTTTCCACAGTTTATTGTGATTCACACAGTGTGTATACATGTGTGATATTAAAGATTCAGAACCTTTCTCAAGGATCTTATTGCTGAAATGCAAGTGGTACCCTACCAGGCACAATTAGGTGCACCCTTTAACATATACTGAAAAACAGACTTACGGGATCAAGAAATAAGGATTAATTCTAATAGCAGGGTTAGGACCCATGTGGTACAGAAGCCGCTCCCCTTGGCTGGTGGGAGCTGACTGTGTGTATCTAAGTCAATGCCTTCCATGTTGGTGTCTTGACTCAGCTATGAGGGGAGTGAACTAGGGAACTGACAAATGCTACAAATCGTACATGTGTTAAATTTGCTGGCACATCACTGTCTGGGAAAGACTTTTGAAGGAGGGTGTTTCAGCTGGTCCTTGAAGAGAGGCAGACAGGTCCCAAGATATATTTGGTGGATCCCCGTTCAACCTCTTGTCTTTTCTTTCCTAACTTGCAAGCAGATTTCCCCCTCCTTGCAAATTGACGTGAAGTTCCCCAACCTACCAATGTACATAGTTTAGCATAAGTACATCTTTGAGTGCTTCCTGTTTGCTCACATATTCTGACTTGACAGTGGACTACAGGAGCAATAGAAGCCATAGACTTGGGCCTTTAGAACTTTGCAATATAGTAAAGGCAACTAAGCAGTCACACAGCAAACGGGGGGGTGTGTGTGACATCATTAAGTAATGAGTTACGGAGACTACACGTGCTGGCACAACCTTCACAAGCCTGACCACGTTGTTTGCTAATGTTCAGAGGCCCCTGGACAGAGCCTTCCTTCATAACTAAAGGAAAAATATTTTGTTTGTATGAACAGAGTACTTGATTAGCGAGATGGGAACACTTAGTAATAAAATAAAGTGAATTAAAATCTGTGTTGTAAAAACATGAAACAAAAGGCCAATTGTCGTGGTGGTATTCACTTTTTTGGAAGCAGGAGGCAGAGCAGAGAACCCTGCTGTAACTCCCTCCATCATCCTGCTTTAGGTCTCTGGATGTCTATGCCAAGCCCATGATACAGGCTTTTCTGCCTCTTGTTCTTTGTTGTTGGCATGAAAGAGAGTCACTCAGTCGTGTCTGACTCTTTGCAACCTCATTGACTGTAGCCTGCCAGGCTCCACTGTCCATGAAATTCTCCAGGCAGGAACACTGGAGTGGGGAGCCATTTCTTTCTCCGAGGGATCTTCCTGACTTAGGGATTGAACCCAGGTCTCCTGCATTGCAGATGGATTCTGTACTTTCTGAGCTACCAGGGCAGCCCCATGCCTTTATCCATCTTCAGCATCCCTTTGAACCTGACCACTTTTATTTCTCTCACATTGTATCAATCCTTTTCTGAAGTGATAAGTGAGCATGGTAATCCAGAGCAGTTTGTCCTTTTCCCAAGGGGAGACTGAACTAGAGATTTATCCCACTCCCCTGATGTCCAAACAGAAGGAAACATAGATATGGTGCAGGAATGAGGTTGGTTGGCCCTGGGGCAGTGGTAGGTGATGGAAGAGGTGAGCCCTGTGATCATGTGATTTGGTCCAGAAGGTGAAGGACTAGAGAAAGTCTAGCTTCATCCTGCCTTCTAGGCAAAAACACTTCATCTCTATATATGAGTCTGTTCTGGGCACACATCTGTAAGCTCTGGGCTAATTGGATGATAAATACAAAACATGGTGGAGCCAACCTTGATTCATGTCCGGAAGGTAATATTGCAACAAACGTGACACTTTCTCTGCAGTGTACATACTTCACTGAAGAAATTTATGAAGCCTTACATATTTGCATGCATGAAGTTTTCCAGGTAAATACAAATAATTTTCTGGATTGTCAAGCACAGTGTGCACTGCAGGTAGAGTAGAGAAGTTTGTGTGAAGGGATTTGACGCTGACACAGGTCATTCTTGAAATGAGTTCTCAGATCTCATTTCTGGTCTGTACATAATGGTGGATGTTACAAAAATGGCATAAAAAACAAGCAACTGTTTTAGGTGTGTTGGGTATCCTGTTCTTCCCTCTGAAATCCTTTTACTGTAGATTTCTAATGGTCCTTCCAGAGGGTTCTTGAGCCATTTGCTCCTTTGAAAATGAAATGAAAGGGTCATGCAGTAAGGATGTTTCTCATGTTTGGCAGAAGTTGTCTGATGATAGTAAAAAAGCCACGTATGTGTAGCTTGGCGGAGAAATGAAAAGTATGGAGATAGAGCAAATAAAGGCTATAAATCCTACTCTGCGTAGAGCAGATGTCACTGTCTTCAATGTTCATTCTTTTTGTGAGTCTCTAGTTGGGCTTCCCGGGTGGCACAGTGGTAAACAAGCTACCTGCCAGAGCAGGAGATGCGGATTTGATCCCTGGGTCGGGAAGATCCCCTGGAGTAGAAAATGGCAATCCACTCTAGGATTCTTGCCTGCAGAATGCTATGGACAGAGGAGCCTGGAGGGCTACAGTCCATGAGGTTGCAAAGAGTCGGACACAGCTGGGCAAAAAAAAAAAGAAAGAAAGAAAACTAAAACAACAACAACAATAATATTAATACAGGTTTGGAAAGGTGTTGTGTTGCTGCCAGGTGTCCTGGTTCAGTGAGCTTCACGTGAAATTCAAAATAAACTTGGATAAAAATAGGCCTAGTGTTTTGTGTGGAGACCAGTCAGTAGCAAAACTCTTTCAAGATAGCTTTCTGCAGTTGTTCTTAGCTCTCCCGTATTTGGAACAAAGGAGTAGTACCATGAATATAGCTTAACATTGTCCACTTTCATAGCACAGGTGTGCCTATAAACCACCTTGGACTTACAGTGATCATTGTAACACATTAATTTTTTCTCATCAAATATTTAGTGCATACTGATTCACTTGAATATTGGCATAATAGTTATAGACAAACCAACTCAATATTTGACTGCTTACAGGAGCAGTCACTTGTTATAGCTGATTCATGTTGTTGTACAGCAGAAACTAACACAGCATTGTGAGGCAGTTATACTCCAATTAAAAAAAAAAAAGAAGAAAAAAAAACCCTCAAAAGCAGAGGGAAAAAATTGTTCAATATTTCACACAGAACCAAGTTCAGGGTGACATATGCAGAAAGCGTTCCTCTTCTATCACCACATGAACAGGCTGCAGTTGTCTTCAGAATCTATGATGCTGCTTAAGAAAATGTATTATTTTTGATAGGAAAAATAAAATGAAATACATTGTCTTTTTGCAGCAAGAAAAGGAAACAAAGTACTTAAGTTAGGAGGCAGAGAGTCAGCTCATCTGGCCAGGTCTTGCTCCAGCTTCAGAGCATCAGTGGGTCCTTGGCTGATCCTGGCCGGCCTTCTCTGATGTAAGTGGGGTCACTTAACTCTGCTCCATGGGACATTCACCTTTGTGCTGGGACCAAGGAGTCACTCCATGTACATCCTTCTCCTGCCATGTGGGAGCGTAAGAAGTGAGCTCCAGTGAGCAAGCCCATTCATAGCCTCTGCTCTCATCATCGTGTCTCCTAACTGCCCATTGACCAAAGCAGGTGACATTATTGATCTCAGTGGCAGGAAGCAGGACTGAGCAGGTCACCTCAGCCATGGTGGAAGGGCATCACCAAGTAACCTGATCTGTTACAGGGTGTGGGTCCAGGGCGGAACTGGACCGGTCTGCCTCTAAGCTTACAAAGCACCTGGCAGTGTCCTGGACACTGGGAAGACAGGAAAACCGGAAAACAAAACAAAACACGGCCTGCCCGTGGATCATTCTAACGCTCAGAGAAGAAAATCAGTAAATAAGCATTGGATAGCCTATTAGAAAATGCTGACTGCAATGGAGGAAAATGTGTCTGGGAAGAAGAAGAGCAAGTTCTGGAGTGCAATTCTAGTGCAGTAGATAGGAAAGGCTCTGTGAGAAAATGACCTTCAAGAAAAGACTTAGAGGAACTCTGAGAGCAAGCCCTGCAGGTATTTGGGGAAGACTGTTCCTGAATGGAGTAGTAAGTACAGAGACCCCGAGGTGGGAGCAGGGTTGGCACGTTTCTGGGACAGGGGCGACCTCAGAGAGGCTGGGCCTGAGGTAGAGCATCACAGCCGTGAGCAGGCAGTTCCAAGTGGTGTAGGGCCTCCAGGTCATTGTACTTGTACTCAGTGAGAGGCAGAGGAGTTGCGTGGTTTGACTGACTTCTTTTTTATTGAGAATTTTATTTATTTATTATTTTTGACTGTGCTGGGTCTTCACTGCTGTGTGGGCTTTCTCTCCTTGCCATGAGTGGGTACTGCTCTCTTGTTGGTGCGTGAGCTTCTCACCGTGGTGGCCTGTCTTGCTGCAGAGCACGAGATCTAGGTGCAGGGGTTTTAGTGTTCATGGTTGCAGTGCCTGGGCTCAGTAGTGCCCCAGCCCTACTTGTAGCGCACAGGCTTAGCATGGGGGACCTTTTCTGGCCAGGGATCGAACCCACATCCCCTGCATTGGCAGGCAGATTCTCAACCGCTGGGCCACCAGGGAAGTCCTTGATTTACACTTTAATGGGATCCCTGTGGCATTAGTGGTAAAGAACCTGTTTGCCAGTGCAGGAGACGTAAGAGACTCTGGTTCTCTCTCTAGGTTGGGAAGATCCCCTGGGGAAGGGCATGACAACCCGCTCCAGTATCCTTGCCTGGAGTATCCCCACGGACAGAAGAGCCTAGTGGGCTACAGTCCATGGGGTTGCAAAGAGTTGGACACGGCTGAAGCGACTTGGCAGCAGCTGGTTTGCATCAAGGATAGGCTATAGAAACACGGTGGCAGAAGCAGGAAAACCAATTTGGTGCCTGTTGCAACAACCCATTGAGAGATGGTAATGCTCAGGTGGCCCTAGTGGTAAGGAACCCACCTGCCAATGCAGGAGACAGAGGAGACGTGGGTTCCATCCCTGGGCTGGGAAGATCCCCTGGAGGAGGGCATGGCAGCCCACTCCAGTATTCTTGCCTGGAGAATCCCATGGACAGAAGAGCCTGGTGGGCTACTGTCCATGGGGTTGCACAGAGTTGGACATGACTAATGCGACTTAGCACGCAATGCTGGGCCCAGGGCGATGGCAGGAGAATGATTAGATTTTGGGTGTATGGTAATGCTGGAACCAACAGCAGTTGTTGATAGAGTGGATGTAGAGTATTCGTTTGCCAGAGCTGCTGTCACAAAGTACCACATGTCCGTGCCTTAAATAGGAGTTTATTTTCTCATAGTTCTAGGGGCTGGATGTCCAAGAATAAGATGTCAGTGAAACTGGTTCCTTTGGAACTGAGAAGGAAGGGTCTCCCCCAGGCATCATTTCTTGGCTTGTGGATGTCCTTCTTTTTTCTGCTTCTTCACATCGTCTTCTCTATTTATATGTCTGTGTCTGAATTTCCTCTTACAGTACACACACCGGTCATATTGGATTCAGGCCCACTAATGACCTCACTTTAACTTAATCAGATATCTCCAAATACGGTCACATTCTGAGGTCCTGGGGACCAGGACTGTAACATATGGATTTTGAGGGGAACACAGTTCAGGCTATAATGTGGAATATCAGAGAAGGCAAAGAATCAGAGATGACATCAGGGTTTTTGACCAAATGGAGTTGTTGCTAACTGAAATGGGGATGACTTGGGAGAAGATCCATTAGAGCATGCCAAGTTTGAGATGTCGAAGTGCAGAGGTTGAGCAGGAGTCTAGATACTCATTTCTGGGGTTTGGGAGAGAAGTTGGAGCTGGAGACACACATTTGGGAGTCTTGGGCATGAAAAGTGAAAATGTTAGTCACTGAGTCATGTCCAGCTCTTTGTGAACCTATGTACTGTAGCCCATCAGGTTCCTCTGTCCATGGAATTCTCCAGGCAAAAATACTGGGGAAGGACATCCCGTTTTCCTGGGGATCTTCCCTGACCCAGGGATCAAGCTGATGTCTCCTGTGTCTCCTGCATTGGCTGGCAGGTTCTTTACCACTAAGGCCACTTGGGAAGCCCCATTAGATATAAGTATATTGTGGTTAAAACAAAAATACACTAATATGTGCTCTCTCTATATATTCAGGTATGCACCTACAAAAATAAATACAATAATCAGACTAACTAAACACTGCTACTATTTTTTCCCCCTGGGAGTAGTGGAAATTATTCTATTGGTAAAAACAGATTTTTTTTTTCTTATTCAGTGTCATGTTAATTAATTAAAGTTTTGATTTTGCTTATTTCCAGGTTTAAGAAGTTTGATGACAAGTACCTGAGGAAGCTTCTGATTCGGGAGAACCAACCCAAGTCAAGCATTGTGTCTTTATACAAAAAGCTTGAAATAAAACATGCCATCGAGATGGCAGAAACTGGGATGATAAGCACTGTTCCTTCTTTTGCATCTTTAAAGTAAGTCCTATTTTGAAAATAGAAGTTAATGTGGCTTCCCAAGTACCTCAGTGGTAAAAGAACCTACCTGCCAGTACAAGAGAAACACGTTCAATCCCTGGGTCAGGAAGACCCCCTGGAGGAGGAAATGGCAACCCACTCCAGTATTCTTGCCTGGAAAATCCCATGGACATAGAAGCCCAGTGGGCTACAGTCCATGAGGTTGCAGAGAGTCGCACTCGACTGAGCATCTGAGCAACTTATTGCTATGTAGGTGTTTATAGTTTTGTGAAACCAGTAATAATAAGAAATTTGCCTTATGTCCTAACATGAGTCCTTAAGACCTCACAGCAGAAAGAGCTACTGGTTAAAATGTGAAAACCTGGAAGTGTGTCCTTTATTTTCTATTATGTCATGTCACGTCACGTCACATCATGTTGTGTTATTGTAGAATGGACCAGTCAGAAAGTACCTGGTCATGTTTAGGATGATTACGTATTTATTGTCTTTGCTTTCGACAGTTCAGTGTATTCTGAAAGTAAAGCCTCTTTAGCAAACATTTTGAAATGGAATAGTTTAAGGTGTGTTATGATTTGCAATTATAAAGATGCATGTAATTACACAGCTATTTCCTCATGGATTATTCACAGAGTCATAACTTAAGGCTTGGAAAGAACATTTAGTGGCGATCTCGTGCAGAGGTGCTCAACACAGGCTGTACATTGGAAATACTGTAGGAGCATTTCAATAACACATATGTCTGGGCCCCAGCCAGACCAATAAAATCAGGATCTCTGGTGTTGAGGCTCAGGTATAGGTTTTTTATATATAAGTGATGTGTATGAACCTATAGCCTGTCATACAGAATCAAGTTAAGTTAGAGAAAAACAAACATCTCATATTAGCCAGTATATATGGAATCTAGAAAAATGGTACTGATGAATCTATTTGCAGGGCAGGAATAGAGATGCCAGTGTAGAGAATGGGCTTGTGACTACAGAGGGGGCAGGAGCGGGTGGGATGAATTGAGAGAGTAGCTCTGACTATATACACGACCATGTGTGAAATAGATAGCTGGCGGGAAGCTGCTCTGTAGCACAGGGAGCTCAGCTCGGTGCTCTGTGATGACCTAGAGGGGTGGGATGTGAGGTGGTGAGAGGGAGGTCCAGGAGGGAGGGGATATATGTGCACATATAGCTGATTCACAATTTTGTACAGCAGAAACTCACACAACATTGTAAAGCAATTATATTCTAATAAAAATATATTTAAACTTACAGAAATTTATAATAAGGAGTCCAGTATTGAGATGCATTGACCTAGTCTGTCTCCCTAATTTTAAAAACGAGATGAATACCCAGGATGTAAAGTGACTTAAACACTTATAGCAAATCCGTAGCAGAATAATAAATCAGATCAGATCAGATCAGTCACTCAGTCATGTCCAGCTCTTTGTGACCCCTTGAATCGCAGCACGCCAGGCCTCCCTGTCCATCACCAACTCCCGGAATTCACTCACATTCACGTCCATCGAGTCAGTGATGCCATCCAGCCATCTCATCCTCTGTCGTCCCCTTCTCCTCCTGCCCCCTATCCCTCCCAGCATCAGAGTCTTTTCCAATGAGTCAACTTTTTGCATGAGGTGGCCAAAGTACTGGAGTTTCAGCTTTAGCATCATTCCTTCCAAAGAAATCCCAGGACTGATCTCCTTCAGAATGGACTGGTTGGACCTCCTTGCAGTCCAAGGGACTCTCAAGAGTCTTCTCCAACACCACAGTTCAAAAGCATCAATTCTTCGGCGCTCAGCCTTCTTCACAGTCCAACTCTCACATCCATACATGACCACAGGAAAAACCATAGCCTTGACTAGACGAACCTTTGTTGGCAAAGTACTGTCTCTGCTTTTGAATGTGCTATCTAGGTTGGTCATAACTTTCCTTCCAAGGAGTAAGCGTCTTTTAATTTCATGGCTGCAGTCACCATCTGTAGTGATTTTGGAGCCCAGAAAAATAAAGTCTGACACTGTTTCCACTGTTTTCCCATCTATTTCCCATGAAGTGGTGGGACCGGATGCCATGATCTTCGTTTTCTGAATGTTGAGCTTTAAGCCAGCTTTATAAATACTGTCAGTAAATTAGCAAATGAGTTTATCACGTAAGCATCATTCCTCCTCTACATGACAAATTTCAGGTTACGATGATTTCTTCTTTCATTGATGAGTTTGAAGCTCATTTCAGCAAAGTGTCACCTAAATTAAAATGCTAGCTATGGAAGGGTTGAAATGAAAGAAACTCCAAATCACACCCAACCATATAAACTCCAATTTTCACTAGGATGATAGTCCCCTATAAAAATTATTGCAGTTTACACAATCCAGAATAAAAAGTAGTGGTGGTCAGGATGACTCAGAAATGAAGGCATTATATTGCACTGGAGATAGTGGTGATTGAGCAGAATGACTGATTTATAGTCCCAGCTCTGCAAATCACTCACTGTGTGACCTTAAGCGGGTGCATCTGTTTCCCTGAGATTGAGTTTCTTCAAGTAGAAAATGGGGCTATACTTGCTCCTTGAAGTTTACTCCAGGTTCACCATTTATGATCTTTCTTAGGCACTGTTCCTTTTGTGGGTGCAGCACAAAATAATTCAACTATCCAGCTTCTCAAAAGGGAGTCATTGACTTCGTGGTCATAGAAGAAGGAAATCTCAGCTTTACCTCTGTTCACAGTTCATCTTGAAGCCAGTCGAAAGTGGAGTAAAGGCAAAGGTTTAGGGTTAGGGAAGCGGGTAACAAAAACCGATGGACAGTTACATATCATTTACGTGGGTAAATGATTGCCATGCTCACCATTCCACCTCTTCTGAAGTGTTTCCTTTGGAGGAGGATAGAAGCGAAAAAGGCAGGCAGTAAGGCATCATATTTCTGGCAATAATGAACTGAGTCCAGACCAAACTACTGAGAAAACTAGAGGGAAAGGACAAAATGTATTTTAAATATCTGCTGGAAAGCCGGACAGTATCCATACAGTGAGGAATTTCTTGGCTAGAAGTCAAAAAAAGAGGGAAGTTCAAGAGGATAGAACTGGCATTTATTGCTATTTTCTGTCTGGAATTTGGAGAACGTGTCTTAAGAGTCTAAAAAGCTAAAACAGGGTTTTTGACAGACTAATTGGTCTTAGAGAATAAAATTAGAATTCAGAACCTACCAAGAAGGAGGACCATTTGTATGTACTCAGCTATAGGTTTTTACTTCAAAATCCTACACCTTAACCCTCAAGGGAAAGAAGCCCAGCCTAGAATTATCTCAATTCTTGATTGTTTAAATCATCAGAGACTGAGATTGCCTCTATCTCAGCTGCTCAAGAGACGTAAGTTTAAATCTTCTCTGGAAGAAAATAAGATTGTAAAGAGTATCCCCATGATTAAAGTATCCCCATGATTGTTTTATATATGTCTAATACTCAATCCAAAATAACCAAGCATATGAGTAGACAGGAAATGTGACTGAAAAAACACTGAGAAACAATCAACAAAATATAAAATAATAGTCAACACAAAAGGGATTCAGATCATTGAATTGTCAGCCAGGGACTTTAAAATAGAAATAAAAACATGTTTCAGGAAAGAAAGTGCCATTGACACTTTTGGCATTGTCATGGAGATTATATAAACAAAAAAGACCAAAGGGAAGTATTTGAGCTGAAAATAAAGTAACTAAATTTAGGATCTCATTTGACAGCTATCAAAGCAGACTAGATAAAGTTGAAGAGAAAAGGAATTAATTGAAAGATAGGACAGAAGGAAAGACCAGGATGAAAAACAGTATGAAAAAAAAAAAAGATGAAAAAGAAAGTGAGAAATACATGGGATAGATTCATATATACTGAAAAGCTCCAGAAGGAGATGAGAGAGAAATTGGTAGAAGCAATGTCTTAAGGAATATTTACTGAGGATCTCCTCAAACAGATAAAAGACATGAGTTCTGACAGCCTCAAGCAGATTAGATAAGGAGAGAACCAAATGTAGATACAGGTTCATAAAACTGCTGAAAGTAAAAAAAAAAAAAAAAAGAGAAAATCTTAAACATACTCAGAGGGGAAAAAAAGAGACCTATTTTCTTCAAAAGAGAAAAAACCTGACCACTGATTTTTCAATAAAAACCAGTGGACACTATTGGTAGCTTCAAAATTCTCAAAAAATGTAACTGAACCTAGAATTCCATATCCTGCTAAAATATCCTTTAAAAAAGTAGAATTAAAACTTAGGAACTTCTTGCATTTAGGAACTCTAGACAGCACTTCAGAACTATACTTGGGAACCATTTAAAACAACAGGATCACCAATAAAAAGCACAAAAATGTGAAAAACATTCCACTAGGTGGTGAAAAGGACCTTTTTTTTTTTTTTTTTAACAGTATGAACACGGAGATTAAGAGGCAAAGGGTTGACATATTTGGCCTCATTTGGAAACCTGCGTGCAAGGTTTCCAAACCTTGCAAACCTCACTTTGCAAGTGTCTGAGAATGACTGGGACAGTACCCTGAGTACTGGTAATGTGTTTTTAAATAAACTGTAGCAAGTCAGTGAATTTGCAAATATGGACTCCCTGAACAAAGAGGACCAACTGTATGAACATACGTAGTATAAGTGGTGTCTTTGTAAATATTTCTAATGAGGTATTTTAAAAAATAGAGCCATAATAGTAAAATTCAGCTCATTAAGTTTTGTGGAAATAGAACAATCCTATGCTACTTTATTTATGGAGCATTAGAAATAATAAAGTGATAGCATTGCAAGCTACTCTAGTCTTTCCTCTTTAAATAGTTGCATGAACAGACTGAAAGAACTGGTGCATGATTAAACTTATGTGAATGATTTTGACACTGAAATAAATGTTTTAGATTTTTTGAATTATTTTAAACTACTAAATAATTCCTAAGTATTATTCATTAAGTTTCTTCTTCTTAAATGATGGTATTACGTCTCTAAGGAAGAACATAGATGAATTTAATACTTGTTGAATAGTAAAATGTGTTTTCCTAAATGTTCACAGTGACTGCCGTGAAGAAAAAGTAAGGAAGCTCACGCCTGGTGAAATGGATGAAATCCGAGAAATATTGTCAAGAAATCTTTATCAGATCCGTCAGCGAGTAAGAATAATTTATTTATCAAAATATGTCCTTGCCTTTGGAGGAGGAAATGGCAACCCGCTCCAATATTCTTGCATGGAGAATCCCATGGGCAAAGGAGCCTGCAGGGCTATAGTCCATGGGGTTGCAAAGAGTCAGACACGACTGAGTGACTGAGCACATACATACTTGCCTTTGGTTAAAAATGTACCTGCAGACTTGACGCTGTTCAGTT
>NW_011495064.1:8125495-8140679 GCF_000754665.1 Bison bison bison
CGCTGTTCAGTTACAGGGGCCGTTGCCACCATCGCGCCAGCCTCTGCAGGTCCCACACCAGGCACTTCCTTCCCTCAGACCTCCCACCCCCCAGGGGCCTGTCCCGTTAGCATACAGCTCTCCTCCCAGACACCTTAGTCAAGGCTGGAGGCTGGAATCCCAGGGAGGTAAGAGTTCTGCTACCAAAGACTTGGAGATAAAAACACGTGTTATCTAATGGTGAAGAAAGTAAATTGATTGCTCTTTAAACTTTTTGAATGAATAACTTTATCACTTAGAAGACTTTTCAAAATGTATGTAACCTTCTTCTTTGTTTGTAGAATGCAACCGTTTCTTCCTTTGCTGTATCTTCTGAGCCACTTCTTTCAACCCATTTCCATCACGGAGCCTCATTCTCATAGTTTGCTAATAATACAGCCTACACTTAGTGTGTGCGGTTTGCCAGCCCCCATTTCCGTGTGTTGTGTATCTGAACTCTGCATCCTCCAGCAAGTGGTGTTACTATTGTCTCCATTTTAAGGATGAAGAAACCGAGGCACAATGAGGTGACCTGGTACATGGACACAGTGCTTGTCAGGGATCCTGGTCACTCACATCAAGGGCTTTAATGGAGCTTCTTAGCTGACCTCACAGCCCATCCCATTCCATCTGACATCACAGCGGTTCCACTCTTTTCTTAAAGTTCTTTTTATTTATAGAAAATATTTTTTCAGTCGTTCTTGAATTCAATATTGTTTCTGTGGTTTATGTTCTGGCTTGTGGGCCTGGAGGCATATGGGAATCTTAGGTCCCCAACCAGGGATTGAACCCACACCCCTTGGATTGGGAGGCGAAGTCTTAACCACTGGACCACCAGAGATGTCCCTTAAAGCCCCTTTTAATAAAGCATCTTCCTATTTAAAATGAGACAAAACAGTTTTGGCTTCCAGGCTCAAGTGTTCTTTCAGCCTTTGGGATCTGTATTCAGGTTCCCCCTTAACCAGCCATGCTGCCACCCGCCCCTCACCCACCCACCCATGCGTCCACAGAGCTATGGGTCTGGATTCATTCCTCAGACTGTGTTGCTGTCTTCTGCATCTCCACTTGAAATGCCCCACTCCTTCCTGTCAGTTGATCCATATTCTCCAATTTTTAAGGTTTCCTCAGCACCCTCTAAATTATTCCCGGGCCTGTCTTTGAATGGACTATCACTTAGAGCTCCTACATACCACATCATCTTAGCATTTCTTTTCACATTTTCATATTATTCTGTTAGTTTCACATGCTCAACTAGATAGCAGGAAATGAGTGTGGTTCTGTGGTACTTCTGTTTATCTCTACTACATCTGATATGTTATTTAGCCATTATGTTGTGTCCGACTCTTTGTGACCCCATGGACTGTAGCCCGCCAGGCTGCTCTGTCCATGGGATTTCCCAGGCAAGAACACTGGAGTGGGTTGCCATTTCCTTCTCCAGGGAATATTCCCGACCCAGGAATCAAGCCCTTGTCTCCTGTATTGGCAGGTGGATTCTTTACCACTGAGTCACCTGGAAAGCCCAGGTCTGATACAGTTCTGGGGATAAGACTATTCCCAAGAAGTGTGCATTAATTCTATCAGAAAATGAACTTAATTACTGACTACAGTTTATTTTAGGAAATGGATTTCTGTATAGCTTATAGCTATACTTCTCCACGCCAGGCTTCAACAGTACATGAACCGTGAACTTCCAGACGTTCAAGCTGGATTTAGAAAAGGCAGAGGAACCAGAGATCAAATTGCCAACATCTGCTGGATCACTGAAAAAGCAAGGGAGTTCCTGAAAAACCTTCTACTTCTGCTTTATTGACTATGCCAAAGGCTTTGACTGTGTGGATCGCAATAAATGGTGGAAAATTCTGAAAGAGATGGGAATACCAGCCTACCTGACCTGCCTCTTGAGAAATCTGTGTGCAGATTCAGGAAGCAATAGTTAGACCTGGACATGGAACAGCAGATTGATTCCAAATCAGGAAAGGAGTATGCCAAGGCTGTATACTGTCACCCTGCTTATTTAACTTATATGCAGAGTACATCATAAGAAACGCTGGGCTGAATGAAGCACAAGCTGGAACCAAGATTGCCAGGAGAAATATCAATAACCTCAGATATGCAGATGACTCCACCCTTATGGCAGAAAGTGAAGAAGAATTAAAGAGCCTCTTGATGAAAGTGAAAGAGGAGAGTGAAAAAGTTGGCTTAAAGCTCAGCATTCAGAAATCTAAGATCATGGCATCTGGTCCCATTACTTCATGGCAAATAGATGGGGAAACAGTAGCAGACTTTATTTTGGGGGGCTCCAAAATCACTGCAGATGGTGACTGCAGCCATGACATTAAAAGATGCTTGCTGCTTGGAAGAAACGTTCTCACCAACCTAGACAGCATATTAAAAAAATAGAGACATTACTTTGCCAACAAAGGTCCGTCTAGTCAAGGCTATGGTTTTTCCAGTAGTCCTGTATGGATGTGAAAGTTGTACTATAAAGAAAGCTGAGCGCCGAAGAATTGATGCTTTTGAACTGTGGTGTTGGAGAAGACTCTTGAGAGTCTCTTGGACTGCAAGCAGATCCAACCAGTCCATTCTAAAGGAAATCAGTCCTGAATATTCATTCGAAGGACTGATGCTGAAGCTGAAACTCTAATACCTTGGTCAGCTAATGCCAAGAGCTGACTCACTGGAAAAGACCCTGATGCTGAGAAAGATTGAAGGCATGAGGAGAAGGGGACAACAGAGGATGAGATGGTCGGATGGCATCACCTACTCAGTGTACATGAGTTTGAGTAAACTCCGGGAGTTGCTGATGGACAGGGAGGCCTGGCGTGCTGCGGTCCATGGGGTCGCAAAGAGTCAGACACGACTGAGCGACAGAACTGACTGATAGCTTATAGAACTAAAAATGTATACCCTGGACAGCCCTACTTTATGTTGTGTGGCTTCAAATATTAGGATATGATTATTGCTGGTGGAGACAGCCACTTTTCTCAATTTGAAAAGAAATGCTCTTAAGTTAATTAGAGGGTCATAGCACCACCAAGTGGCCCAAAGTGGTTGGGTTTCCTACCAGTCTTACTATCAGTAGAGAATGTATGAATTTTTTTTTTTTCCCCAGCTGCTACTGATGAGTAAATACATATAAGGTACTTCAAAGGAGTCAAAGATGCTTGATGAATTCAATCATTTTCCAATTTATAAAGATCATACTTTTCAATGAAAAGTATGCGCACTGACTTTTACTAAAACATGAGTTTTTTTTTTTTCTCATAAGTAGAGAATTTTATTTGGTTCAGTCAAACACAGTTATTGAATATATGTGGGGCTTCCTAGGTGATGCAGTAGTAAAGAATCCACCTGCCAATGTAGGAGACACGAGAGGCATGAGTTTGATCCCTGGGTTGGGAAGATCCCTGGAGAAGGAAATGGCAACCAGCTCCAGTAGTCTTGCCTGGACAATCCCCATGGACAGAGGAGCCTGGTGGGCTTCAATCCAGAGGGTCACAAACAGCTGGACAATGACTGAGCGAGTAACATAACAACACAAGCTGAAATTACTACCATTGTTACCCAAATTTGTTACCAAATTTGAGATTTGATAGACCATGAATTCTTTCAAAATTCATGAATATTAATAACCTTTGAATGTTAACAAAATTTGAAAGAGTGTTAACTTCTATTCCACCCCTCCCCACCCTCTGTACATTCATCGTTAAATATCTCTTCAAGGTGCAAAGCCAAAGAAATGTAGTGAAGCGCTGGAACTTCCAGGCAGTGATCAGCGTTTTAGTAAAATGTCACTTGCGTCTTCATTTCAGACCTTGTCCTACAACCGACATAATCTGACGGCGGACACAAGTGAGAGGCAGGCCAAGGAGATCCTGATCCGCCGGCGGCACAGCCTCCGCGAGAGCATTCGGAAGGACAGCAGCTTGAACCGGGAGCACAGGGTAAGGGGCTTCACGCGTCTGGGACGCGGCCGGCTCCATCAGCAGAGCCCGCAGCCATCCCGGGGGAGCTGGTGACAGGACAGGGCTGTGCGGGGCTGGCCCACAGGAATCCTGGGATGGAGCCCATGGTAACTCCTTTCCAGATGCTTCTGAAACACCTGTCCTGTTTCAGACGCTGTCCGGGCACTTGGAGTACGTTGGTGAACAAAACTACAAAGCTCCCTTCCCAGGTGGAATTCACATTCTAGTGGGGAGAAGCCCACCAGGAACGGACCAAATAAGGAAATTGTTAGGTTAGAGGCGATACATGCTGTGGACAAAATAAGCCAGAAAGGGCTGAGGAGGGAGGTTTGGGAAGACAGGGAAGGCTCAGGCAGTGTGCAGCGTTAAACTGAATGGAGGGGTCAGACTTCATTTGGGGAGTCACGGTTGTGCTTTCCACGGAGAGGGTGCAGCCTGAAGGTGAGCCAGTCAGTGTGAGTAGAAACTTCCAGAAGGCCCTGTGTCTGTGTCGGGAGAGTTTCAGATGCTGTGTGCTCAGCACTCCACTTGATCCAGGACCCTGTCCTAGATAAGGAAGCTACTTTCAAAGGCTATTCTGGGACTTCCCTGGTGGCACAATGGATAAGAATCCACCTACTGATGTAGGGGACACAGGTTCGATCCCTGGTCTGGGAAGATTCCACATGCCACGGAGCAGCTAAGCCCGTGAGCCATAGCTACTGAGCCTGAGTACTCTAGAGCCTGTACTCAGAAGCAAGAGAAGCCCATGCACTTCAGCAAAGAGTAGTCCTTGCTCTCTGCAGCTAGAGAAACCCCACAAGCAGCAATGAAGACCCAGAATAGCCAAAAGTAAATGATTTTTTAAAAAGTATATTGTGATTAATATAGCACGCACTGCATCTCATTGTTAATAATGATCTGTATTGCATTGTTAGAGATCAAAATGGTTATGTCTGAACAGTATTACATTTTATGTGTGAAATGTGGCAGCATCAGTTAAAAGCTAAAGAAACTAGAGGGAAGGATATCTAAAGAAGAGGGGATGTATGTATACATATGACCTTGTTGTACACTTTGTTGTACAGAAGAAACCAACAACATTGTAAAGCAACTAAACTCCAATAGAAATTAATAGAAAACAAAAGAAAAAAATTTAAAGACAGTACAGACTGTGGAGAAGGAAATGGCAACCCACTCCAGTGTTCTTGCCTGGAGAATCCCAGGGACGGGGGAGCCTGCTGGGCTGCCGTCTATGGGGTCGCACAGAGTCGGACACGAATGAAGCGACTTAGCAGCAGCAGTAGCAGCAGAGGCTATGGCATTGGAAATGCCAGCAAGTTAGCTATAGTGATATTTTTAATTCTGTCATTTTCAAGATTTATTAAAGTGAATACAACTTAAACATGCTACATTTTTCATATATCTTCCTCCCTATATATGTAGGTTCTAAGTCTTTTTTTAGTAATGCTCTTATAAGTGGATGTTTCTGTAGCTTTTCTTTAAGAAAAGCCAGAGGTTTTCATATCCTGTTCCAAGGGTCCCAGTTTATTTGTTTTCCTTAATAGTACTGATTTCTGTGATATTTTAAAAGAGGCTTTCCTCATTTTAAGTCAAATGATTATCACTTGGAACTTTATTCCCCATCCTTACAGTTCCTCACCCAGTAGTTTTGGAATCAAGAACTAAGATTTTAATTTTCAACACCAAGATTTGCTGTAGACTTGTAAACTTCTAACATACAATAAATGGTGTGACACCTAAATAAGGTTTTCTATTATTTTTTTGACAGGCTTCCACTTCAACCTCCCGATATTTATCCTTACCCAAAAATACAAAGCTTCCAGAAAAGCTACAGAAGAAAAAGAATGTTTCTAATGCAGGTAATGAAGGCAGTTGGAGCAAAAAGACTTTAAACTTATTTATCAATGTTTATAAAATAGAAAACTTTTCCATGTTTTCTTCTTTATTAAAGACAATGAGTTCGGTCATTTGCAAACATAATGACATGATGACCTTTATTAGTGTTGCATCCTTTTGGAATAGAGTTCGGTGCACGGTGTACATAATTTAATTTTATCCCGTAATGATTCTATCTAACATAGCAAAAGGAACTATTGTCATTGTGTGATTGGTGAACAGGTAAATAGAAAGTTGTCCATCTTCAAAGGTTTACGTTTAATTCTATAATTCTTACTATATTTCTAATTTAAATGTTCATAATTTTAATATATTTTCATAAAGGCAACCATATAATTGACTTCCAGCTCTCTTTATTAAAGCTTTGACATGAAGGCTAGTATCTCTTTATTTGATGGTAATCTATATTTAGATTTCAAGCCATACTGGTGTTTTGACCATTTTATGAAAATATAAAGGACATAAACCTGCGCATGAGATTGTAGATCAGGACAAGAATCCGCATCATAGCAGCTAATTATTGATTTGTCTACTGTGTGCCAGACACTGAGCTGAGCAGTCAGGGACCGTTTGGATGGGGCAAGTGGGCAGGCAACTGCTGCCAGATGGTCTGTTTGGCATCCAGCAGGAGGCTTAGTGGTAAAAAAATCCATCTGCCAAAGCAGAAGACACGGGTTCGAACCCTGGGTTGGGAAGATCCCCTGGAGAAGGAAATGGCAACCCACTCCAGTATTCTTGCCTGGAGAATCCCATGGACAAAGGAGCCTGTCTGGCAGGCTACAGTCCATGGGGTCACAAAGAGTCGGACACGACTTGGTGCACACGCACACTCATTCACCCCTTACTAACATCTCTTGAACCTTAGTTACTTCATCTGTAAAGCGGGTGATTGTGAGGATTCCATGTTAATGCATTTGAAAGTGCTCAGTACAGCGGCTGGTACATCAGAAGCTCTTTAGAACTAGTAAGTGTGCACACTTGTGGACACAGATGTTCACAGAGCTTATGCACAGGCCAAGGACTCAGATGGAGTCAGGGCGAGTCCTCTGGCCTTCCTGCGTGACGCCCAGAGCCCCACGGAGGGCCAAGCAGGTGCTGGACCAGTTGCTTGTATCGTCCTCTCCCTAAAATGCCTGCACACGCTGTCTTTCTTTTGCTCCCTGGTAGGTGGCAACAGCAGCGACTCCGACCTGGAGGCGGGGACCACGGTGCTCAACCTGCAGCCTCGGGCCAGACGCTTCTTGCCAGAACAGTTCTCGAAGAAAGCCCCCCAGGCCTATAAAATGGAGTGGAAGAACGAGGTGGACATGGATTCCAGGCAGGATCAACCCCGCAGCTCCCCAGCTGCCCACAGTAAAGAGGGGTCCCCCCAGACCCCGGGTGTGCTCTGCCAGCCCCTCCTCTCCAAAGGCCACTTTGGCTCCGTGCGGGGTGACCGTGTCCACGAAGGCATCCAACCCAAGCCGCCCCCCAGGCTGGTCCGAAGGGCCTCGGAACCTGGAAACCGGAAGGGTCGATTTGGGAGCGAGAAGCCTTAATGGAAATGGCCAAAGCAGACCTGGGGGGACCGGCCCCGCCCAGCTGTGGCGTGTTACCTAGCAACCTGACACAGCAATGGAATCCACTTAAACCCTCTATGCATTTAAATACTGTCCTTGGGTAGAAATCATGCCAGTGGCCAGTGATCCATGGGGCAAATGGTCACCCCAGGAAGAAGAAAATCAAAGAAAACGCCCCTATGGTGTCTTTGATGACTTGCTGGCAGTTGTGTTCTTTGCAAGCCTGAAGAAAGAGAGAGGAAAAACAAAACAAAACAAAAAACACTTGTGCCTTTATTGAACTTGAAGGACAGAACTTGAAAATTTTAACACACCCTTGTTGGTGAAAGTTTTAATATATACATATATGCCTCAGATTTTATTTATGAAAACATATGTATATCTGTAATTAGTTTTTCAGTGAATGGCACTAAAAATACTCAGAACACCTTTCCACGGCGTCCAGGGCAGCTTCCATAGGATAGGGGGTAGGTCATCAGCTCCGGATGGGGGTGGTGTTTCCTGATGATTCTGAGCTGATGGCTGTTGGTTAAGAAAGATCACAGCATGGAGCAGAGATTCCTGAGGACGCCAACAGCCAGAAGACCTGGGCGGACGAGGCCTGGCTGCCAGACTGTAGGTCCTCTGAAGTTGTGAGAGTCGGCTGGTTTTAATGTGTTCCTCATTCTACTGTGTTTATGGGCAATGTACAGATTCCATCTCCCTGTCGTGTTTAAATGGTACCAAGAGAAAGGTGGAAGGTGTGGGTGGAACCAGCTTATGCTGTATGACAGACTCAGGGCCAGCATGGGACGGAGCTTGGCCTCACATGCTGGGTGAGGGGTGACAGGACAGTGCCTGCTTGCAGCTGGCTGGCGGGTTTTGTGCAATACTGGGGGGATGGTGCAGGAGATCCCCTGTCACGCCCATCTGCGGCCACCTGCTTTAGGATTTTTCTGTAGAACATTTTAGAACTTTGAATCCAGGACAGAGGCTCCAAGCAGACAAGGATAAAGGTTGAGATGAATGATATTCTGACCCTTAACAAACTGGTGGGGATTCAGGTTTTGAATTTCATACAGGAAGCACTTTGGAGAATGTGGGAGTTCTATTTTTTTTTTTTTTGCACTAGTCTAATTTGTTACCTCTCCCCTGTCAAGAAAGTAGTAGCTCAAATTCTTCATATAAAAATGAATTCTACTCATCTGAGTACTTTTTAAAAGTACAGCAGAAAGACCAGAAATGGAACATAACCATTAAAGATTAATATTGGAATCGCTCAGACTGTAGATTTTATTGGCCTGTCATTTTTCCCCAAAAAACCTTTCTATAAAAATTGACAAGACTTGGTATTTCTGGGGTTTAGATATGAAATGAAGCCACTCTCGATGGACTCACATTGGAGAGACAGTTGCTATGTCTCTCCCTTGGAGACATAGCAAAGGATACAAGTGACCACATATAATTGCTGGAAAAACAAGAATAAATTAAACAAAAAGATCCGGTACTTAGAAATTCTCAGGCTTAGATCTCATCCCTTTCTTCTACCCTCACTGACGCGGAGAAGTAAATCTTCTACCCTTTTTTCTCATGTTCTAAAATCTTGAATGCTGCTGGATTGTCAAGCACGAGGCGGAGGGAAGGGTAAACACTCAAGGTACATGTGTAAAAAGAGCACGATTCCTTCCCCAAACTCTCCCAGGTTGATCGGTGGAAAGCAAAGGAGACACAATTTGAAGACTACACGCTTAGGACTCTGTGCCAAAATTCTTAATTTTAAATGGAAATATATTTATATAAAAAGTATATATTTCATCTGCTGGAAATAAAGCTGAATTTTAATGTAGAATCTTTATTATAGGACTATGATTTATCAAGAGATGTGATGTATATTTTTGAGAATTTGAAGAGTAAGTTACAGTTTATGAAATCTGAAATGGAAAGTTGAAATGTAAAATAATAACCTTAAAATAAATGTCCTGATTTTTCCTGGTGTCCTAGATTAATAAATATCACAAGGAATCTAATGTTCTAGAACTGAAGGGGAAAACGTAAAAATGTTTATTAGATACTTCTTGTTAAGCACATAGACCAAATTCAGCTTTCACTAATTAAAAGATTAAAAAAAACTCGGGTATTGTGTCAATTTCTAAAAAAATGAACACGTGTCATTTTATCTATAATTAATATCATTTTTACTTATTTGTGGAATGGTAAAATTAATGAAAAATAAATTTGACTTTATTTAACTTTTCTCTATACTTCTCTTTATGTAATTCTAGACATTATGGGAGCATATATGGAGTTGAAACCCTTTAAATATCATAACAATCTAAATTTCTGTGGTACAGAAGCATCCCTACCTTTATGAATAATTCCCGTTTCAAACAGCACTTGATACCATCACGTTCCAATGTGACCGTTGAATTTTGCTGTGTCTTTGGTGTTTGCTGTAACAAATTTGAACTATTTACAAATGCAAAGTCAGGGCTTATTTCTTTTTTTCTTTTTTTTTTTTTTTAGATTTGGGAACATTTTTAACTTGATTTATTTTATTATTATTATATAAATATATAAAATATATACTATATTGTTTATATATAAAATAATATTATTTATATATTAATTTTAAACTAATTTAATTTATATTTTGACTGCACCACACAGCATGTGAGATCTTAGTTCCCTGATTAGGGATGGAACCCATGGCCCCTGCATTGGAAGCTCCAAATTTTAACCACAGGAGCACCCAGCTGATTTCCTTATATATTATGCTAAGGCTGGCTGTTGGGAGCTGGGAGCAGTTATGTCAGTTAGCAGACAGTTAAAAGTGGGTCCCACAGTTTGGCACTTCTTAAAAACATGCGTTTGCTGTATATGCCCCAAACATCTGGAATGAAATTCCCTTGGGCTCTTGCTAAGCTTTGTAGTGGGGGCGTACCATTTTACCTGGGGCGGAGGGGGGCATGTTTGTTTATATAAAAAGAGAGAAGCACGGTTATTACATGTTCAGCATGTTTTGCATTTGTTACACAAATCACGTTTATGTTAAAACTGGCATTTCACAAGCAAGCATGAGAACTGTAGTGTTTTATTAGTTCCTGGTGCATACTTGACTTTACTCTTTCAAGAGAGATAGAAGGGTTTCTTTGTCCAGTTGAAGTAGCTGTGATATTATCTCTTGAGGCCTGAACACTCAATATTGATTTCTTTCATCAACCTGAACAGGTCAGGCTCATGAGCCTGATGGTATTCTGGGGTTTTCCGTTTTTGTTTTCCCCACTTTTAGAGCAAAATGTGTAGCTTGCTGGTACTTTATTTTTTTAATTATTTTTTCAAGTCATCTTTAAAGCAATTTTTTTTTTTATTTTTTAATTTTTGTGGCCATAACTGGCAGCGTGAGTCCCAATCTCTGAATATCCAGAATAAATACGGATAAATGGGCTTCCCAGGTGTCTCAGTGGTAAAGAATCTGCCTGAAAACGCATGAGACACAGGAGACCTTGGTTCAACCCCTGGGTTGGGAAGATCCCCTGGAGGAGGGTGTGGCAACCCACTCCAGTATTCTTGCCTGGAGAATCCCATTGACAGAGAAGGGTGGTAGGCTACAGTCCACAGGGTCACACAGAGTTGGACACGACTAAGCGACTGAACAACAATCAAAATACAAATCTTTTTTCTAACAAGATCTTTACAGTCCACTTTTATACTGTTCATTAGTAATAGTTAACAATCTCTAATGTTCATAATTAAATTTTCCCCTGGAGGAACAACACAAAACTATCTGAGAGTATCCACTGGCACACTTAAAATGGATTGAATCAAGAACATAGTAGAAATTTTGTTAGTTTTGTGTTCAGTTATCTGTAAAATGGTGAGTTTAGATACTTGAGAAAAACAGATCTAAAGTAAAAATAATGTTTTTAATTAAGTTGGGCTTCTCTGATAGCTCACCTGGTAAAGAATCCGCCTTCAATGTGGAAGACCTGAGTTTGATCCCTGGGTTGGGAAGATCCCATGGAGAAGGGAATGGCCACCCACACAATCAGCTCACCATCAGTATAGAATAAATTTCAGATTATGTATATACTGGATATGATACAGTTTACAAGCCAAGGGCTTGTGGTTTTTACTATCAAGATGTATTTTAGAATGTTGTTGTTTAGTCATTAAGTCGTGTCTGTTTTGCGACTCCATGGTCTGTAGCCCACCAGGCTCCTCTGCCTATGGGATTCTCCAGGCAAGAATACTGGAGTGGGTTGCTATTTCCTCCTCCAGGGGATCTTTCTGACCCAGGGATTGAACCTGGGTCTCCCTCAGCTCCTGCACTGCAGGCAGATTCTTTACCACTGCACCACCTGGGAAGCTCAGGTTGGCTTTTACTGTGGATTCTAAATGAAAAGCTCTTCTCTTCCAGATGCCTAAAATTTCGCCAAGTGGGTTGCCTCTCACCCAGACAGATTGCTCCGTATTTCACACATGTCCTCAGGAAAAGACGCCTTCTCACTGTTCTGAATGTTCCATAAATGTTCCCTGCCAGGTAACACAGGAAGGGCACAATGTACTGGACACTTGGGAGGAGCCTCTCAAAGCTGGCAGAGCTCCGCCAGACCAGACACCTGGGTGGCACCGCAGCTCCTCCCAGGTCTCCCTGAAGCCTCTGGGACTCTCCCTCCCTCGGTCTCCCTCCAGCCTCAGCCCCCTTCTCCGCGGGCTGCTCAGCCTACTCCTTCCCTTGCTTCCAGCTGGTCCTCCTCCCTGCAGCCAGAGGGGGAATATGAAGGCCCCTGGAACACCATCCAGCATGAATGCTTAGGGCTCCCAGTCGTGTTAGCACACAAGGTTACCCTGAGCCTGGTGGGTAAGCCCTTGGTGATTTAACCCTGCGCTGCTCAACTCTGGGTGTGCACTGAGCACCTGGGGCTGCCCTGAGGTGCAGGGCAGGCTCTGGGCATCAGGTGACTCGAACATGGAGCCAGGGCAAAGGAGCCCCTCACTCCAGCCCCCTGCTTCCATGCTCCAGGTATAACCCTCCACACCTCAGGATCCAGGAGGGCCACAGGTCCCTGGGTGTGGAGCCGGGTACATGTCTCTGCTAGCCAGGCACACGCCACTCCCTCCCTGCTCATCTCTCTGAACATGTGAACAGGTGGACAAGCACACAGGCGCGCCTTCCTCTCTGGAAAAGGCCAAGTCTTTTGGATGCCCAAGCCCCGTGCTGCTTCACAGAATATACCAGCTCTGCTACACAGTGCTGGACAGGGGGCCGTTTCCTTTACAAACTTCTCGGGCACATTCAATGTCTCTGAAGTGAGATTTCATCATGTCATCATAACAGTTAATTTAAGTTGAACCAGATGTAAACTTCAGGTATTTTTGACATATAAAAACTGCAATTTCATGTGGCTTGACCTAACGCATTGCAAAAGATGACAGAAGATACTCAAAATTAAACAAACAAAACACAAACTTTGAGCAGATTTAATTTCCCTGAGGCCATATTATAAACAAAGAGTGTCCATCAGACTGGTGGTGGTTTTCAAACTTCACTGTGCAAACAAAGCAGCTGGGTGTCTTGTGCAAATGACTCCCGCAGGCGTGGGGTGGGCCAGCGTCTGCATGTCCGAAGAGCTCCCGGGACGGGAAGTGGCTGGTCCCTGGCCCACACTTCAAGTAGCAACATGTTAGACTATCTAATATAAACATCTGAAAAAATCACGGGAACAAAACACTATAATTTCTAGTAGTAGAGAATAACAAAAGTGTCTGCTCTCCATACTGAGATCAATTTTTAGGATTCTCAGTATTTCTATGTCTCTAGTTCGTTATAAAACCTCATTAAGTGTACAGGCTTTAACTTCAAAAGTAAAGTGCTACAGTTTAAAAAAATAAACACATGGCTAGATTTAAGAGCTTCTCAGAAACCTATTTCTGAGAGTGAAGAAAAGACAATCTTTGGAGAAATTCTTTTGAAATTCTCCTTCATCGCATAAACCCTTGATTATATATTGTTCGTTTGAGTCTAATCTCTGTGACAACTTGGTACACTTACTCAGAGCGAGGCCATTTTATATTATATTTTGGTTTCCTCAAAAGCACTTGTACAAAAGTTCACACTTAATAAGAAGCTGACGTTTTTCTTGTAGCTAAACAGGAACAAGGACAATCTTCAAACCTGCAGTTAATTCTTCATCATAAATATTTGAGTTTACTCAACACACAACATCTGCAGCTGCAGAACAATTTTTTTCTGCCCCGCAAATATTAAAGTTATAACAAATTAGTGTATTAAAGCATCATTTATAATTACACACATCAGGTGGAAGACTGGAATCCAACCCTAGCAGACTGATTAAAAGGACCGAAAGGAATGTGAGCTCTGGGGGTCTGTGTGGAGAGAGGAGGCCCCTAAACCGTCTGTACCAGTAACTGACGTCACCTTGGAGAGTCAGTGAGTGCTTGCAGTGTCCTGGGCATCTGTGCTCACCCTGCTCGAGGCCCCTGGAGGTGCCCAGAATGTTTCCCTGTAGGTCAACACAGCGCTTCTGTTCTCAGGGGTGATGTCAACATGAAAGTGAGGAAATGATTTTCAACAAAGACACTGTAGCACCCGTGACACGGCCTGAGGCCAGTCTCTCTCTTATCCTGAAGACGTTCATATGAAAAGCATTTAAGTGGTTTGGTTTCTCCACCAGGTTCTTTCCCCTCTTTCAGGAGCAGACAGATCATCACGCCCAGTCTCCGGGAGATGTGGCTGCAGGCAAGCTCGGGCCTCTGCAGGGCGGGGGCCTCGGGGACCCTGGGCACAGGGGAAGGGCCCCTAGGATTGGGTTCCCCTGGTATACAGTGTGACTGCCGAGAGCCGGGGGACGTGGAACCCATTGTATGTGATCACATGATTTTAACAATCCAAACGCGTTAGCTATTAATAACCACCGAGTCTCTGACTTTTACTTTAATCCAAACCAGCAGGTCTCGGAATGAGCCTTTCTCTACCTCCAGGAGAAACTGGAAAGAGGATTCACTAAACACACCAGATTCCAGGGCCTCGCCGGGGTCCACGGGCTCAGATGGGCATCTCTGGTTTTGAGCCAGCTCCCCAGATGGAACGCTGTGAGGCCCTGAAGAAGGGACAGACTGGTTTCAGTAGAGCAGCTTCTTCTATCTCCGGCATTTTGGTGGCAGAAAAGCCTCCTTGGAGCTTATGGAACTTCACCTGACATCCACATCCAGCTGACCAGCATTTCATTTATGTTTCCTTATTTTTGTTCAGCAGGGAAATCCCTGCGGTCTCTCCCCTCCTGGCACGTGTCCTGCTCTGTGAGCCCACCACCATTTCCCCTTGAAAACCCCAGGCTCACCGGCCAGATGAAGAGCAGACTCTTAGGGGAATGCTGATTACCCTCCCCTCCAGCCAAGCTCAGCTCCCATCTTCACGTGTCTATGTACTGCTTTGATTCTACCTGTCCTGCAGGCCTGACGGGACACCCACGACCAGAGCTTCTTTTTGGAGAGAAGTCATTTCTCTTCACCATCGATCCTTTCCATAGCACCCATCTTGGGGCCTCTGCCCACATCCACACACCTCTGGTATTGTTTCTTCCTGCTGTCTAAATCCACCTACTCGCTTTTTAATTGATCACCCCCTTGGCCACCAGAGTGAGGTCTGTTTCGTGACATGATGACAACAGCCACGAAGCCTAAGGCCGCCCCCAGGCTGGGAGGGCCGCAGGGGCTCACCTCCTGGGCCACCCCCGAGAGGAT
>NW_011495064.1:8140864-8141267 GCF_000754665.1 Bison bison bison
AAAAGCAGCAGCAGCATCGCCGTGAGCACGCTGGAGTGCAGCAGGAGCCGGTAAGACTGGTGGCCGTACAGCCGCAGGAGGGGCCCCAGGGCGAAGCCAGCCAGGACGCCCAGGGCGCTGCCGCAGCTGGTGACATAGCCAGCAGCCCTGGGCCCCATGCTGAAGCGCTCCTCCAGGGCCAGGACGAAGTTACTGTAGTACAGCATGACAGCCACGGCCATCAGCAGGCGCACCACGAACACGACCCACAGGGCGGAGAGCACCAGGCTCCTCAGGCCCCACAGGGTGGCCAGCACCTCCGCCCAGAGCAGTCTGGCCGGCCCCTTGCTCACTGGGGTCCCCTGGGGGCTGGCTGGGGTCCCATGGGCACTGGCTGCCCTCTGCACGGCAGAGTCTGTCTTTT
>NW_011495064.1:8141367-8150656 GCF_000754665.1 Bison bison bison
CTGTCTTTTCCCAAAGCGCCTGGTTCCTGCCCCGTGGCAAGTCATCCTCTGGACCGCTGAGTTTTACTTCACTCCATGGAAACAGCCAAACGAGACCTGTCAACACGGCACAAGATATGTTAGAGCCTCAGAGAATCCATGCAGGGCCTCCTCGGGGGGAACCACTACTCTGTTTTCCTGTATCAGTCCACTTACTAGGTGGCTTTTGAAACCTATTTTTAACCATTCCCACAGCTACTTAGGCTCCATTTTGATATCAGAATTCTGCTATTCACCTTAAGAAAGAAAATCAACTCTGAATATTCTTTGGAAGGACTGATGCTGAAGCTGAAGTTCCAATACTTTGGCTACCTGATGCGAAGAACTGACTCACTGGAAAAGACCCTGATGCTGGAAAAGACAGAAGGCAGGAGGAGAAGGGGACACAGGATGAGATGGTTGGAAGGCGTCACCGACTCGATGGATTTGAGTTTGAGTAAGCTCTGGGAGTCGGTGATGGACAGGGAAGACTGGAGTGCCGCAGTCCACAGGGTCACAACGAGCTGGACACGACTGAGCAAATGACCCTTTCTTTCACACTCAAACCTGCCCTTCTTGGACATCTTTCTGAATTCATCCCCGTGGTTTTCAGCCCTTCATCACCACGTGGACCGGTGCTGCTCAGACCTGCCTGGGGCTGTTCTCACCAACAACACTGATGCCTGTGGTTCCTCAAAACACAGTGTAAGTGGGCTGGGAGCTGAGGGACAACTGATTCATGCAGAAAACTAGCCACAGAGAACGTGGGCCTGTGAGGGCTTTTCATCTGTCCTCATCCTTGACAAAGGGCCTTGGACGTTTCACAGAATCTTGGTACAAGTGCAAAAGGACTCTTGTTGATGAACCAAGAGGAAGAGTGTAATTTAAATGATGAGAAAATTATCACAATCACAGCAACTAATGCTGACTGAATGCCCCTGTCCTTGTGGACTTTATTTTCTAACTGTGTACGTACTGGGGGAACAGAACATAAGAAAATAAATTGCTGATTTCAGAAGTGCTACCAAAAAATTGAGTTATTTTAGACAAGGATCAGGGAGGGCCAGTCTAAGGAAGCAAACATCTGAAAATTGAATGATCAGCCAAGAAACAGTCAGTATAGATACATGAAAAGAATACTGTAGGTGGAGGAAAGACTGGATTAGAGTCCTCCTGCGAGAAGAAGCTGACATTTGTGGGGGAGGCAGAGGGTGGCCGGCCCACACCAAGTGGGCGTGAGACAGACAGACAGACCCACAGGCACACACGTGACAGGAGCCACTGCGCGGCCCCCAGCAGGGCCGATGTGACCTGACTGTCCTCTGTGAGTAATGAGTCTGTCTATCCTAAGAAAGGGCTTCCCTGATGGCTTACGAGGTAAAGAATCCGCCTGCAGTGCAAGAACACAGGGGATGCGGGTTCGATTTCTCGGTCAGGAAGAGCCCCTGGAGAAGGAACGGCAACCCACTCAATATTCTTGCCTGGGAAATTCCATGGACAGAGGAGCCTGGTCCATGGAGTTGCAAAGAGTTAGATACAACTGAGCACGAACACAATACATTCTAAGGAAGACACTGTAATGAGAGAAAGTGGGTAAGACTGGTTGGGATAATCACATCAAGCAAACCACCTCCTCATGATTGATGTCAACTTACCAGCATTGAGAACGAAGACAGAAGAGCAGACGAAGGCCGTGAGATAAAACCCACCGTCCAGCTCAGCCAGATACCCGCCGACCACTG
This sequence comes from Bison bison bison, assembly GCF_000754665.1. Taxonomy (NCBI): domain Eukaryota; kingdom Metazoa; phylum Chordata; class Mammalia; order Artiodactyla; family Bovidae; genus Bison; species Bison bison. The sequence continues at coordinate 8,143,128 of NW_011495064.1, forward strand.
GGCCCAAGATGAAGCCCATGCTGGACGCCGTGTTGAACTGTCCCAGCACCCCCGGCCGTTCCTCCTCTGTGACCAGATCAGCGAGCAGGGCCCTTGAGATGGAGAGTGTGTGCTTAAAGATACCTGCGAGGTGACAAGAAACACGTCTGTGCATTTTCCAACCAAAAGCATCTCACTTGGGATCCTGAGCTTCATCTTGTCCCTGATGCGGTTCTGATCTCAGTTTTTCGTGACCCTCTAAGGTAACGGTCTCCACCCTCCAGGATCTAATGCCTAATGGTCTAAGGTGGAGTTGATGTAACAACAATAGAAATAAAGTACATTAGAAATGTGATGTGTTTAAATCACCCTGGATTCATCTTGTACCCCTAATGGAAAAGCTATCTTCCTGTCCCTGATGCCAGAAAGGTTGGGGACCTCTGTTGTAAGGCCTGTAGGTCCCATCCCACTGTGGCTGGACTCCTGGCCTGGCCCCAGACCCGAGTGGGCCACCTGCATCCGAACCAAGCCCCTGGAGCCCTCAGCTTGTCCACCTCCCACTAGGACATTCCAGGGTCTCCAGCCATGTCTGCGGTCCAAGTGCAGTTCATGGTGGTTTCTATGTAGAGACTGACCACTATTTGCTCCGTAAATGAACAATTCCCACATGCCTTCTGAAAGCCCAGCACTCACCATGACCCTGAGGATAACGGAAAGAACAGAGGGCAAGAAACCGAAATAAAACACACTCATCCCTGTCCTCACAGAGGCTACATATCATTTTACACACACACACAGACACAGGAGGGTGTTAAGTGCTATAAAGAGAAACAGAGCAGGGGTATGAGAGACTGAGAGCGACTAAAAGTATAAAACACTAGATATGGTCATCTAACCAATGCCAACTTTCTACCACAAGCAACTTGGGAGTCTGTTGCCAAACTGAAAGCTGTGACCTGCCTTATTGAGATGACAATGTATGTAACAACTTTACATCCCTCAAGCTTGAGTTGATACAACAGATGTGTGTCTCCATCTGCTGAACACCCACACACACTCACACGTGGATGGATGCTAAAGCCACAGGCTGTCCACCGTCCTGACCAACATATGGGGTCCTGGCTGCTGCTGCTGTCTCAATTTGAGGTCAGGAAGCCCAATTTCAAAACTATAAGCTCACCGAGGGAGAGAACTGCAACTGTGCTGCTGGCCGAAGACATGTAGGGAATTCCTACTGACCGGATGCAGAGAGAGGTGGACCGCAGCAGTCAGGTCCTATGACTGAGGCATGTGTGTTCATGATGAGGGGCGAAGAGGGCTCAAAGCTCTTTGAGTGCAAGGTCTGTAATCCCAGAGCAGTCAGAAGAGCCTGGTGGTGCCGAGTGCTTGATTGACAGCAGCTGCCGGTGTTACAGTCCTAACTGCTATCATCATGATAGGCTCTGCACATAAAGCCTAACCAGGGACTTCCCTGATGGTCCAGCGGTTAAGAATCCGCCTTGGAGTACAAGAGAGATGGGTTCAATCACTGGTCTGGGAAGACCCCACATGCTGCAGGGCAATTAAGCCCTAGAGCCCCAACTACTGAAGCCCACGCACTTTCGAGTCCATGCTCTGCCACAAGAGAAGCCACTGAGATCAGAAACCTGCACACCCCAGGCAGAGAACAGCCCCCATTCTCTGCAACTAGAGAGAGCCCGTGCAGAGAAAAAAAGACGCCGTGCAGCTAAAGATAAATAAATAAATATTAAAAAATAAAGTCTGATCAAAGAGGCGCTGCTAGGCAGGAACAGGCTCTCTCAATGCAGATGCATAAATTGATTGTTTCTGGACGGACACCCAGCCACAGGGTGAGAACTCACCCGCAGGGACTCTAGCCAGGGTGAACAGGAACACGTTGGTAGATGCTCCGAGCAGAAGGTAACCCAGGGCGCTGCACAGGATGCACACCAGTAAGGAAGACCGTCTTCCAACGACGTCGCTCCAGCAGCCCTGAGGAACGGGGGGCGGGGGAAAGTCTCTGACTCCTCGTAAAACCACCTGGCCACCCCGGAAACACCCCAACACGTGACCCCGTGGAAATCACAGGGGAACAGGGTTTAAGATCCATAGATCAATTCTGTTACACCCCTTGCCACATAAGTTATGTTCTCCGGCCTTTCCCATGTGGAATGGGAAAATACAACACAGTTTTGTTTTTTCAACAGCCTAAGATATCAAAGGAAGCATCTATGATGACCTAATAACAAAGAATGGCTGTGGAGATGGTGAAGGATAATTTCTAAAGCCTCATTTTGTCTTCATTCTCAATACTTTATGCAACTTAACTTCTTAGCAACTATATTCATGGTTTAGAAATTTAGAAAACACTGAAAAACAAAATGAATATAAAACCTCGTAATCCTGAATCTACATTTTTTTTTAACAGTCCCTTGAGACCTGATCATTTCTTCCCTTTATACTTTTTAAAAAACATTTATACATGTACTTTTGGCCGTGCTGGGTCTTCATTGCCGCACAGGCTTTTCTCCAGGTGCAGAGAGCAGGGGCTGCTCTCCAGTTGTAGTATACGGGTTTCATACTGTGGTATCATCTCTTGTTGCAGAGCACGGGCCCGAGGGCATGGGCTTCAGTAGCTGCAGTACAAGGCTCACGATCTGGGGCTCACAGGTTCCAGAGTACAGGCTCCACAGTTGCAGTGCACGGGCTTAGTCGCTCTGCGGCATGTGGGATCTTCCCAGAACAGGGCTTGAACCTGTGTCTCCGGCATCGGCTGGTGGATTCTTCATCACTGAGCCACCAGAGAAGCCCCCTTTGTTTTTAACAAAATGCTCATCCTATACATTCCATTTTGGAACATGCTTTTCCAATTAACAGTATATCTTGAACATCATTTCATGTTGTGAAAAAGTTGCTTTTATCTTTCCTCACTTTTCAACGGCTTTTTAGTAATTCTCTCCTCTTTCAACGTGGGAGAGGTCACTGGCCTCCCGTGTTCATAAAGCATGATGTAATCTGGCAGTCAACACCGTGGGCGAGGCTGTCTGGGTTCAGCTCCCAACTCTCGTCATTCCACATACGGCCCAAGCATCAGTCAATGTAATTACACATACAGGTGTATCTCTGAGGTCGGTTTCTCTACCATAAAGTCGGAGTAATCATATCTGCCTCAGCCACTCCTCTTCCCCATCGACACTTGCTACATGCTTTGAGTTAAAATGAATCATTAAAAACCCACAACTCCCAGACTGGTGGTTGAGACTCGTTATTATGAAGATTAAATGTAATAACGTGCTGAGAGTACAGCCTGACGTATCACAGATAATAAATGCTGGTCATTTTTATTAAAATACACATATGAAAAAAATATTAAACCTCCCATGATTTAGCAAACCTTTTCTTCGAAAATATTTATTTTTAAAATTAAAATGTTTTTATAAAACTTTTAATTAAAATATGTACTTACAAAAGTAGTGGTTAAAGAGGACACTTTAAGTAGGTATTCCTTTAACTGAAGGATGTCTAAGGAAGCTAAGCTAAGTCACTTCAGTCGTGTCCGACTCTGTGCGACCCCATAGACGGCAGCCCACCAGGCTTCGCCGTCCCTGGGATTCTCCAGGCAAGAACACTGGAGTGGGTTGCCATTTCCTTCTCCAATCCATGAAAGTGAAAAGTGAAAGTGAAGTCGCTCAGTCATGTCCGACTCCCAGCGACCCCATGGACTGCAGCCTACCAGGCTCCTCCATCCATGGGATTTTTCCAGGCAAGAGTACTGGAGTGGGGTGCCATTGCCTTCTCCAGTCTAAGGAAGGGTCTCATTAAATGACAGCTGAGATCTATGAAATGTGCTTTGTAAGCACTACTATCATAAAGCAAAGGATCAATCTGAAAAACAGGATTGGGCTGTGCCTGGCAATAAAAACTCATAAAGCGCTGCTGCGTTCCAGGTTCTCTGATAAAGGCTGCTGATAAACACACGTGAACAAATCAAGCCTTGTCTGTATCCTCAAGGAGGTCAGAGTCCAGTAGGAGAAAGGCATTTAACTGGTCTAGTATACACATGCATGTGAATGCTCAGTTGTGTATGACTCTTTGCCACCCCATGGACTGTAGCCCACCAGGCTCCTCTGTCCATGGGATTCTCCAGGCAAGAATACTGGAGTGGGTTGCCATGTCCTCCTCCAAAGGATCTTCCCGACCTAGGGATCAAAACTGTGTCTCCTACATTGGCAGGCGGATTCTTTACCAATGAACCGCCTGGGAAGCCAATATACACACACATATAAAATATTTTGGTATGGAGTTCCCAAAGACAACAGAAAAGATATTTACTAACATGTATCCCAGACTGTTCTCTAATGAGAAAGAATATGAAATATGACGTGCTGCCCTACAAGCAAATGTACTGGTTTCCTATACAGTTTGATACTTGCTATCTATTTACTTTTTTAGATCATTAAGGCAGTGGCAGATGGCATGGAGAGAAAAAGCACTGAAGAGTTTAGATGTTGAGATTAGATAACCTTGTCAAATGACTTAAACTTTTTAAGTTTTAATTTCCTCCTCAATAAAAGGCAGACTACTAACTACTTTCCTGGGTCATTTTAATTATTAAATGAGAATATGACTATTACTACTACGCCAATTTAAAGCATGAAACTGTAACTAAGATAAATCAGGGAGGAGCTGTTTAGTTATCTGAGAATTCATAATGGAATCTCACAGGATTGTTCTTTGATGTTAAAATAGATTTCACACATGAGCCACTCTGGGGAAGCACAGTGCTGTACAGCTGGTGCTCACTCGAGGTGAGACCAGTTATTTAGACCAAGGTCACAGCTGATCAGTCCCTGACTTCTCTGTTTGAACTGCATGAACCTCCGGAGGCCGAGGCCCCAGGACCAGTGTTATGTAGAGTGCAGACAGAATCAGTGAAGGATTCTGAATTTCAAGCCACTGCATGGTCAGAAGCAGGCCTGGTGGGGACTGCCGTGGAGGCCCAGTGGTTAAGACTCCAAGCTTCCAACACAGGGGGCACCAGTTTGATCTCTGGTCGGGAAACTAGGACCCCACACGCCCAAACAGCATGGCCAATAATAAAAGAAGAAGTGGGTGGGGTCGGCGAGATCAGCTCTGGGTCTTTCTACTTTCTGTGGTCAATGTCCAACCCATCACTGCCAGTGGCTCCTCTGTCTATACCCTTAAGTTTTATAACTGATAAGCCATGTCATTCAAAAGGCACAACTTCACATAGAATCCTAGGATCTGAATGGATTTGATGACTGTCAGTTACTTGAAACAAACAAGACTGGTCATAACGTCTGTTTGCATCCTCTTCTCCTAGTAAAAAAGGAATCCTGGGAAGAACATGTTATGATTTAAAAAGCAGGCACTCACTCTGACTCAACCAGGTCCTTTCAGATTCAGCCATCCAACCCCTTCAGGCCTATGTCTTCTCAGAGGTTGACTAAGGGAGAGAGATGACCAACACGTTTTTCTTGATCTAAGGACACTTAGGTCCTCGCCATCCACACACTTCCTTTTGGGTAAACCTCAATCCGTGATTTTTCTACAGCATGATGGATGGCCCTCAGAGGCATGGGGGCTTTTGGGATGTGCTGCCAGACGAAGAGAACTTACCACTAACGTGCTGGAAAAGAGTTGCAAAATGCCATAGGAGGAGCCTGCAAAAAACAAGTGACATCCGTAAAATAAGCTAGATTTGCCAAGAAGGTGGATAAAATTAATAGAAAACATTAGGAGAAAAAGACCATTTTAAAAAGGAAATGACCCCATACTTTTTTCAGATCGAAGAGTCAGGTCATACAATGTTTAGCACAGGTCTTCAGAGTAAAATTGAGGGAAAGCAGAAAAGAGACCGAAGGCCGAAGTCACCCTTAGGGATCTTGAGACAGTGCTTCTTACCCTGCAGGAGGCATGTACACAGGAGTAGAAATCTGAATCCCACAAAGTCTCGACCAAGTCTTAAAATGTTAACATTACCTCCTATGTCTCTAACATTTCAGTTTTATAAAATGCTTGCTTTGTAAAGAACTTACAAAGTTTTATGGAGTGCTTTCAGCTCCATCCTATCACAGAATACATTCCTTCTGCTCTTCAAAGACCCCTTCCCTCTGCTGGGTGGGCCAGTATAACTCAACATAAACTTTTCCAGGGAAATGCAAGCCATAGCATGGCTCAGGAGTTTCCAAATATTACGTACAAAATTCCCCCAACACGTCTACTCTTCTCATTTGTGAATGATCAAAGGCTGTGAGTTTTTAGTTTCTCACTAATTAGCAGAATCCTACCCCTACTGTTCCCTGGCTAAATTGACAACTTCTGAATGAAGATTCTATGCTGTACAGAGAGAGAAGCTCTCTAAGGTGTTCTGGTGGTGGTGAAGGAAGCCTGTAAGCAATCTGTTCCTCGTGGTGTGATTTCTGTAGATCATGTCTCTCTGGTCTCCCATTAGGTTACAGGTCCCTGTAGGCAGGCGTCAATACCTAACACTTATTAACAGGTATGACCAGAACCCCTGGAGAGACTCAGTAAGTTACCTGTGACGGCACTGGTGGGGCAGGGCATGGGGGTGAACTGTACCGGGAAACCTCTCTGAATATACGTAGTTCAAGAAAAGATGAATCACATTTGCTCCAGGGTCAGACTTTGAAATATTCTGAAAATTCATCTTATACCCTTTTCATTTTACCTTCATTTTACTTAGCTAAAAGACTGATTTGTTTCCAGGTACTCAGTTCAGGGGGCTTAAAATTCAGTGCTCTGAAAAGGTGCAGGATTAACCTACTCACCTACTATCCCAGCAACCGTTGGACTTGCTCCAAGAGACTTGACATGAACGCTCAGTAAAGGGACGACCATGCTCACACCAAACAAATCCTAAACAACAAATTGCTGCTTAATGCAAATTGGAAACAGAGGCCTGGGTATTTTCAAAGTGGAATCCTGATTATAAACTGATTTTTTTTTTAAGGACAATATCTAAATTTTTGAGCAAATAAGAACTCATAATTACATTCTACATTAAGATACACTCATCTGGTTAAAGGTATGGAGAAATCCATATACAGTGTGTTACAACCATTGCCATGACTCTCCAGTCTGGTGCCTGACTAAGGTTAGGGTGCTGAGCTCTCCTGAGCCAGGAGGGAAGCAGGAAGACATTCTCCTCCTCCAACCTCAATGCAAGGTGTTCAACAGTCTGTATAATGCATGCTTCTTAGCACAGTTGTATCTGACTCTTTGCGACCCCATGGAGCATAACCCTACAACGTTCTTTGTCCACGGAATTTTTCAGGCAAAAACGCTGGAATGGGCTGCCATTTCCTTCTCCAAGGGATCTTCCCCACCCAGGGATCAAACTCTAGCCTTTCAGGAATCCAAGGCGCATCTCCTGCATAGGCAGGCGGATTGTTTACCACTAGCGCCACCTGGAAAGCTCTGAAAATGTACCTAATTCTGCCCAAGCGGGGTTATCAACAGCGACTTTCCTACAGGGCCTAGTAAAAAGGGCCTGTGTGTTCCTACCA
>NW_011495064.1:8150756-8165267 GCF_000754665.1 Bison bison bison
TCCGCACCTGTCACAGCATCTACCACCCGGGGTCACCCTTGTGAGTGGCTCGATCACCGAGTCACACCTGAGCCTGGTGCTGGAGAGTCTTAAATCGCGGGGCTGGGGTGAGGGTGAGGGCGAACTGGACCCCGCGTGGGCGAGAGGGGCAAGCTTCATCTGTGGCCAGGTGCAGCGTGAAGGGGGAGTGCGGGGCAAGAAGGGACCTCAGAGGTAGGGAGGTATCATCAGGCGTATCGCAGGTTTCCAGTCCTCGAACAGCCTGGCGATCACCCAGGATGTGCAAGGAAAAGCACCTTGGTCGGGTTCCAGGTCGCCGACGCAGCCCGCTAGCCCCGCAGTTACTCACCAGGAAGCCTACCAGGTAGAGGCAGAGCAGGAAGCGGCGGGCTCGAACAGCCCCGGAGCCAGGAGCCCCTTCCTGGGTCCCTGTCCCGGGCTCCTGCCGCGGTCTCCGTGTTGCTGATACCAAACCCCGGTCCGGAGCCATGCCGCTGGTCTGGTCGCCCGGCTCCATGCGCATGCGCGCGGGGGGCTGCGCGCGGGGGGCCAGCCCTCGGCGCGTCGGCCTCTCCCCCCGCGGAAGCGAGCGGCTGCGCCTGCGCAGAGCCGCGCGCGCCGCTCACCTTCTTTCAGGGGCGGTGTTTCCGACGCAGGCGCAGTGCGGCGGGATCCGCGTGGCCCCGCGGGTTCGCGCCCCACCCAGAGAGTGGGTGTGCGTGCTGGACGCGCCAGTTTTGTGATGGTGATGATGATGCTCTGCGCACCCTGGGGATAAAGAGCCCGCTTCCCCCCCACCATTGCCTGGCTGGAGGGGATTGCGAGGATGAGCTTTTTAGCTCAGAAGTGACGGGGTGTCCGACGGGATCGTTCTTTGGCGGGAAGAAACTCAGACTGGGCGTGCCTAGTAGTCAGTGACTGACCTGGAGAAAGAACCCTTGGCCCCTCCCAGCTTCGTTTTTCCCACTTGAAACACAGGAGGACCCAGTGTGGACCAGCCTCCTGGAGGGTGAGGAGTCTATATATTAATACAAACACCGCCCCAGCGCTTTTTCTGGGACCTGCGAGGGCGGCTCACTTGTAGAACATTCGCTGCCGTCTGTTTTGGCAACGTGGAGCCTCGTGGTTTGGAGGTTTTTTATCCCAGGAGGGCTGACCTTCCACGAGGGGTAGAGCAGGAGTTCTGCTGTGTTGGGCCGTGAGACCATCACCCGGATAGTTGGGCTTCCCGAAGCCACCAAACCGTCAGGAAGCCCAAAGGGACCTTCTCCCGGCTGAAATGATGGAGCCGGGAGTACCGAGGGCAAGTTGGGTGATCGTTGTCCAGTGGAGTGAGGAAGGACTGCGTGGAACGTTCCAAAAACAAGGAAACGAAGATAGAACTGTGGAAGAATCAATTTCTGGACTCCTGAAGAAAGACTCATCCTTGCATGAGGTAAAGACCCCTGATCAGCTGATGTTTAGGCTGAGGGCAAGGGAAAGAAGAAATAGGCAGAAAGCAAACAAACAAACAAACAAACCCAAACAAACAAACAAAAAAAACCCCACACACAAAAAAACAAAAGCCCCAAACAAAAAAATCTCATTTATGAAATCAGTGTCTCTTGTTATTCCTGTAAGAGGTGTTTTCAGCAATAAGATGATTAAAGGACACTTAGTTGCAGACTTCTTTTAAAGACATGAAGAGTTTATATGTTAATTATCATGCTGTCCTCAGTTTGAATTAGGTCATTAACGTTACTACTATTTCTGAAATAAATCTCTAGAAAAGTTTCCTCTTTTAGATAAAGAACCTTAGCCTTAAAAAGAAAAAAGAAAGAAATAGGTAGTAAAATAAAGACAGAAGCCACAGATACCAGCTATGACTTTGGGGCTACTTCCAGGGTGAGAACTGTTGAAGTTTTGCATGTTTTCTGTTGTACATGTGGGTGTTGGCACTTGCTCACTATTTTCTTCTGTCTTCTTCCAAGTATAACTTTACAAGTCCTTAAAGTTTAATTTTAGTAAGTTTTTAAATTAATAATTTTAGTAAGTTTAGCTTAATTTAGTGTTTAGGTAACAGAAAATTCAGTAAGACTGAATTTGAGGAGTAATGTATAGAGCCAGAATGGGTACAATGACTGTTGCGACACTTTCCCTTCATGGAGTTGTTTTATGAAAATTGAAATGTGAACAGAAGGATGCACTTGGAAGCCAAGTAGCCAAAGAACGGACTGTGCCGGTGATCAGTTTATTGGTATCAGCTCCAAATACATGCATCGTTGCTCTGTTGTGTGATCCTGGCGCTGGATTCTGTAGACACATCTCCTTTGCTAGCTGGCACGATGTGAAACTCTGTCTGAGGGACGCTGCATGGGGAAGGAGCTTCTCTAACACTAAAGTGCTTTTCTCTCTTCTTGTTCCTGCAGTGTGTGGTTGACTTGTTAGACATCTAGTGGTCCCTAGCCCCTGCAAGGTTCAGTGACATGCAGCACATTCCCTGGGCATCCCAGCTGGTTTCCAGGAGAACCTCCCAGGTGTCCCAGCTAGTCATTTCCTGGCCATTTCCACAGGCACTGCTCTGGTAGCCTCCCAGTGATTTGCATCAGTTTCCCAGCTGAATGCAGTCGGTAAGCACAAGATATAAGAGACATCTGTATTTGGTAGAAAGATATTAAACTGTATTCATAAACCACATGGTCATCTATGTAGAAAACACTAAGGAAGCTACAAAAAAATTTTACTAGAACTCATAAGGTAAGGTTAATGAGGTTGCAGAATACAAGATCAATATACAGATTATAATTTTATTCCATATGTCATAAAGGAGAATGAAATGGCAACCCACTCCAGTGTTCTTGCCTGGGAATTGCCAGGGACAGAGGTGCCTGGTGGGTACAGAGTTGGACATGACTTAGCAACTAAACAATAGCAACAAATGCTACAAAAAGGAATTAGAAACTAGAGTTTAAAAATCCTTTTGAAAACATGGCATGTGAAATGGGGATACATTTGACCAACAAATGTGCAAAGAGACATTCCTCTTTCTTTGGACCAGTTGATGCCTGTCCTTCTTAGGGGTATGCCAAGAAACCTGTAACCGTTCTGTTTATACCATAGCTTGGAAAGATGTTGCATATCGCCACTGGTTAAAGATGAAGCTTACTTACAGATTATAAAATGATAGATACTCTAAGCCCAGTGTTCTCACTTGAAATGAAAATCCACTAGATGTGCAGCTGGACATCACTCTCATGGGATGTGGAGGCAAGAGAAGCAGACACAAACATGCTAATGTTTATGCTGCTCACTGTATTATGAGTAATAAAGTCTTTTGTTTCTGATGCAGGCGTCTCGTGTCTTCTGCTGGCACCTATGAAACTGTAGTAAGCTAACTTAATTTTTAAACGGGGTAAGATTAAAGACTTAACAAAAACCTGTACACTGAAACTGCAAAACATTGCTGAGAGATATGAAAAAGTACATAACTAAATGGAGAGATGTATACCATGATCATGAACTGGAAGACTGAATATTATTAAGATTAGCATTCTCATTTATAGTATGCTGCATTGGGATACAACTGTTTGTCATTTGAATATCTATAGATGAAAAGAATATACCAAGATTTGGTGGCATATGGAACAATAATGGGAATGTGTGATGCCACAACCAATTTGGAAAAGAGATTGAAAATATCTTAAAAAGTTAAATATACACCTACCAGATGACCCAGCATATGAGATATTTACCGAAGAGATAAAGGAGCATATAGCCAAACAAGATTTTGTACACAATAATTGATACAAGCTTTATTTGCAATAGCCCTAGACTAAACACAACCCAAATATCTGTCAAGTGAATTAGTGAACAAGTTGTGGTATTAATACTTAGCAATAAAAATGAACTATGAATTCATGCTACATCATGGATGAATCTCAAAATAGTTATGCTGACTGAGGAAGCCAAATGAAGAGAATATGCTATATAATTCCATTCATGTAAAGATTTTAGAGAACTCTGGTTTCAGTTCCAATGTGTAAAGAGCTTGGCAGTTGCAGCTCCCACACTTAAAATGAAAAAAAAAAAAAAAAGATGACAGAGTGAAAACCAGTAACTTTTTAAGTCCAGAGTAGTGTGTGCTCAGTCATGTCTGACTCTGCGACCCCGTGGACTGTGGCCCTCCAGGCTCCTCTGTCCATGGGATTCTCCAGGCAGGAATCCTGGGGTGGGGTGCCATGCTCTCCTCCAGGGATCAGATCTGGGTCTCCTGCATTGCAGGCCGAGCCTTTACTGTCTGAGCCACCAGGCACCTGGGAAAAGGATAATGAGACCGCTCGAGCACCTTGCCTGTCTTTTGGTCTCACGTGGGAAGCAGGGAGAAAGCTAAGAAATGCTTCTGGAAGTCACCATCCAAGCTCACTGAAACACAGAGATTTAATCATAAGGTTATAAAAGTCCGCCCACCTTAGGAAACTATAAACAGGGCTTTGCTATAGTGACAGTAAACTACAGCTGAGAAAGATGTAAGACAGAGACCCTATTTTAAAACAAGTTTCTAGGGAAGTTCAAAGGCAACAGGGAAGGGGGGAAAAAAAGGGAACAAGAGGAAACTGAAGTCACTGGCACCTACAGTTATGAAAATATTAAACACCTAGCTCCAACGCATATTCACATAAAGCCTTATGCTAAAAGCCCAAGCACCTGAGTTTTTAGTACCTAATACATACGTTCAACTTTCAGGAAAACAATTACAATTTTATTAGAAGAAAAATAGTTTTAAGAGACAAAGCAGGCATCAGAACCAGACTCAGATATGACAAAAATCTTGTAATTATCAAACAGGGAATTCAAAATAACTGTAATTACTGTTAAGAACTCTCATGGAAAGTAGATAAGATATGAGGACAGGTGGGTAATATAAGCAGATACAAAATATCTGAGAATGAATCAGAAGGAAATGATAGAAAGCAAGACCATTGTGATGGAAGTTAAGATTGCTTTTGATGGGCTCATCAGTGGACTGGACTCAGCCAAGGAAAAAATCATGGAGATTGAGATAAGTCGATAGAAGATACCCATACTGCAAAGCAAAGACAAAAAAAAGAAAAAATTAATCAGAATGTTGAACTGTCAGTCAATTTCAAAACATATATACAAAATTGGAATACTAAGGCAGGAGGCAGATGGACCCCCCTCACCAACCCAGGGTAAAACAACTTGAGATTCATTCTCTATTGACCGAAACTCCAAGACAGGAATAGCAGGACAATTAAGGGAGGAGGCTGAACCCTGCACAGATGGCGTATTTCTTGTTCCCAAAGTCAGGAGACCTTCCCGGCCATACACACACAGAAAAGGCTTCTTGGAGGCCAAAGGGGAGTCATGTCAAGTGATGTTCTACCCATAGGCCTTTTCAGTAGGATCCATCTTGGCTGAGAGATGTGTGTGCACACATGGAAGGATGCTGCTGCTGCTGCTGCTGCTAAGTCGCTTCAGTCGTGTCCGACTCTGTGCAACCCTATAGACAGCAGCCCACCAGGCTCCCCCGTCCCTGGGATTCTCCAGGCAAGAACACTGGAGTGGGTTGCCATTTCCTTCTCCAATGCGTGAAAAGTGAAAGTGAAGTCGCTCAGTCGTGCCCTACTCTTAGCACCCTATGGACTGCAGCCTACCAGGCTCCTCCACCCATGGGATATTCCAGGCAAGAGTACTGGAGTGGGGTGCCATTGCCTTCTCCGTGGAAGGATTCTAAGATATATCAAATATGGACTGTGATGGTGGTTTAGTCACTCAGTCTCGTCCGACTCTTGGTGACCCCATGGACTGTAGCCTGCCACGCTTCTCTGTCCATGGGATTTTCTAGGCAAGAACACTGGAGTGGGTTGCCATTTGCTTCTCCAGGGGATCTTCCACACCCAGGGATCAAACCTGGGTTTCCTACATTATAGACAGATTCTTTCCAACTGAGCTACCAGGGAAGCACAATATGAACTGTGAACCAGGCAAATCAGAATGATTGGCCAAAGGAAACTGGAAGAAATGCCCCATAAAATTAATTCAGACTACCACGAGGGCACAGCTCAGGAACTCTCCCTCTGAGTGTGCCCGTGTGTCTGTCCACATGAACTGTTCTCATTTTCCTCCTAATAAATACTTTACTTGCTTCACTACTTTCCATCTTTATGGAGATTCTTTTCTGCAAAGCTGAAGCGCCAGAGACCTTGGCACTGACTGCTGGTCTAGTGGCTAGAATTTGATGCTTTCACTGCCCCGACACAACCCCAGTCTCTGGCTGGGAACCCAAGCCCCACTCCAAGCTATTGTAGGTCTAGGCCACCTGAGATCATATCCAGTAGAAGGGAGAGAGAACAATTATTTAAAGTAAAAATAGCCTCACATTTTCCAAAGGTAATGACAGGCAACTGTACACACAGGTACATCAAACTCAGAACAGCAAGCAGGATAAATACCACCCCCCGCCAACATAAGATACATCATATTCACAAATGCAGAAAACCAAAGAACAGCGTCAGCATTCCACTGGATCTAGAATTCAGCTAGATCAGCAGGATACCCGTTCATATCAAGATCACACTGACCGCTGTCTGGGCCATAAAATAGGCATTAACGATCTCAAAAAAAGAGAAACAACATAAAGTATGCTCTATACCCCCAATGGAATTAAACTAAAACTTGATATCGGAAAGTAGCTGGAACACTCAGAAATATCTTGAGATTAACAGCACAGTTCTAAATAACACATGGTCACGGCTGAAGTCTCAAGATAAAGAAGCATTTTCAACTAAATGAAAATGAAAATACAACTTGTCCAAGTTGTCAGATGCAACACAAACATGCACTTAGAGGGAAATTTGCAGCTTTGAGTGCACGCGTCAGAAACAAGAAAGATCTAAATCAGTAATAAGTGCTTCCACTGTAGGAAACCAGAGTTAGAGCAATTTTATTTTCTTCGTTTAGAACCAACTCCCTGATCTGTATAACATTCCTTCTTCCTGAAGGCTTTAACATTTCTTATCTTCTGTGCTGGCAATGAATTCTCCCTGTCTTTATAGTATGGCTAGGCTTGATTTTCCCTTCACTTTTAAAGGATGTAGAATCTGAGATGAAATGTGGTTTTTTCTTCATTCAGTCCTTAAAAGATGTCACTCTGTTGTCTTCATATTTGTGTATTATGTGATGATGTATCTGCTGTGTTCTGTGTCTTTTTCTTCTCTGGGCTCTGCTTAGTCGCTCAGTCATGTCCGACTCTTTGCGACCCCATAGACTAGCCTGCCAGTCCCCTCTGGGATTCTCATGGCGGGGATCCCTCATGGGATTCTCCAGGCCAGAATACTGGAGTGGGTTGCCATGCCCTCCTCCAGGGGATCTTCCCAACCCAGGATTGAACCCAGGTCTCTTTCATTGCAGGTGTGTTCTTTACCAGCTGAGCCACCAGGGAAGCCCAAGAATACTGGAATGGGTAGCCTATCCCTTCTCCAGGGGAACTTCCTGATCCAGGAATTGAACCGGGGTCTCCTGCATAGCAGTGGATCCTTTACCAGCTGAGCTAGCAGGGAAACCCACTTTTTCTTCTCTGGCAGCCTCTAAAGATTTTATTTTTTTCTTTGATACCCAGCAGTTTGAATATGATCGGCCTACTTGTATATTTTTTCTTTCTTGGTTTTAATCCTGCTTTATTTGCACTGAGCTTCTTTGATCTGTTCTTAGATGTGTCTCTAGTTTAGGAACACTTTCAGCCATTATTTCTTCAAATATTTCTTCTGCCCCATTTTCTGTCTTGTACTTCTGGGATTTCAGTGATATGATCACATGATCTAATGCTATTGCCCATTAGACCTTGAATGATGTGTTCTGTTTATTTTTTTCTTTCACCTTTTTTTTTTCTTTTTTGCATTTTAGCTAGGATAATTTCTGTTGATTTGTCTTCAAGTTCACTGGTTTGTCCCTTGGCTGTCTTTAGCCTGCTGGTGAAATTGTCAAAGACATTCTCCACCTCTGTTACTATGTTTTGGCATCTAGAATTTGCATTTGATATTTTACTTATAGTTTACATCTCTGCTAAAGATGCCTATCTTATCTTACACATTGTCTATCTTTTCCAGTATAATTTTTAACATATTTATCAAAATTATTTTAATTCCATTGTGGTATAGTTTCAGCATCTCTGTCAAATCTGGGTTTAATTGTGATGATTGCTTTGTCTCTCCAGCCTGCATTTTTTCTTTTTTTCCAAAACAATATCGTTGTTTAGTGGCTTAGTTGTGTCTGGACTGTAGCCCACCAGGCTCCTTCTGTCCATGGGATTTATTATTAAGATATAATTTGCATGCTACCAAATTGGTAGTTTTGATGGACATTTGGGTTGTTCCCAGTATTTGGATATTATGACTCATTCTGCTATGGACATTTGTGTACAGGTTTATGTATAAATACATATTTTCTTTTCAAAGTGGGGCTTCTGGATCATTTGGTAACTCTATGTTTAAACACTAGAGGAACTGTCAAACTATTTTCTAGAGTACCTGCACCGTTTTATATTCCTACTGGCAGTATATGCTGCTGCCGCTGCTAAGTCGCTTCAGTCGTGTCCGACTCTGTGTGACCCCATAGACGAAAGCCCACCAGGCTCCCCCATCCCTGGGATTCTCCAGGCAAGAACATTGGAGTGGGTTGCCATTTCCTTCTCCAATGCATGAAAGTGAAAAGTGAAAGTGAAGTCGCTCAGTCGTGTCTGACTTGACGGGAAGAGTGTAGGATTTTGTGTGGCATTTCGTGATCATCTTTTCATGTGCTTATGGGTTATTTGCATATCTTCTCTGAAGAAATGTCTGTTCAGACACTTTGCCCATTTCTAAACTGGTTGTTTATCTTTTTATTATTGAGTTGTTAGAGTGCTTTGTATATTCTAGATACAAGTCCTTTATCAGATATATAATTTGCAAATATTTCTCCCACCCTGCAGGTTACCTTTTCACTTACTTGGTAGTTTCCACTGATGAACAAAAGTTCATTTCATTATTGTCCAGTTTATCTAATTTTTGTATTACTTGTGCTTTTCCTGGGTTATATAAAAAAATCATTGCCTAAATCATGGTCATGAATATTTATACCCACGTTTATTTCTAAGCGTTACATGGTTTTAATTCTTACATTTAGGCCAGTAGTCTGTTGTGAATTATTATTTTTTGTGTATTTTGTGAAATAAGGAGAGAGTGGGTCATGGCTAAAACGTCAAGGACACTTGGTGTGCTTATAAAAGCTAAGTAGTCGTTTTTTTGACTAATGTTCTATTTGCCTTTAAGACAATTTCCTTAGACTTTAAATGTTCAGATGTTTGAAATAGATTTCACAAGTTACACAAGTTTCATTGGGGAATGGATCCGTGGAGCTGCCCAAGCTACCATTCTGGAAATAGAGCTCAAGCTGGTTTTTCTTGCTTTTTACATGTCCCGTGATATTTTGTTGAAAGTTTGGCATGCTGTATAGGATAGTAGGTAGTGAAGTTATGCTATTAATACTACACACACACACACACACACACTTTTCCTTCGGCTAGTCATTCAATGTGAGGGTATGTGTTAACCGGGTCCAGGGTAGTGTGAGGGTGGTTTGTTGTTGCCATGGTTACCCACTGCACCATAGGACCGACATTTCTCTAGCTCAGTGCTTCTCGCCTGAGGGTGACTTTGCCTCCTAGGGATATTTGGCACTGCCTGGGGCATGTTGGAATTCGGGGTGTGCTACTGACATCTAGTGATTGGAGACTACAGGTGCTGCTGAATATCCTGCGACTCACAGGGCAGCAACCCAGCTTCCACAACAGAGTCACCCCGTGTCTGCCGTCCGTGGTGCCGAAGGTGGGAAGCACCGCCCGAGTGCTACCTTATGCTTAAGGTGCGGGCCAGTTTGCTTCACCTTTTACTTGCAGGAAAGGTGGCAGAATGCTCTTTCCAGCTTTCTAAATTTCAAGATGGAAATGGAAGTCTTACTGATTTTGTCACATTGTGTTATTTATTTGTCAACTGATACTGAGCTGAGATATGCCCAGAGCATCTCACTCCTGACTTTGTTTCCCTGTTCTGGGGTGATACATTAGGGCCCCTTCCTTATGACTTCATTTAACCTCAATTACCTCTTCCACAAGTCCTAAGTCCATGGAGGTTAATGGATCAATAAGCCCAAGGCTCCTAGAATAGTGCCTAGGACACAGTGAGTGCTCTGTGTGTGCCCTGGGTGTTACTGTTTTGTTGCTGTTGTCATTGTTGTTATCTAGCTTTTGTGCTATTTGAGTATCCTGGTGGGTTCTAACTTTATCCCTTTGTTCAGTCATGTCTAACTCAGTCTATGGCGACCCCATGGACTGTAGTCTGCCAGGCTCCTCTGTCCATGGGATTCTCCAGGCAAGAATACTGGAGTGGGTTGTTGTTTCCTCTTCCAGGGGATCTTCCTGACCCAAGGATCGAACCTATGTCTCCTGCATTGATAGGCAGATAGACACTTTTACCACTGGGCCACATGGGAAGCCAGCTTTATCCCTTAGCACGTGTATGGTCAGATTAAACAGGGACCTGGTTGAGCAGGATGTGAAGAGAAGGCTGAAGTACCTGCAGCAGTTCTGACTGTGTTCACATCAATGCAACACCAGCTGTTTCCCCAACAGAGACCTGGGGACACTAAGGTTACAGGGACGTGTCTCCCCGCCCCCCTACCCTTTCCTGAACTGGATTGTCTTTCCTCTGCGGGTCCACTTGAACTGGCTCACAGACCCTGGATTCATCTGAGCCTTTTATATGTCTCTTCTTGGAAAAGTCTTTGGAATGGAAATTTTAAAAGTCCATATTCATCTTGATAGGTAAAGAATGACCCAGTGACAAAGGTTTTTAAGGGGAAGGCAACATACCCCAGAGGCAAGGATAAATAAAAATGTCTTTCTCTAAGTTAAGACTCAAATTGTGTATGCAAGATTCATGCAAAGCGCTTTCACAGCCTAGGGTCCAGAGAGGGGAATCTTCTCATTCACAAGGCTTCTGGTATAGGGAGTATAATGTATTCCTTCAGAAAGAAATACAAGGAAACAAAGGGATGAGTAAGTTAAAATTGCCATCATTAAATCTGTATTTGTTTATATAATACATGCATTCCTATAAGTTACATTTTTTCATTTCTGCTTTCATATATCAAAAAATTTCTCCTTTAGTCCCCAGTTTAGTTTCTGAAGTGGTGTGTGTGTGTGTGTGTGTGTGTTGATTTTAGTCAAAAGCAGGTTTAAAAAAAAATAAGTTTCAAGTTTTTTTCCCCTTTCAAGAGTTAATGCGCTTCAGCACACTAATGGAGTTCTTTGGGGAACTGAACTTGGAGCTGGGCATCAGACCCCTTTTCAGTGTGGAAGATAGTTGTGTAATATAACTCCCTTTGTGTGAGTTCCTTGTGTAAGTAGCTCTCAATTCAGTGGAGTGTAAACTGCCCACATGAATGAGTGAATGAGCCTGTGGATGGATCCTGATTCGCTTACATTCAACGTAAGCTATTTATCAGAGCCTTAGTACTTGGATGACACCATCTTAGTTAAGGCTGTCAGCATCAAACTCTAAAAACAGCAAATCCTTGCACTGCAGTATTTGTGTGATAAAAATCCCAGTGGACCTTGTGTACCGTGGAATGCAAACTTTACCTGTGGCCAGCAGATGGCACTGTTCAACCCAATTTAATTCAACTCAATCAGATGGATATTTGGTCAGCCAAGTTTTTACTGGGAAAGTGAAAGTTGCTCAGTCCTGTCTTTGGGATCCCATAGACTATACAGTCCATGGAATTCTCCAGGCCAGAACACTGGAGTGGGTAGCCATTCCCTTCTCCAGAGGATCTTCCCAACCCAGGGATTGAACCCAAGTATCCTGCATTGCAGTTGGAGTCTTTACCAGCTGAGCTACCAGGGAAGCCCAAGAATACTGGAGTGGGTAGCCTATCCCTTCTCCAACGAATCTTCCCGACCCAGGAATCGAACCAGGGTCTGCTGCATTGCAGGCAGATTCTTTACCAGCTGAGCTACCTACTGAGAACCTACGTAAAGCATTGTGCTAGGGTTAGGGATGTAGCAGTAAACAAAGACAGGACCTCTATCACCCCCGCAGGGTGTATTTGTTGTTCCTATACTATGTTCAGGATGAGAAGGCGTGTAAAAGTAATCTCATGAAATTACAGACCGTGGTCCTGTTGCCATAGTGTTGGATGGGGGAGGGAGCAGGGAGGACGACATACAAGACCCAAGAACCACAACACAAAACAGACTTAAAGAGGCCATTAGAGCCACAGAGACCTGCAGTGACGGTTCATGGGCAGTAAAAATCTGTGTCAGTAGTGATCAAAGGGGAACAATTGATTTTAGGGTCATCACTCAAGTCTATTGTCTGTGTCTAGGACTTAGGACCACAAACCGTTAAATATAACCTTTAGGGCCAGGTGTGTTTAGAACTCAGAATTTGGGGGATTTTGGAAAAGCAGCAATATGTGTGTACTGTACATTACCTGACACCCCCACCAGCACACCCCCGTGAAGCCTGGTGAGCACTGTAACCAAACGCGTTTGTGCTTGTGCAATCAAATGTGTAAGAATTCACAATAGAGTTTATTTGCATCCTCTTGCCAATGAGGGTTGGTTTGCTAAAAGCTTTTAGTTTTCAGAAATGTTGAAAGTTGGAATGGCAGATAAAGATTGTGGATCTAAAACATAGTATTCCAAGACCAAAATGAATTTTCCCTCAGATCTCCACAGAACCACTTTGCTTTCTGAAAGCTTGATTTCTTTCTTTATTTACACATTTGTTCAGCACTTTTGGATGTTGAGCGTTGTCATTCCTGTATTTTTTAAGAATAAAGTAAACCAGAATTAATTTTTTTTGTAGAATGTTTAGATAGCTTCAGTAGATATGTTGAAACAATTAAGACTATTGCAATATCAAGATTGGAAATTATGACCTTAGAAAAAACGTTTTGCTCCTTATCACTCACAAACTAAACATGACTTGGGATTTCTGCTAACTTGTAGTGTGTTTACTGGTTTTAAAAAAAACACAGTTAAGTAAATAAAAAGACACTGAATAAAAACAGGCAAAGTCTTCCAGTGTTTATGGCCATCTATCCTTTGGTTGTCAAGTTTTATTTAATTTGTAAAAAACAAGGGAGGAATTTACCACACTACCTTGGAATGCTCATGATATTTGTATCCTCAAGATTTTAAAAGATGGATTAAAAAACCATTTTAGATTGAGAAATTAATTTAAAAATAGTTTTTGCCATAATTTCTCTCAGAGACAAGAGACTCTCAGTGGGATATTATTTCCAGGAAGTCAGGAGGACCCCATGCAGAGCTCCCCTTGCTTATCTCTGGCCTTCTGTATGCCACCAGGAAGGTCCTTAACTCCCACCCAAAAGACCTTTAGAAGCTGAGATTCCTGCCCAGGAAACCGATCATTTCGTATTCTACCAACTGAAGGCTTATTGGTACTCAAGGCATCTAATATGCTTAGGATGGTGTCTGCCACAGAGCAGATGCTCATTAATGTCAGTTACTATTCACTTCCGTTTACATCTCTGACAGTCAAGGTCTCCCAAGGGATTGAACCTGAGACGCCCTGCTTGTGCCTTTGCAGGTTCACTGTGATCACCGTGTCAACGTGAAATAGGTTCAGTGTTCACCTAAGGCACGGCGCACACAGTGGTGATGGTGCTGTCCCACTATAGGACTGCTGTGAGTTGAGGTCAGTGCTAAGGTCTGTCTGTCTCCCCGCATCTCCCGGTCTTTCACTAGAAAAGAGATGCAAAGGGAGAAGATCCAGTGTCTGAATTTGTGAAGACATCACGGGAACACAGCAGCTGTTTAACAGTTACGTGGGCGCTTAAACAACGTTTTAAGCTGCTGAGAGACCTCAAGGAAGAGATAACTGAATGATCGTTGGGAATATTTTAGGAATGATGGTAAATTAGGCGTTTCAAATGAAAGGCAAATGGTCTAATTTTCTAAAATGGAAACTTTTTGACCCCTGGATGGTAAATTATATTTTATTTCTAAAGAAGAATCGATGGTGGATTTTTTAAAAGATGGTTTGTGATTATCTGCAGAGGAAGCACAGACCCTGCTAAAATCCTTCTCTACAGGTTTCACAAAGAACAGGCAAGAGGAGCGCTATTTCTTCCTGATGGATCACCAGTTAAATAGCTCAGGCTGTGTACTTACATCACAGCCAAGAGTCATAATACAAGATTTTTATTTTACTTTAGTGCTCCATGTATGTCAAGCACCATGATAAACACTGAGGGTAACGATAACTGAGCTAAAGGAGTTTTATGAAATCAGAACTAGTATTTTTCTCAAATAGTTGCCCATGAATGAATGGTTGAAAACAATTAGACTGGTTAATTAGAAGCTGCTTTGATATACATGTACACACACAAACGTGTGTGTGTGTGTGTGTATATGTATATATATATATATATATATATATATATATA
>NW_011495064.1:8165367-8209386 GCF_000754665.1 Bison bison bison
TATACATTTTTATAATGATGCTTATTCACTTTTGGATAAACCAAAAATGGTGAAAAAAAATATTAGTTGATGAACCTCCTCCAGAAAGGTGATATGTCATGTGTGACAGAGATCAAAATTGAGGTGAATTGTAGCAATAACAAAATCCTACACTCTTTTCTACTTATTTGAAAAATCTGTTGCTGCTGCTGCTGCTAAGTCGCTTCAGTCGTGTCCGACTCTGTGCGACCCCATGGACTGCAGCCCACCAGGCTCCTCCGTCCGTGGGATTTTTCAGGCAAGAGTATTGGACTGGGGTGCCAATCTAGTTGTTTGTATATATTTGTGTGTTTGTGAATGCATATGCTAAAGATTTGGTATTAATGCATAGGTTTTTTATCATAAGCCATTACGATATGAAGTAAAATTTTCCTGTAAAGATTCCTCTTCCTTTCTAAATAACAACATTGTCACCTACAATAAAACTGCATGACCACAACTACTGTTATCTTGGGAGAGGGTTTGGGGTGACCAGAAGCTTATTACTACAGCCTCTATGTACCTCATTCCAATGAATCATTTTTTCCCTACTAGCTCATGAACTCCTCATGGTCAGGGCCTGTGTATCTAATAAAATGCCTGGACAGTCGCAAGCTCTCAGTAAGCACTTCTTGAAGATGCATTCTTCCCACCCATCCCCCAAGAAAAATCCCTTAATTTGATCTTATATTGCATTAACTATAGAACAGCATCTTTAATAGTTTCCTACTGCTGCCATAAAAACCTAGCAATAGAAAGTTAGTGGCTTAAAACAATACAGATTTCCTTTTCTGCAGTTGCAGAGGTCAGAAATCCCCAAAGTCAAGGTGTTGGTAGGCAGCATTCCTTCCTGAAGGCTCTTGGGGAGAATCTGGCTTTTTTTTTTTGGTTTGTTTTTTGTTTTTACCTCTTCCATGCTCTACAAGCTGCCCACATTCCTTGGCTTGTAGCCTCTCTCCTCTGTCTTTAAACTGGCAAGTCTCTGACTGTTTCTGGAGTCACATTTCTTTCTCTGACCACTGTCAGGAAGGATTCCCTATTTTTCTTTTAAGGGTTCATGTGTGTAGATTGGGCCAACCTGTATAATCTAGGTCATTGCTATGTAAAGTAACGTATTAATAGACTATGTGGTTATGTTTAGGATTAGAGTGTGGACATCTTTGGGAACCCATTATTCTGCCTATCTGGGGCTTCCAAGGTGGCTCAGTGGTAAAGAACCCACCTGCCAATGTAGGAGACACAGGAGATGCAGGTTTGATCCCTGGGCCAGGAAGATGACTAGAGGAGGAAATGGCTACCTGTTCCAATATTCATGCCTGAAAAATTCCATGGACAAAGGAGCCTGGTGGGCTATAGTCCGTGGAATCGCAAAGAGTCAGACACAACTGAGTGACTGAACGAGCACACGAACATACACACACGCAGACACACACTCACACAATTTCGTTTCTAAGGATCCATCCCATGTCAAACAGAAGTGGTGAAGGAAGCTGATAGAGATCAGATGCCTCTTCAGAAGATGCAGAGACCCATGTTACCACTGAATACAAAAGACAGTAATCATTAGAGACAGTGAAAGTTTTCAATATTGCACAAATACTTAAAAAATTCTCTCTGGCATATTTAGACATGGAGTGAAAACAAAGAAATGAGCTAGAGATGCTAGACATGAAGAATGTGTAGATAAATTGCTATTTGGTGACTTGTATGGGTGTCAGGTAAGACTCCCTATTTTAAGGAGGTTGAATATTTAAAATGAAAGAAAAGAACATGTGGGCTGTATTTTCTCATTTTAATCTAGAAAATAATATACGTTTGAGACTTTTTTCATGAGTCTACTTTGGGGATGATGATTTGGAATACCTTGTACAGCATCTGGGAACTGCAATTTATGTCATAGCATGTGCTGTGTAAAAGTATTTTGTTCTACTTTAAGGGTTTATGTTACCATATTCTTGATCTTTTAAATATACTTATGAATTTCTAGGTTATGAACCTGAACTGTACTTGGTGTATGTTAGATCAGTTGACCCACTATTTTATATTCCAAGAATATCCAAAAAGAAACTCATTTCACTCTTCAGAGGACCTCACCAGGCTCCTCTGTCCATGGGATTCTCCAGGCAAGAATACTGGAGTGGGTTGCCATTTCCTTCTCCAGATCTTCCAGAGCCAGGGATCGAACCTAGGTCCTGTACTGCTGTCAGTCTCCTGCACTGCAGGTGGATTCTTTACTGATTGAACTGCTGCTGCTGCTGCTGCTAAGTCACTTTAGTTGTGTCCGACTCTGTGCGACCCCATAGACAGCAGCCCACCAGGCTCCCCTGTCCCTGGGATTCTCCAGGCAAGAACACTGGAGTGGGTTGCCATTTCCTTCTCCAATGCATGAAAGTGAAAAGTGAAAGTGAAGTCGCTCAGTCGTGTCCAACTGTTCGCGACCCCATGGACTGCAGCCTACCAGGCTCCTCCGTCCATGGGATTTTTCAGGCAAGAGTACTGGAGTGGGTTGCCATTGCCTTCTCCACTGATTGAACTACTCATGCCTTTTTTTCCAGTTATATCCAAGAGAGGTCTTTGTGGTTCTTTACACCTGTGATTCATCTACCCTTGTAGAGGGTCTTCAGTGTCTTCAGGGTTGTCATGGTCATTCTGGATCAAGAGGAGCCTGTTCAGACACTTAAGACTTTGGGCCAGTGTGGCAGTGACCTCACACCATTCTGTCATCTTCCCACTTCTCTGGATTACCCCACAGCAATAAGGATGATTCTGGCCAGTTCCTGATACTACCCCCTCCACCGTCAGGGGAAGGTCAGCTATTTTTTGATCCCCTGGGGAGAGAGGCAACTCCTCAGTCAGTGTCCTAAAATAGCCTGCCATTCTCAGCTGCCGGACTGGAGGCCCTCCAGGGGAACTCAAAAGCAACACGAATCCACCACCCGTGTGAGTGGGACTCCACTGAAACACCAACTAAGAGCCGCTTCTCAAGAAGATCCTGCCTGCTCAGAAGTCTTTTTTTTTAAACTGAGGATCTGGGTGTCCGCTCTCATTTATGTTCTTATTTTATTTCAACAGAAACCAGTGAACTGAAAATGAGACTAAATATTGCCATCTTCTTTGGGGCTCTCTTTGGTGCTCTGGGGGTTTTACTCTTTCTGGTGGCTTTTGGATCAGATTACTGGCTTCTCGCGACTGAAGTGGCAAAGTGTTCGGGTGAACAAAATGTGCGTTTCTTCTTCAAAATATTATCCTATTTGGTGGTAATGAGGATAGCCTTATGTATCTTCTGAGAATCCAAAAATAGCAGTGGAATGTCTGTTTCTTCTCAGAAGAGATATGTAGAAAGCTAATGATCATCATTATTTGGGAAACAATACGTTGCTTAAAAAATTTCCCAGATGTAATTATTCAGATTGTGTTGATACCAGTTACTTTATTTGTGTTCTGTGCAGATAGAAAACGTCACTTTCCACCATGAAGGATTCTTCTGGAGATGTTGGTTTAATGGGATTGTGGAAGAGAATGATTCCAATATCTGGCAGTTCTGGTACAGTAAGTACAATTCAGCTTTGTTTTCCCCCCACCCCAACCCCTGGCTTGTCAATAAAAAAGAACAGTTTCTTATTTTGGTGCACATCACTTACAAAACAGGATTGGATTCTTAGCTGTGGAATCTCAATGGGGTATCTTTGAAAGGTTCCTGATTCCTTTTCAGTAAACAGAATTGGCTATAGAAATAACTATTTTATTTTCTAACATAAAATTGGAGTCAGTATTTGTGGCAGAATTGGACAATCCACTGTTTCCTTGCTCACATTTAAAATACATCATCCTTAACAAAACAAATATTATCTATAGTATGTTTTTGGAGTGTCTATTATTGCTATGTTGCAAATAAATGTTTTTATTTTGGGGGCTATAAATCCTTGAAATCACAAATTTTAAAATTCAGAATTAGAGATGTATTATTTTATAGTAACAACTTCAAAATTTTTTAAAAAATATCTTTTTTTATAACGAAACAATTATGAGCAGTGACAGATGAAAGCTTGCTCTATTAAGGCTTAAACCAAGTTTGTGGACAATATCAAGAAATGCTTTGCTTTTGATGTTTCCATTCTCTCACAGAAACTTTTAAGTTCTTTTTTGAAATAGAATAGCTCCTTAGAAATACAGTTGCATTCTTTCAACTGTATTTGCTATATTGTTGTTAATCTTTGAAAATCAATTCACTGAAAATAGCTAGCCTTTATCTTATTTCATCCAACAATGAAAGAACTGTTTATTACCTTCTGACTTACTGTGGGTTGAAATTATTAGTCTTATCAAAATTACTCCTGTGATAAATCAAAGTATGGCACTTAAACAAGTCAAGATTATGGAGTATATCATAAAAATTTGAGATCACAGAAGACAGGCCAATAGTAAATTGGCATATGTTAAAGGAACAAAGGTATGATGAAATGGCATTTTGAGAGAAATATTTCATAGAGTTTCTGATTGTCATTTGGGGGAGGAGAATAAGCATGCGATCTGCTGATGAAAATGATCTAGGCTTTGGTAAAGTGAAGTAAGTCAGACTTTGCAAGAGGAAGAGTTTGCCAAGACTTAGAGAAGGAAAAAATATTTTACTCCTTAAAGGGTATATGATGAAATCATCAAGATTTCAAACAACATTAAAGTTCTTTCTTGTGGTTTCTTCAAATGCTAAAAATAAACTTTAATCATTAACTTGTATGGTCTATCATCTACATCTTTTCCCTGAAAGTAGAATATAGAAGAAATTTTGCATTAGTTAGAACCAATCATAGTTAGATCTAAATTTATTAGATTTTTAAACAACAACTTTGTGTGTGTGTGTGTGTGCCGGTCATTATGTTAGGAACTAGAGAATACTGTTGTGAAAATGAATGAAATCCGATGATTTCAACTGTAGGTGGTGTTAAGGGCATTCTCTCCACTGGATTAGGTCATGAGTTAGATGTTTTAGATGAATCCACTTTCCAGGTCTCCTGTGCTATTATTCCATATGAGACTTTTAAGGAGGTTCCTCCCTGTTCAATAATTCTCTGAGTTTGTTGATCTGTAGTTTTATTTTGCTTGTGTACCCCCCACAGCCTGTATTTCTCTTCTACTGGGAACAAGTCTTCAGGCAGCCTCTCAATAACAAATAGCTCTGTCTTGCCTTCCTTCCCAGCCAATCAGCCCCTGTGGAAGAACTGCACCCACGCTTACCTGTCGCCATACCCCTTCCTGAGAGGCGAGCACAACTCCACCTCCTACGACTCTGCAGTCAGTAAGTACTCAGTCCTCAGGGCGCCTCCAGAAGGGTGGTCTTTCTGAAACACTCCCCCCGCAGCAGCTTTGTGGGCAATCAAAAGATAATTTATAATTTCAATGTGTGTTTTTTTAATATCAGTCATGTATAAAATAATAAATAAGATGTCATTTTTATTTATTTATTTATCTTTGATGTGGACTTTTTTGGTTTGTTTTACAAGCTTTATTGAATTTGTTGCATTAGTGCTTCTGTTGTATGTTTGTTTGGCCATGGGGCGTGTGTGATCTTAGTTCCCCGACCAGGGATTGAACCTGCACCCCCTGCATTGAAAGGTGAAGTATTCTCCACTGGACTGCCAGGGAATTCCCAAGATGTCATTTTTAAAATACCATTTATAATCTTAATAAAATGCAACTGTGGTCCAAAATCAAAGCCCATTTGCTTGTTGCTTATCATGATAATTTTTTACAAGTGTGTTTGTTTTCTGATATGAAAATAATGGTATTCATCAGGAGGATGGGCTTCCCGGGTAGCTCAAATGGTAAAGAATCTGCCTGCAATGCAGGAGACCCAGGTTCAGTCCCTGGGTTGGGGAGAACCCCTGGAGAAGGGCATGGCAATCCACTTCAGTATTCTTGCCTGCGGGCTACAATCCATGGGGTCGCAAAGAGTCGGACACAGTTGAGACATATGCATCAGGAAGAACTGCTCCATAAGAGTTTAACTGATATAAAACTAGTCCTACAATGGAAACCACTGTAATATACACCCTGATTTTAAAACATTTTTGCCATTGTCATACATAAGAATATGATTGCATGCTAAGTCATTTCAGTCATGTCCGACTTTGTGACCCTATAGACTGTGGCCCGCCAGGCTCCTCTGTCCATGGGGATTCTCCAGGCAAGAACACTGGAGTGGGTTGCCATGCCCTGCTCCAGGGGATCTTCCTGACCCAGGGATTGAACCCACGTCTCTTATGTCTCCTGCACTGGCAGGCGGGTTCTTGACCACTAGTGCTGCTGTTATGTTACTGTCTTTCTACCAAATGATGAAACTGTGTGATATTCCGCAGAAGAAGGAGAGTCCTATGCTGTTAACTGGGAATCATGATTGCCCAGCTTCTTTCATGTTTTCATACTACTTTTTCTATAGAAAGTATATAAACTTAGTTTCTGTAGAAAGTACACAATATTTAGCACATAAATCTAATTTTTAAAAGTACATAAGCTCAGTATGTCAGCTTTATTCTCAGCTGGTTTCATGATGTTTTTCATAAGAGAGTGCTTATCCTAAGCTTAAAACTAAGGGTTGGTACAGAATTTAGTGGTGTCATTAACAGGGCCCCCCAAAAATCTGTTTTTCAAAGAGAATACTTAACATTTAAAATTCTGGATAAATGTGTATTAGTCAGGATTCTCCAGAGAATCAATAGGAATTGTGTGTGTGTGTGTGTGTGTGTGTGTGTGTACAGAGAGAGAGACTGAGGTTAATTGATTGATTGATTGAGGGAGAGATTTTAAGGAATTGGCTCATGCTGTTGTTTGAAAGGCTGTTAAGTTTGAAATCTGTGGGGCAAGGCTGCAGCTGGAGATTCAAATAACAGCTGATGTTGAGGTCTTGACTCTGAGTGCTGGAGACTTGGGTAGAATTTCTATGGTGCAGTCCAGAGGAGGGTGCTTTCTTCTTCAGGAAACCCTTTTTTTGTTCTTTAAGTCCTTCTGCTGATTGCATGAGGCCCACCCCCTCATACCGTGGGATCATCTACCTTACTGATAGTCTGCTGATTGTAAACACTGACACATCAAAATGCCTTTATAGCTGTTTTTAGGCTACTGTTTGATCAAGCAGCTGGGCACCATCGTCTAAC
The DNA here is from genome assembly GCF_000754665.1 of Bison bison bison. NCBI lineage: Eukaryota > Metazoa > Chordata > Mammalia > Artiodactyla > Bovidae > Bison > Bison bison. The sequence continues at coordinate 8,172,534 of NW_011495064.1, forward strand.
TAAGCTGACACATAAAATTAACAATCACAGAACTCAATAAACTTTTACATCCGTCATCCATTTTTTCATCTTTATGTAAAATGTGAATTTCCATACATTTTAATTTTGTTTTGAGTTTGTCAGAGGGTATAGCATCTGCTTATATCACACTATTGACATGATGTGTTATGGAGCAGGTGTGGATCGGGTAGGAAAAGGGTTCACCTTTTCACACCTGCTGCTGTGCTTGTCCAGCAGACTTGCCTGTGCTTAGAGGGACTGTGGCTGCTGGTCTTGATAATGAGTGTGGTGCAGATGCTCTTTCCCGTAAAAATCTGCTTGGCTGCAACCCAAAATAGATAAGTACGGTTCCCCCATCTTTTCATAATTGTTTTAAAAAACAGTCATCTCAGTCACACTTGCCAAACCTTCTCTTATATCATTTACGATGTGGACCTTCTCACTGACGACAGAGGGCGTGGCGTGGGAAAAAGGCAGATACACTGCTTTATGTTATAAAAAGTTACATTACAGAGAGTTACGGAAACGCTATCCCTTGCTTGTCATTCTTTCTAGGACATTAGCTATTTGCATAAATATTTGCATATTGCTGTTGCTGATACTCGTGTGTTGGGGTCCTGTGATAAGATAGGTGCGGTGGGCTCCATATACTTAAAAGTGAATCTGCATATTTGAAAAATTTGCACCTCGAAGAGGTAGTGCGTGTGTGCTAAGTCACTTCAGTTGTGTCAGACTCTATGCGAGCCCATGGACGGTAGCCCGCCAGGCTCCTCTGTCCATGGGATTTCCCAGGCAAGAATACTGTAGTGGGTTGCCATTTCCTCCTCCAGGGGATCTTCCCAACCCAGGGATCAAACCCAGGTTTCTTAGTCTTCTGCATTGACAAGTGGATTCTTTACCATTAGCACCACCTGGGAAGCCCTAAGGAGATGGTGGAGAACTTGCAAAACAAGGTAACGCTATCCATGCATAATAATGATGGGGAAGGGTAGTGAGTGCATGTCAGCGAGATTGCACTGCAATTATGTTTAGAATTATGCTGCGTTACATATAATTACTATGTCACTTTTTGGATCAAGTGACAAAACTGTGTTTCATTTTTTTAAGTTGTCACACTCCTCTTTGGCATACATATTGCAACTCCTTACTTCACTTTAAGCAAAAACACTAAGGAAAAATGACTGAGGTGAGAAGAGGTATGTCCTACAACACAAATAGTATATGCAAGTTCCGTTTATCTTCCTACTGCTGGTACAGTGATACCTGACATTATATCTGGGTGATTATTTTATTGTTTCTTTTATCCAAGAGAAAGATACAGACTTCATCAAAAAGATTCAATCTGGTTGAAAGTGTGTGTTTCCTAGTTGATAAAGCCATGAGATTTCACTAGACTCCAGAACTACTTGTCAACTTCATAGCTTCATAATCATCAGGCATTACACATTTGGTGGGATTTCCTGATGGTCAGATGGTAAAGAATCCACCTGCCAATGCAGGAGTCACAGGTTTGATACCTGGGTTGAGAAGATCCCCTGGAGAAGGAAATGGCACTCCTGTATTCTTCCCTGGGAAACCCCATGGACAGAGGAGCCTGGTGGGCTACAGTCCATGGGATTGCCAAGAGTGGGACATGACTTAGAAACTAAACAACAACTGTACATTTGTCAACTTATCCTGGGAAAATTCAAAGCATTGTTTGTGAAATCTGATGTATTGTGGCCAGGCAAATTATTGGCAAAATTGCCATTAGCTAGCTACAGTTAGCTAATACTGAAATCAGTGAAAATGATACATTGGTGGATAGTTTTCTGGAAAGACTCTTTTAGAATTACTGGACATTACTGATGAAATTATTTTATTTAACGATAAGGGGGCTGAGACTCAGAGAAACCGTGTGATTTCTGTCTTCACCAGTTGATCACTGGCAGAACTAACCTAAGGTCCAAGCCTCTGGGTTTTGTTTATTGATGATCTTATCAACTACAGTGGATGAAAAGGCTGATTTTAGTTCTTACTATTAAATCTTTTAAAGTACAGTCTTTTAGTTGGATCTCAATAAAAGAACAAAGTAAACTTACGTTGGCTTTTTTTACCTTTCTGTTTGATCCTAACTTGTATGTACAGTCTGGTCTAATTCACTGTTTCCTTTATTTTTGTTTTAATCTCAAACGCATATTCTAAAATCCAGTTATGTTCAAATCTTGTTATTTGGATGGTTGCCCAAGCTTAGAGGGGTTGATCTAATTCTCAGGATTGTTTTCTGAAGTAGGACTGTGTACTTCGAAGTCCATTAAACAATTTCATTACCTCTCGATATCTGTCAGAATTCAGATTTTCTGGTTTGTTTCATGCTTAAATTTAGTCATAGTCCATTAATTTGCTAACATCGGGTGATGATGTACTGAACGTAGATTAATTTTCAAGGTAACCCAACCCTTGAGTGAGTCAGTCATTTCTCTATGGCGTCCCCTTGGCCTTTAACCACACCCACCAAGGTGCTCCTTGTACCTAACTACAACTGTTCATAAATACTCGGTTTCTTCATTGTTTATTGCAGTTCCCCGAAGGCACAGACTGTGACCTACTCATATTTGTATCACCAGCCCTTAGCATAGTGCCAGATACTTAGAAGATCCTTCAGCGTTTGTATGACATGACAATGCCAACTTGCAGTTTGTATTTTCAGCGATAAACTATTTTAACTTTATTACTTCCAAGGGGAAAAGGCTTCCTTATGAAGTAGAGTATATTGAACATAATTTCTGTTTTTTCCTGGTAAGTTGGAACAAACATGTGGCCGCAGGCCGGCCGCACGGCCTTCTTTGAGCTGCTCAGAAGTAGCACTTGTGATCTCACTGCAGGCCCAAGGGTGTCCACCCTTCTCCCCAGGTGCCCTCGCTCCTCCCACGCCCTCCTCCCCGTTTCCTTGATGAAGCAGGATCACCCACCGAGCCAGTTCAGACTTCAGTTCCTACGAAGACTTCCTTGCTGCCCTTGCCCCCTCTAACACAGAGGCTAGACCAGGCGCTCCTTTATAAAACCCATGCTTTCATTTGATAATTTTTATCACAGATTTTAAATATTTACTGCAGAATTATTTTGTTCATATACCCCTTCCCGATTGAACTCTAGGCTCCACAACTGTAATGCGTTTTATGTCTGACTCACCGTTGTTTCCACTCTTGACTGAATATTTTTGTACAATTAGTATTTCTTGAGAGTCTGCACTAACTAGACTGGACTGTGGTGCTGACACTGAGGCCTTGAATAGCCACTGATGTGTGTAGGAATTTTTAAACCTTTACTCAGTGGACCTCGTTTAGTCTTAAAATGGTTTTTTCATACTTCTGGTAATTGTTTTAGGTCTACAACATTGTTTTCATGTGTCAGCTCTCTTTCACCTTTATTGCCAATATTTATTTACTATTCTTTTCTGGTCTGCTCATTCTTGTCTTATAAAAAAAGGTAGGGGGATGTGAATGATATAAGACTAGAAGCAGGAAGGCAACTAGGCAAGGTGTTAGTCAGCAGCTCATGAAGCTGGAAGTAGCCAAAAACAAATAGCAACTGGAGAATGAGGGTTACTTTTGTCCCACAGTAAGAAGTTCAGTAGCAGCTGCTGTCATGACACTGTCAGGGACCCTGGCCTTTCAAAGCCTTTTCTTCCACATCCTTGGCAGGTGGACAGCCCCTGTCATCCTCTCCCATCTTCAGGAGAACAGGCGTGTCCCTGGAATTCTCCAGTAGATTTCTACCAATGCTTCCCTTGTCACAACCATGTCACATGGCCTTGCTGGGCTGAGGCTTGGAGTTGCTTCCTTCCCAGGCTCTGTGGCAGGGGAGGAGAGGAAGAGGAGAGCGGGAGCGGGGAGAAGAGTTCCGAGGGTTGATGGACCAACCTACAGGATCCTCCTCAAGGACCAGCATCTTGGTCCTCCCTGGATGTTATCAGGGAAGGACAAGGGCCGGGGCAACAAAGGCCAGAGGGACTGATGGGCATAAAGAATACTAAAGAGTTAACATGTAAATTAAAGAGTTAACATGTAAATTTCGGAGCCAAACAGAAGAAATCTAGGGGCATCTAGGCTGATAAAGAAACTGCTCTCTGAATAAGATGTAATTCAGTTTATATAACATCAGTTCACTTCAGTCCCTCAGTCATGTTTGACTCTTTGTGACGTCATGGACTGCAGCACACCAGGCCTCCCTGTCCATCACCAACTCCCAGAGTTTACTCAAACTCATGCCCATTGAGTTGGTGATGCCATCCAACCATCTCATCCTCTGTTGTCCCCTTCTCCTCCCACCTTCAGTCTTTCCCAGCATCAGGGTCTTTTCCAGTGAGTCAGTTCTTCCCATCAGGTGGCTAAAGTATTGGAGTTTCAGTTTCAGCATCTGTCCTTCCAAAGAATATTCAGGGCTAATTGCCTTTAGGATGGACTGGTTGGATCTCCTTGCAGTTCAAGGGACTCTCAAGAGTCTTCTCCAACACCACAGTTCAAAAGCATCAATTCTTCTGTGCTCAGCTTTCTTTACAGTCCAACTCTCACATCCATACATGACTACTGGGAAAACCATAGCTTTGACTAGATGGAACTTTGTTGGCAAAGTGATGTCTCTGCTTTTTAATATGCTGTTTAGGTTGGTCATAATTTTTCTTCCAAGGAGCAAGTGTCTTTTAATTGCATGGCTGCACTCACCATCTGCAGTGATTTTGGAGTCCAAGAAAATAAAATCTGTCAATGTTTCCACTGTTTCCTCATCTGTTTGCATGAAGTGATAGGACCAGATGCCATGATGTTAGTTTTCTGAATGTTAAGTTTTAAGCCAACTTTTTCAACCTCTTCTTTCACTTTTACTAAGAGGCTCTTCAGTTCCTCTTCACTTTCTGCCATAAGGGTGGTGTCATCTGCGTATCTGAGGTTATTGACATTTCTCCCAGCAATCTTGATTCCAGCCTGTGCTTCATCCAGTCCAGCATTTCTCATGATGTACCCTGCATATAAGTTAAATAAGCAGGGTGACAATATACAGCCTTGATGTACTCCTTTCCCGATTTGGAACCAGTCTATTGTTCCATGTCTGGTTCTATCTGTTGCTTCTTGACCTGCATACAGATTTCTCAGAAGGCAGGTCAGGTGGTCTGGTATTCCTATTTCTTGAAGAATTTTCCATAGTTTGTTGTGATCCATACAGTCAAAGGCTTTGGCATAGTCAATAAAGCAGAAATAGATGTTTTTCTGGAACTCTCTTGCTTTTTCAATGATTCAGCAGATGTTGGCAATTGATCTCTGGCTCCTGTGCCTTTTCTAAATCCTGTTTGAACTTCTGGAAGTTCATGGTTCATGTACTGTTGAAGCCTAGCTTGGAGAATTCTGAGAATTACTTTGCTAGCGTGTGCTGCTGCTGCTAAGTCACTTCAGTCATGTCTGACTCTGTGCAACCCCATAGATGGCAGCCCACCAGGCTCCCCCGTCCCTGGGATTCTCCAGGCAAGAACACTGGAGTGGGTTGCCATTTCCTTCTCCAATGCATGAAAGTGAAAAGTGAAAGGGAAGTCGCTCAGTCGTGTATGGCTAGCGTTGAGATGAGTGCAATTGTGTGGTAGTTTGAGCATTTTTTGGCATTGCCTTTCTTTGGGGTTTTTGGGATGAAAACTGACCTTTTCCAGTTCTGTGGCAACTGCCGAGCTTTCCAAATTTGCTGGCATATTGAGTGTAGCACTTTCACAGCATCATCTTTCAGGATTTGAAATAGCTTAGCTGGAATTCCATCACATCCACTAGCTTTGTTCATAAAGATGCTTCCTAAGGCCGATTTGACTTTGCATTCCAGGATGTCTGGCTCTAGGTGAGTGATCACACTATCATGATTATCTGGGTTACAAAGATCTTTTTTTGTGCAGTTCTTCTGTGTGTTCTTGCCACCTCTTCTTAATATCTTCTGCTTCTGTTAGGTCCACACCATTTCTGTCCTTTATCGAGCCCATTTTGCATGAAATGTCCCTTGGTATCTCCAATTTTCTTGAAGAGATCTCTAGTCTTTCCCATTCTATTGTTTTCCTCTATTTCTTTGCATTGATCACGAGGAAGGCTTTCTTATCTCTCCTTTCTCTTCTTTGGAACTCTGCATTCAAATGGGTATATCTTTCCTTTTCTCCTTAGCCTTTTGCTCTTCTTCCTTTCATAGCTATTTGTAAGGCCTCCTCAGACAACCATTTTGCCTTTTTGCATTTTTTTTTCCCCTTGGGGATGATCTTGATCACTGCCTCCTGTACAGTGTCACAAACCTCTGTCCATAGTTCTTCAGGCACTCTGTCTATCAGATCTAATCCATTGAATCTATTTCTCACTTCCACTGTATAATCATAAGGGATTTGATTTAGGTCATACCTGAATGGTCTAGTGGTTTTCCCCACTTTATTCAATTTCAGTCTGAATTTGGCAACAAGGAGTTCATTATCTGAGCCACAGTCAGCTCCCAGTCTTGATTTTGCTGATTGTATGGAACTTCTCCATCTTTGGCTGCAAAGAATATAATCAGTCTGATTTCGGTGTTGACCATCTGGTGATGTCCATGTATAGAGTCCTCTTTTGTGTTGTTGGAAGAGGGTGTTTGCTATGACCAGTGCGTTCTCTTGGCAAAACTCTGTTAGCCTTTGCCCTACTTCATTTTGTACTCTAAGTCCAAATTTGCCTGTTACTCCAGGTATTTCCTGACTTCCTACTTTTGCATTCCAGTCCCCTATAATGAAAACGACATCTTTTTTGGGTGTCAGTTCTAGAAAGTCTTGTAGGTCTTCATAGAACCATTCAGCTTCAGCTCCTTCAGCATTATTGCTTGGGGAATAGACTTGGATTACTCTGATATTGAATGGTTTGCCTTGGAAACGAACAGAGATCATTCTGTCATTTTTGAGATTGCCTCCAAGTACTGCATTTTGGACTCTTTAGTTGACTATGATGGCTACTCCATTTATTCTAAGGGATTCTTGCCCACAGTAGTAGATATAATTACTAAAAAATAACATACAGTCAAGGTAAAATGGTCACTTTCCTCCAGACAATAAATATTATTTTAGTGTATTTCTTTCCATCCCTTTTTACATGCATATTGTACATTGTTTTGATCATTATAAACACAAACATATATCTCACTTTTTAATTTTTAAGTTAGCTAATATTTCTCCATGTTTGTGCCTAATAGTTTCTCAGATTTTAAATGTTTAGTTGCCACCTCCACATTAAAAATAATTTTATGTGTGTAACATTTGTCATAATTTGTGTTAGTTCTTTGGATTATATTTACATATATGTGAATCAAAAGATAGGAATAAAATTGCATTTTTATTATTTTACCAAGGTGCCAAATTGCTTGCCAACCAGTACTGTACCGTGAAATATTTCAACTAAGAAAATATGGTAGGAAGACAGAAATATGAGAATCAGGAGGAAAGGGCGTGTTTTGAAGTGAAGAGTGGGGATTTAGTCTGGATTTAGACACATTAAGTTTGGGTTGATAGTGGAATACCAGTTTGAAATAATTCAGCAAGTAGCTTGATGTGCAGGACTGCCAACTGATTTAGAAGACTTTAGCATGACAGATACCAAGAATTGCAGAGATGGTTTTTGATACAATATGGTCTTTAAGAGAGGTCATAGTAAAGAAGGTGGTAAAATATCAGTTATACTTAGGAGAAGGAAAGAAGCAAAGACGGTCCAGGAAGGAGAAAGAGAGAGAAGCAGGGAGAGTCGAGGCAATGGCTGGCTGGTGTGCTGTCAGAGGGGTCTGCACAGGCACCAGTCTTGGGAAGGACGAGGCTGACCTCAGTGCAGGCGTGGAGTGGATGAGGATAAGAGGCAAGAGGGGTTGGCAATACCCCGATGGTGCAGAGGTTCTGCTGAGCCCTGGTAGCTCCCTCGCCACCAAGGGGAGGCCCGTGAAGCCAGCTCCGTTGAAATCTAGATCCGCAGGTACTGCTGGCTTGGCCTGAGACCCCAGCCCTTCTGCTCTGTGTCCCCCTTCTGTGCACGGGCCATCCCCTGGGGCTGAGCTCAGGGCCCATCTCTCTCTCCCTGGCAGTGCTTTTTCTCCGTCATTTTCCTGCACATTCTGACATTGGATCCTCCTGGGAGCCAAGCCCTACCCCAGGCTTCTCCTCCTCTTCTCCCGAGAGAGGTCAGAAGGCAGTGATCCTCCTCAAGGGGCAGGGCAGCAGCAGGACAGAACGTGAAACCTCACACCAGGTGTCCGGGGAGCCGGGCAGCGAGGAAGTGGAGACCTTTGCCTTTAGCCAACCCTGGGCCTTGGGAGAGCAACTCAAAGAGCACAGCCTTTTAGAAAGCTGCAGGTCCCCACAAAACAGCCCCACGCTTTACTCTGCAGGGCAAACTAAACCATAAAAATGCATGCCCTTGTACTGGACAGCTTGAAGCAGTGAACACTGAATTAAGATTTGAGTCTAGGGTTAATATAAATGCTTAAACAATTGAGGAGACAGATCAACATGTCCTAGGAAATTAATCTCATTGGAATGTCTCCGCCCACACCCCCGCATTCTACTTGCAATTCTAGTATGCTAGTATAGCGTATCTTATTTGCCATTTCTTTTGTTTGTATACGATGATTCTGGACATTGTCATAAATTTACAAGATAGTTTTAAATACTTCTGCTCTGTGTTAGTTGTATAGGGAAAAACAAAGCATGCTCTGCAAAGTTTAATAGAAAATACAATTCAATCTTTCTTTTTTTCTTTTCTGGTCACAAATGTCAAGTACCTAGTTATTTGGAAATACCTTCTGTGCTCAGTTGCTCAGTTGTGTCTGACTCTCTGCGACCCCATGGACTGTAGCCTGCCAGGCTCCTCTGTCCGTGGGATTCTCCAGGCAAGCATACTGGAGTGGGTTGCCATGCCCTCCTCCAGGGGATCTTCCCACCCCAGGGATCAAACCCAGGGATAGAATCCACATCTCCCGCATTGGCAGGTGCGTTCTTCGCCACTGCGCCGTGTGGGAAGCCCCTATAAACAAGACTGTTTGGTCATTTACATCAGTGTACCTTGGCTTCCCTTCCCAGAGGACAGTCTGCATGCAACCTGGACAGAGGGTGTTTGTAATATCTGTGACGCTGTCAGCTACACACGCAAGTAGAAACCCCCTCTAATGAAAGGACACCTCCTGGCACCGTCGACCAGGGTTTCTCAGCCTTGGCATGTGGACACTGGGGCCAGATGACTGTGCTCGAAGGACGGTCCTGTGTGTTGTAGGACATTTAGCAGCATCTCTGGTCTGTACCCACTAGATGTCAGAGGTACCTCTTGGTGTGACCATCAAAAACATCTCCAACCATTGCCAAATGTCCTGGGGTATCTAGATGGGCACAGAACTCCCTCAGTGAGAACTTCTGGGACACTCTAGACATTCATCCCCAAGACTTCTGACCCAGGGCCCAAGCTCCTCTTCAGAATTATACCTGTATTATCCAAACTCTGTGTCCAATTCCAAGTCTGGACCCCAAATAATGCTTAGTTTCCTCTGTCTTCTTTTACATTGGATATTTAAACCAGAAAGGAGCAAGAAGACCATCTTGGCCTCGATTTTATCTTTAACTAGCATCGCTTCTGCCTCAGGCTTCAGGCTTCAGGCTTTTTTGAGAAAACAGTATAAAGTAGATTTGATGAAAAAAAAAATTGTTGAGTGTTTGCTATATGTTGGGCACTGTTCTGGGTGCTCTAGAGCCAGCCCTAAATTCTTGCCCTCATGGGGCTTTCACTGCAGTGGGAGGCAAAAAATAAACCAGTCACATACTTGGAGAGAAATAAAAGGAGAAAGAGTGTGTGTGGAGGGGACCTCAGCATTAACTGCGGTGAGAGGGAGTCTGCACAGAAAAGGTGATGTCTGTTTTGAGTTGACAGCTCTGAGTTGAATGGGGCTGCCACCAGCTAAACTGTCACAGTTTCCTGACCCCTCTTTTGGGAACTAGGTAAATGCTGTTCAGAGTGCTCAGCACAGGGACTGGCTCTTGGTACAGGTTCTGTGGGCGTTACAAGCTGGGCTTTCCGTCAGCATGTCTGCGTTCACTGTCTGGAGATGTGACTTCCTATCTCTGGTCTCCCCCAGATTCACCTCACTTGTCTGTGAAAGGAAGATAAGCTTAATATCAACCTCATACAGTGGTTAAAATAGAAAGAGAGAATAGTACAAATGCTTAGCATAGTGGTTGCCATGTCTTCGGTATTCAATAAATGTCAGTCATTCTTGATATGCTATACTAACTTACAACACCCTAAAGAAGTCATCCCCAAGGCATGTCACTTCATCCTAGCTTCTCCCTAGTGGAATGCTCTCTGCTCTCTGAGTGCATGTGTGTGTGTGTATGACCACATCAAGCATTTGGTACAGTTTCTGGTCACGAATAAGGACTTCATAAATAAAGCTCATTATTAATGTCATGATCCCCATCATCCTAGTACATGAGAGTTAATATTACCACATGTACTGGCCAAGATTGGCTACTATTTATGTGACAATGTTGATGAAAATGGACTCAACAAACACTGTGTGTATTCAGTGTTCTAAGTTCTGGGAAACAACAGTGAACAAAAGAGTTGGAAATCCCTGCTCATGGGGTTGCCATTCTAGTGAGGGGAGGCAGAAAAAGTGACATAAAGGGAACCAATTTTATAGTACATTGGAAGAGGACAGGTGTCCAGAGAAACGTAAGATAGGGAAAGGACCTGGAGACTAAGGGGCCTGGGGGTGCGGAGGTGGAGGAGATATGAGCTCTGTTATGTGAGGTGTCTATCAAGGTCTTTGGACCATTTTTTTTAAGGTGTTTGTTTTCTTATTGTTGAGTTTTAACAGTCCATTATGTACTTCAGATCAGTGTTTTTATCAGTTGTCTTGTGCAAATATTTTATTCCAAGCTGTAGTTTGTCTTTTCATTCTTTTGGCATTGTCTTTTACAGAGCAGATGCTTTTAATTTTAATGCAATCCAACTTATCAATTATTTCTTTCATAGATTGTTTCTTTGGTGTTGTATCTAAAAAGTCACCACTATACCCAAGGACATCTAAAAAGTCATCACCATACCCAAGGTTTTCCCTGTAATAGCTTTTAAAGATTTTATAGTTTTACACTTTACTTTTAGGTCTGTGAGTCTGTGATCCATTTTTAGTTAATTTTTGTGAAGAGTGTAAAGTCTGATTCTAGATTCCTTGTTTCCTGCATGTAGATGTCCACTTGTTTGAGCAGCATTTCTCTGCTCCATTTTATTATCTTTGCTCCTTTGTCAGATGTCAGTTGATTATACTTCTGGGGGTCTATTCCTAGGTTCTCTGTTCTGTGTCATTGATCTGGGTATGTCTATTTCTTTGCCAGTACCACACTATCTTAATTACTCTAGCTTCATGGTAAATCTTGAAGCCGGGTAGTGTCAGTCCTCCCACGGTGATTTTCTTCTTCAGTGTTTTATTATTCTAGGTCTTTTGCTTCTCTGTATAAATTTTAGAATCAATTGTCTGTATCTACAAAATAACCTGCTGGAACTTTGATTGGAGTTGTACTGAATGTCTGCTGCTGCTGCTAAGTCGCTTCAGTCGTGTCCGACTCTCTGCGACCCCATAGACGGCAGCCCACCAGGCTCCCCCGTCCCTGGGATTCTCCAGGCAAGAACACTGGAGTGGGTTGTCGTTTCCTTCTCCAATGCATGAAATGAAAAGTGAAAGTGAAATCCCTCAGTCGTGTCCGACTCTTAGCGATGTCATGGACTGCAGCCTACCAGGCCCCTCCGTCCTTGGGATTTTCCAGGCAAGAGTACTGGAGTGGGGTGCCTGAATGTCTAGATCGAGTTAAAAAGAACTGACAGCCTGATAATGTTATCTTACTCCTCTAGACATGGAACATCTCTCCATTTATTTAATTACTTTCTTTTGTTCATCAGATTTATAGTTTTGTTCATATAAATCTGATATATATTTTGTTAGATTTAAACCTAAATATTTATTTTGGAGGGCTCTAATTTAAATTATAAGTTTTTAATTTCAAGTTCCACTTGTGTATTGCTGGAATGAGAAAAATTTTTTTTTGTATATTAACCTTGTATCCTGCAACCTTATTATAATCACTCCAGCAATTTTTGTTTTTTATGGATTCTTTCAGATTTTCTTCATAGACAATCATATCATCTACAAAGATAGCTTTATTTCTTCCTTCTCCATATGTTTACCTTTTGTTTCCTTTTCTTATCTAATAGCATAATTAGGATTTCCAGGGCAGTTGAAATGAGTGGTGAGAGGAGACATCCTTGTCTTATTTCCGAAGTTAGTGGAAAACTTTCCAGTTTCTCACCATTAAGAATGATACTAGCTGTCTGTGAGTGCTTATAGGGTTTCCTAAATATACATTATCAACTTGAGGAATTTCCCCCTCATTCCTAGTTTACTGAGAGTTTTTATCATGAACTGGTGTTGGATTTTGTCAAATATTTTTTCTACATCTACTGATACAATCATGTGATTCTTCTTTTTTAGCCTTGTTGATGAGGTGATGTGATGGGTTATATTAACTAATTTCTGTATGTTGAAGGTGCCTTGAATACCTGGGATAAAGTCTACCTGATCATCATGTATAATTACGCGTTGTTGGATTCAGTTAGCTAATATTTTGTTGATGATTTCTGCATCTATGTTCATGAGAGATTCTGAGTGTAGTTTTCTTTCCCTATAAATGTCTGGTTTTGATATTAGGATAACACTGGCCTCATAGAATGAGTTAGAAAGTATGACATCTGCTTCTTTCCCTCTGGGATATTGTAGAGAGAGAACTGGTATAATTTCTTCTTTAAATATTTGGTAGAATTTAACAGTAAACCCATATGGATTGAATCCATGGATGTGGACCTGATGGATTAGGAGGGACAACTGCATATTTATTGAAAAATTCCATGTATCAGTGGACCCATGCAGTTCCAACCCATGTTGTTCCAGGGTTTCAACTGTGTATCCAGTTGATTGATGACCTTGTTGAGCCTGGCTGTGTCCTTTCTGATTTTCTGCCAGATGGATCTGTCCATTCTGATAGAGAGGTGTTTAAGTCTCCCAATTTAACAGTGTATCTTTCTTATCCTCTTCTCTTTTAAGTTCTATCAGTTTTTGCCCCGCATAGTCTAATACTCTGTTGCTATGTACATACACATTAAGGCAAAGTCCACACTTACAGTGTATGGGGCTTCCTTGGTGGCTCAGATGGTAAAGAATCTGCCTGCAACTTAGGAGACCCAGGTTTGATCCCTGGATCGGGAAGTTCCACTAGAGAAGGGAATGGCAACCCACTCCAGTATCCTTGCCTGGGGAATTCTATGAACAGAGGAGCCTGGCAGGCTAGTCCATGGGGCTACAAGAGTTAGAATGACTGAGCGACTAACATTTCTACTGTTTTTCATACTATTTTTACTTAACGTTCTTACTGATCTTAAGCCTGTCATTTTAATTTTCATTTTCTGTTTGTTCTCTCTGTTTTTCATTTCTCTTTTCTTTACCTTGCCTTTCTAAGGGTTACTTGGATTTTAAAAAATTTCATTCCGTTAGAATTATCTGGAGTTTTTTTTTAGAGTATATCTCTTCTCTGCGCCATTTGACTGTCTAGATCATCCACTGCATTTTTATTTGGGGCTACTATATTTTTCATTTCTAAATTTTCCTTTTGGTTCTTTTTTATATCTTTCATTTATTTGCCAGTAACTTTTGTTTTCTCTTCAATTTGGGTCAAGCATGTACATGTTTACTCTTTGAGGCATTTTTATCATGAGTCGCTCAAAGTCCTTCTTAGATAATTCTAACGTCTCTGTCTTCATTGCCATCTACTGAGTGATCTTTTCCATTGAAGTTGAGATTTTTCTGGTTCTTGGTAGGACCTCATTTAAAAGTGAAGCCAGATCTTTGACTTAGCCATTGAAAACCTAATAAAGTTAGAAGACTGAAAAAACACAGAGGGTGATTGCAGAGAAGAAAGCATTTAAATGAGAGATTAACATCACAGATACTTTTAAAAAGTCCCGTGTATTTGGAAATTAAATGTCTGTTTCACCTGGTCTTAAGTCTCTGGATATATTCCAGTGTCTCCTAGTTTAAAGTCTATGGAAACTTGAATAGAATTTGTATCCTACTGTTGTACGAAAATTGTATAAATCTTAATTATGTCAAATTGGTTCATAATGCTCTTCAGTACTATATTCTTCTACTTCTCTGTACATTCATTCAGTTAACTTCTGAGAGTTTGATATTGAAACTCCAACTAAGAAATCTTAATTTATCTACTTAAAACAATTGTAATATATAGTGAAACTTTATGTAACTTTGTTCTGTATTTTCCAAATCTCCTATAAATGTGTCATCGTATTTTCACAATTTAAAAAATAAAAAAGAATTATGAAAAAAAAATGAAGCCAGGGATTTGGACATATTATGTTAGTAAACGTGAGATCGTCTGGTTTTTTTTGGCTTTTTTGACACTGCTCCTGCAGGGGAGGGGTGGGCACTGCCTCAATAAAATCGGGTGGGATGGAATTTCAGGTTCCCCATTTAGACTGTGTTGACATAAGGAGGAGCCCTCCTTGGTACTTCTGGGGCATAGTGAAAGTTCTGGCTTCCCACTATGCTTCTGTTGATGCCATCCTGACCAGGAGGGGCAGGACTGAATCATTACAACTTTAACCATGATTTCCACTTACATGATAGGTTTGCAAAGGAGGCCTCATTACTGTGGTTGGTGGGAAAAGTCCTAAATCTCCACTGGCCTCCTCTCGTATCGCCCCAGGGGGAGGGATATCTAATTTCCACGTTGCAGGGGTCCCGACGTGGTCTCCACTTTTACTGTGAATGGTGGCCCCATTTACTCCACGGAAATCAAAGTCTTGACCCCACATTCAGCTTTGTTTTCTACATCCTTGCATGTGAGTGGAGGGGAGAGGGTACCTTACTACAGCTTCTCGGGAGTCAAAAACTAGGTTCCCCTCTGGGTCTTTGCTGATCAGAGTGGGGTTGGGGCCAACATTTTATTCTGTGTTTTTTTTTTAAAGAAATTATTTTATTTTTGACTGCACTGGCCCTTCATTGCTGCGCTTGGGCTTTCTCTAGTTGCCTCAAGCGGACTGCTATTTTCTAGTTGTGGTGTGCAGGCTTCTCACTGTGGTGGCTTCTCTTGTTGCAGAGCACGGGCTTTAGGGTGCGTGGGCTTTAATAGTTGCAGCACATGGGGTCAGTACTTGTGGCTTGTGGGTTCTGGGGTGCAGACTCAGTAGTTGTGGTAAACGGGCGCCATGTGGAATCTTCCTGGACCAGGGATTGAACCCATGTCCCCTGCATTGGCAGGAGGATTCTTAACCACTGAACCATCAGAGAAGTCCTCTGTGGTGTTTGACTTGTGTCAAGTGGTTATTTTCCAAAAGTTTCTTGCTTTGATAGGCAGTCCCTTACCTGGTTCTTTGGTGGTGGTGGTGGTTTAGTTGCTTAGTCGTGTCCCACTCTTTTGTGACCCCATGGACTGTAGCCCACCAGGCTCCTCTGTCCATGGGATTTCCCAGGCAAGAATACTGGAGTGGATTGCCATTTCCTTCTTCAGGGGATCTTCCCGACCCAGGGATCAAAGCAAACTATTTTTGTTGGAAAGTTTTTTGACTGTGATTGTTGGCATTTCTGGGTTGCTTGCTTTTCCACATGCGGTGAATGTTACTGCCTGGTGGTGATAAAAGCCTCGCCTCCCTTCCTTCTTTGCCACGACCCTAGCAGAGGGCTGGTCTGCTGCTGTGGCCCTTGCTGTTTCCCAGTTGCTGGCTCCCTGTGCTCTAAGTATTGGATGAATGAGCGAAAAGAAAACCTGAACTCACCATCACATCATTCCTTGGACTCCAGGTTTCCCTGTCGGCCTTCTTCTTCTCTCCCGTCTTTCTGCCTCTTCTGTTTGTTTCATAGATGATCACCAGGGATTTTCAGGGTGACTAAAAGAAGCAATAGGGGAAGATACGTGTGCTTCATCTTCCTGGAAGCAGAAGTTCACTTTATCTAGTTACATTCCGAAGGCACAGCTGACCGGATTCACTGATGGCCTGGTGTGAGGTGTGAGGGAAAGAGCAGAGTGAATGAGGACACTTTCTTAGCAACTGGAGGGATGAAGCTGTTATTTTTAGTGATGGGGAAGGGTGAGATAGATTGCTAAGAGGAAGCTGGGGTAGTTTTTGGACATGTTGAATTCAGGACACCTAGTGGAGATATTATGTAGGCTTTGGGGTTCCAGAGTTTGGAGTTAAAAGTGGCCCTTTGGGCAGAAAGTGTGCATTTGGGAGACATTGCTTGGGGGTGTATTTAAACCATGAAGAAAAATAAGACCATTTGGAGAGTGAGATAGAGAGAAAGGAGGTTGGTCCAAAGTCAGAGCCCTAAGATGGTCTGTTGTTCAGAAGTCAGGAAGAAGAGGAGAGACCCACAGAGGAGACTGGGGATGGTCAGCAAGGGAAGAGAAGAAGAAAACCAGGAGAGTGTGGTGTTCTGCAAACCAGAAAGGGAGCTTTCTAAGAGAAGAGAGTGATACGCTTGGCCAAGTGCTGCCTGAAAGTAGAGTGAGGTGTGGATGGAGGTCTGACCCTTGAATTGAGCAGGCTGTCCACAACAACTTGACCTCGTGTTTTGCAATCTAGATTTATTTCTTCTCAGGCTCACAACCCTTATATCCCCTTTAACAAATACATCACATTTTGTGTAATCTCTCTTTTCTTTCTTTTACCTTTAAATGAAAGCATATGAATGATACATGTAAGTCTTGCTTGATAAATTTCAGTGCTGACATGAGGAATTAATTAGATCCAGTGAGTTTATCAATTATTGCAGATGTTAATTGCTCAAAGACACCATCATCATTGCTTCAAAGTTGTTCACTGATATCCATATGTCTTGTTTCTGCGTATTAATACCTACTAATCTACTGACAAATATATAAGAAGAAAAATATAAAAATCTTTACTATCACAACAAAATGACTTGTTCCATTTCCTGTGACAAGCTCCTATTATGTGCAGTCATTGAACAAACCCACCTACTTTATTTTACAAATACTGCCTCCCTGGATCCTGAGACCATAAGTAAGTAGAATTCATTGCTGCCTTTTCAAAGCCAAGGAAACCGAGAGCATTTGGGTTTCTCAACTCAGAGTTCAGCTCTGCAGTGAGCTGCCTCCATTTCCATAGTCGCCTTCTTGATAACACTGTAAGGGGAATTATGCCTTATTTTTCTAACAAGCAATATATAGTTTAAAACAAAATCTATTTGTTATTTAGGAGAGAATTGGTGAGTTCTACTGTATTTAGTTTTGGTATGGTGACTCAATGTGAGTTTTTTTCTTTTCTTTTTTACTCTTTATTGCTCTTTACAAACAAGTTTGGGGTTATAGAAATAAAACTCAAGTGATTTTTAAATGTAGTTATTTTAAAACATGACTGATTTTTATAAAGTGCTTTGTCTAGGACTCAGATTCATTGCTCCAAGACTGCATGTGACCATGATAGAGCATTGATCTAGTGTTGTTAAGGGAAGTGACACATCTTATGGAAAGCAAAGTGTTCACTTGTTCCCAAAGCAACAGCTGTTGCAACACAATATGAAGGGCATTTGCTCTCATCGCTTGCTGCGTTGAGGAGCTCCAGAGGGAAGTCTTCCAAAGATGTATCTTATCACTGAAAATAAATAAATAAGACCAGATCCCCCACTACACCATGTACAAAGTAGCTATGGGAATGCTGTGTTTGATCTTTTCAATGGTTTTCTGCCTAAAATGTGCAGTTTCAGAAGGCTGGTCTTCTCTAGTGAAGAGTTGGAAGTTCAGTCTATGCAATTCATTATCAAAGGGAAATATTGACTATTCACTTGTTGAAACTCTAACCAGGGAAGTTGGAAGTGACTCCTGAGACTGCTGGTCTACCTTTTTTTATCATCAGGAAACAAACAGAAAACCAGGGAGGCTGGATAGTGATCACTTCTCAAAGCACGTAGCAAATAGATGATAAGTCGGAGAAGACTCAGGGGAGCCAATAGGCATTTCTGTCCCGTTCCTTCAGACTGAACCCTAGAAGAGGCCTAGTCACTGAGAGATGGGGAGAGGGGTTTAGATCCTTGGTGAATGCTGACTTTGAACAGTGAAGACCAGTGGAGAAATTGTGACTCTCAGTCTGTTGGTGAATAAGCAAAGTGTGAGAGTTTGTTTTGGAGTGAATGAGGCAGGCTTCCCCTGCCAGGGATACAAGCCATCTTGTCTGTCCCCAGGAGATAGTCATTTCACACCTGCGAGCTAGCACTCCTCCCTTGTGGGTTCACATCCCAAACCGTGCAGGTCTGGGTTCCAAGTTGGCCAGCTACTCTTCCAAGGTGTTCGCTGACGGGGAACAGCCCCTGCTTGCCTGCAGGGCCCTCCCACCGCAGTTGCCAATGGGCGCTCTCAACTCTATTCCTTTATTTTCTTCCTAGAAACTTTTAAACTCCCTTTTGTTATTACAGGTGCTTGATAAGGGCTCTCGCCATTACATTTTACTCATAAGACAGGCTAGTTTCCATGAAGTATTGTTAGACCTTTTGGGGTGCCTTAATCTCTAAGTATTTTACCCTTTTAAAAAAATCAAGAAAATGTAAATGTATAAAATAAAAAGAAGGGAGTTTGTGTTTTACCGCCTTTGTTTCTCTTTCTCTCTGAACAACGCCCACCCCCCCCACAAAACCAGACCGCAAACTTTTTGCCAATGGTGTGATTATTGATAGATTAAAACTACAGAGGATGAGATGGCTGGATGGCATCACTGACTCGATGGACGTGAGTCTCAGTGAACTCTGGGAGTTGGTGATGGACAGGGAGGCCTGGTGTGCTGTGATTCACGGGGTCGCAAAGAGTCGGACACGGCTGAGCGACTGATCTGATGGATAAAACACCTGTTTTAATTTAAGTTTGTCAATGACTTTTTGTATTGTTTGTAGGGAAAGTTTCGTGTTACGTGGGCCGAAGTGTTCTCCTGGTGAACAGCCGTGCTCTACAAGGACACTTGTGACCTCCCTCCTGCCGTCTCTCTCTCACTACTTGCCCAGCACTTGCCCTCTTTGTGCGCTCACACTAAGCTCCCTGCACACAGCACTTTCTTCCTTGATTTTTGTTCATGCTTTCTGCTCTCTGCCTCCATGTCTTGTATTCCTGCTCTCCCGTTTAAGAGGCACTTCCTCCAAGGAACCTTCTGTCATATGCCGAGACTGGGTCACGTGCCCTTGTTTATTCCTGGGCAGTATACCACGGGATCCTGGCTTGCACTTGGCACAGCTGCAGTCATCTGACTGTGGCTTTCACTCCCAGGAGACTGCTTGGTGGCACATGTTGGACATTTTTCATGGCACACCACCAGTATGTACTTACCTAGCACAGTGCCCGGTACACAGTAGATTTCTTAGTCCGGGTTTGAGCGTGGGTGACAGAAAAAGTGGAATTTAATTCAATTGTTAATCGCTTCTTTTGTTGGTATTTTATGATAAAAATAGAGGAGAAATATCAAATCATTTTAGTGCTGTGCAATTCCTAAACTAACTTTTCTTAGAAAGAAGTAGAGAAACTACTTTTGAGTCAACTCCCTTACAGAAAGATTCCTGGATGTACAGTTGTGACAAAAGCCCATAAAATTCCTCAGAGAAATGTGTGTCTAGGGTATTACAGATGTTTGGAGGCAAATCATCTGAAAGATATGGGCTCAGGGGTCCTAAGAAACTTACAACAGAATATTCACCATCAAGTAAGCAAGGATTTGCTATACTTATTTTCAATTGTCTGCCCAAAGCTTTGGGTAAACAGGTTCATATTTAATGTTTTAAAAGTATGTGAATAAAGGGATCCTAAGATTGTTCCTTTTCTGGCTCAATATGAAGGACAGCAGGTCTTCTCAGGAGTAGACCTGACTTTTTAAGAGGGAATCCATTAATGAGGAAATCTGTCTCTCTGCTGGCATTGTTAGAGTTCGGCAGGGTCACCTACAGAAGTTCCCAGTGTTCTTGATCATTTCTGTGCCCTGGGTGTTGAGGAGTGTAGGAAGGACAGTGACACGGTCCTTGGTGCTCCTAGTATCTAGGTGTTCACATCTCCCCACCTGATTGCTCAGTTCTTCTCTTCCTGTGCCCGCTTCTCCCTAGTAGTGATTCCAGTGATAATGGCCCCCTCCAGTCATCGTGATCAGAGGCCAAGACCATCGAGTGGTTGCCATTGTGAATGAGTGTGCTTCATTCTTTCCCACGGTCATTAAATATCTCACCAACCTTGACTGTATATATTGAGATTTCAGTGGGGCCTGAGTGATAAGTTAGCAATCATCCGCTTATTCGCATTTTGTTGAGCGTCCATTGCGTGTCAGTATAAAGCTTTCCCTAGAGTAGGAAAGATGGGCCAGACTGAGTCTTTGCCCTGCAGGAGGGCCCCGGCCAGCAGTGGATGTGGGACTGTAAAGAAGGACAGTGCAGAGTGCTGTCCAGTGATGGGCAGGCTTCGGGAACTCTGACAGAGTGTCAGGCCAGGCTCCTCTCCACGCTGACCTGCATTAGCTTTTTCAGTCTTCTTAAGGGCGTGGTGGGATGGCTGTCAGTGTTATCACATTATAGAGACAGAAAAGACAGATTGACAGAGGAAAGCTTGACGATTACGTGTGGGCATGGAGGCCTGCGTAGAAAAGCGAGACCTGAAGAAGCTGGTAGGCCTGGAAACTTACATATCTTTTTAGCAGAGTGTTGAACGTGGAGATGTGACAAGACAAAAGGAAAAAGAAATTTGAGCCTGGGTTGTAAATTGTGGGAAAGTGACCAGGAGAAATATATGAGAGAAACTAATGGAAGAGATGGGTTGTTTTGGTGGGTTTGTCTGAAGACCCATCGTTATGCTGACTTGCATGTCTTTTTCGTGACCGTAAAACACCTCCTCATTTCTCTGAAGTTTCTCCTTCCTCCCGTCAGAGAAGGAAAATTCCTGCAAGTGTGTGTTGATTCTCTGTGCATTGGCTCCCACTTGACCCCAGCTCACAGTAACCCTGGTACCAGCCTGGCATGTGTGGGGGTGGCTTGTTCTGATGTCCTTCACCTGGCTTTTGAGAACCTTGGCTTCCTCCCTACCACCACCTTGAGGATGCCAGAAGGGCAGCCCAGACAGTGACTAGCGACCGTGGGTGTGCCCCAGCTCTCCTGCTGAGAGAAGCCACGCTCCTCAGCGTTGGCGTCGGGGCCTTTCCCAAGGTCACAGCCGCCGCCAGCGGGGTGGCAGGGGCCCCGCCCTCCGAGGCACCTTCTGCCTCTCAGCTATTCCTTCGCAGCCAGGTTTACAAGAGGAAAGTAAATACACTGTCGGGCCTCTCAGTGTTCTCTTTGTCCTGAAAATCCACGGCCTGGGCAGAGCACGTGACTTGGCACGTCCTCCGCTGTGGCGCTCAGACACAGCCGCACCGGGCAGCCTGTCTTTCCGCTCCTGTGCCCGAGTCTCTGTATTTTTAGACCCGCCCGACGTCGCCAAGGCAAGTGGTGTGTGGAGATGCAGGGCCGGCTTGCTGGCCTGAGCAGCAGAAGCGGCTTGCCTGAAGCTACCACAGCATATGCCGTGGGCCCTCATTTGCCGACGAGGATGGGGAGGGGGTGGCAGTGCTTTTTTTTGGCTTGTTGAGAACGGCTTATAGCAACTTCACACTGTCTGTGCTCCAGGATGTGTCGAAACACAGGACTGGCTTTCTGAACTAGCTTCGTGAGGTGTCTGAGGCAAGACCGCAAGCTTTGGAAAATGAACACCACTAAAGTTTATGTTGAAACTGCAAAGACAATATTTACATTTTTATAGACACAACAGAATAATTAATCAAAACACTATAGATTTGGAATCCTGATCATTTGGATTGACTTTCCCCTCTCTGCACTCTGTATGCAAGAGGGTTTGTTGTGTAAATTAAAATATTACAAAACCCAGTCGAGGTGTCTTGGTACCTTAGCCGAACAGCCTGTGTGGGGTACAGACCACAGCCATAAAGACAGCCTTTGTCCTGCTGGACTCTCACCGCCCCAACAGCAGAATCACTAAAGCTCAGGGTACCTCTGCCGCCCTCCCCTGTCCCCACCCAGCCGCAGCCCCCACCTGGAGGCTGTAGTAACTGCTTCACTTGTTTGCCTTGGTCTGTCCTTTCTTCTGCCAGTTCATTTGCTGTCCATCTACAGGAATGATGTGTGTGTGTTAAGTTGCTCAGTCGTGTCCAACTCTTTGCGGCCCAATGGACAGTAGCCCGCCAGGCTCCTCTGTCCCTGGGATTCTCCAGGCAAGAATACTGGAGTGGGTTGCCATTTCCTTCTCCAGGGGATCTTCCCGACCCAGGGATTAAACCTGAGTCTCCTGCACTAGCAAGTGGATTCTTTACCATCTGAACCACCAGGGAAGCCCGTGAAAGTAATACTGTAGTGTGAAAGTTTAATCGATTTAGGAAAATAAACTGAGTACTTCAGGAGAACCATTTCTGTAACGTCTGTTGTTAGTTATTTAACAACAACGTCTGTTGTTAATTATTCATCCTCCTCCTCATTACAACACCCAACCAAGGACCACTTTGTTAGGTTTGTTCACCAATTCATTTAGAATTAACAGAACTTCATTTCTTTGAATATAGTAGTTAGTTCTGGCCTCTCACAGATTGATTCAGATGAGGCTTTCCTTTAATTAATCCCAACTGTGATGATGTAGATTACATGTAAATCTATTCATATTGTATATCTTGCTTCATGTTCTAAGGAATTAATAGAAATTCAATATCATTTAAGTTGAGCTTTGAATTGTGTTTAATGGTAGAAATGGATTTTTAGAGATGTTTTCACTTGGCACAGTTCAGAGCTTTCAGAGACAGAACTTGCAGTTTTTATGGGCTCATATTAAGAACAAGGAAACAGATTAAGTATTCTCAGAGATACATTCAAGATCTAGGAGTCTTAAACCGGAAAAGGCAATGACACCCCACTCCAGTACTCTTGCCTGGAAAATCCCATGGACGGAGGAGCCTGGTGGGCTGCAATCCATGGGGTCTCGAAGAGTTGGACATGACTGAAGTGATTTAGCAGCAGCAGCAGGAGTCTTAAACAATATATAAATCACTAACCAAACAAGAACATTCTTTAAACTTTTTAGTGTCTATGTACTAGAACTGAAAGCTTGCCCTATCCTAGATCCATGAGGTTAATAGATATCTTTTAAATACTAACTACATTGTTGATAAGAGCATTTTATGACAAAGCATGTAAAAATAATAGTAGGAACAAATATTTTTGATTCTTTACTGCATGTAACTACTTTTCATGTATGTTTTCAATCCTCCCTATAAACTTATTTGAAGGATAGTGCTTTCTGGTTTAGAAAACTGTGTTCTATCGGAGTCACACAGCTAGTAATCGCTCAAAACACATGCAGTGTAATTCACTTCATGTTGAAAATTCTCGGATCGCCTCAGTTTTACTTCAGACAGTGAAGGAACTACACAATTCCGAGATGATTCTTCATTACAACCAAACATTTCCATTCTGGAATCAAAGTGTGCCACATATGCAAACTAGGTAATATAATTAGCTAAGAAACAGGAAGTTCCAAGAAATTCTGAAATAGGCTGAGAGTTGCGCACTTCGGAACACTGAAGCGCGGGCAGAAATAAAGGCTGTGGTGATTGCCCTAAGGAAGTTCACTTGGAAGCTGTGTCTGTATGGTCACAACTCTCTGGGCAGCCACGACCCCGTGCAAGAAGTACCAGTCTGTTGCTCCTGCATTTTCCCAGGGACTGAGAATCCAAAGTCAGGCGGTTGTGCTAGAGCAAACCAGGGCAGGAAGTAGCGGGTCTCAGGGTCAGCAGTTCCTGGGGGCATTTACCCCCCATTTCCCTCTGGCTCTCTTTTGCTCTCACCCTCACCAGATGCTTTCTCTCTCTTGCAGTCCCTCTGATATCGTTAGGAGTCATTTTAGGGGCTCCAAAGAGCTCCGGTACCCAGAGCACTCAGTCTCAGTGCAGAAAAGAGTTCAGCAAGAGGCAAAGTGACAGATAAGAAGTGATTTCTTAGAATAGGTTAGTTGTGAGCTTTATAAGCAGACAAGTGAGAAATGCAGTACCCTGGAACTTACTGGGCTACAGTTTCATAATCAAAGGAGAAGCGGGGAGGGGGAGAAGAGCTTCTTTGTTTTTCTCGAATAGATGTCATGCTTCCATCAGCAGTTCCTCCTCAAGGCTGAGCAGGCGAGTATTCTTGTCTCTGCATGGTCAAGCTAGGTCCACAAATTATTGTTTTTGTGTGTGTACAGAACGTGTCCTATGGGTCACTAACTTCCTGAGCTCACTGGACAGGATGTGGGGTGACTAACACCTAAGTTTAAGTAACTGTAAGTGGTGAATACTCAAGTCATTCTGATTCTAAAGCTGTGTTTCTCTACTGTACTATGCTTTATAATTGGCCATGCTCCACTTTCCCCGGACCACCGCTTATCGACATTTACACCCCGCTTGCCACCGAACCACCTCCTAATAGTGCAGTAAATGAGGTGCATCAAAGTGTAAGCTGTGAGGCTCCTCTGTTACCTAGTAACTCTGGTCGGACAGGGAAGGCAAAGGTTTGTCTCAAAGCCTTCCATCTTACTTTCTACAGTCAAGTCGACCAATAGTTTCCTGCTCTGTGCCCCAAAGAGCTGGAATACAACCACAGAGTGCCTCCTTACACAGTCAACTCAGCAGCATGCCCCACGAGACACATCGGCGTGTGAGGTGAAAGCCTGCCCTTGTGTTCTTGCCTTCAAAACCCAGTTACTCACACAAAATGTAAACTTCCTTTTCCTGTTTAACTGCAGTGGCTCCTCTCCTCAATATTCCATCTTCCCATCCTCTTTCCTCTTAAAGATTCCAGTTGATTTATATATATATATATGTATTTTTTTTTTTTGGCCAGGTGGGCTTGTTGAGAAAAATCATTCTTTACTTTCTTATGAAGTTTCTGTATTTTCATAAAAAAAGTATAATTTCCCCAGTATGTGGTGCTACGCTTTCCCTCATTTACACATGTAGGAATTTGTTTTTGTGTTTTAGCCTTTGGGAAATGATGAATTTGTTCAGTGGATCAGTAATGATCCCACTCAAAAATGATCATTAGAATTCCTCTTTATTCGATTACTATATGTCACCAAATCTACTATTTATTTATCACCAGCTGCATCCATTAATTCAGACTTACTGACCCTTGACTAAGAGACCATTATAACTTTTCATTTTAAATCTTTCTAAGAACAAATATTAACAGAAAGTAGTGAGTCTTAAAAATATCTTATTTTAAATCTCAGTCTATACAAACCTTTTTATTTTTTGGCTTTACTTGTCATTTTTATTACCTTAAGACTATTTTCCAATAGAGTCACAATCTAAATAAGAGCCCACTATTTTGTTAGGAAACTGGGGGGACTGTTACCAGCTTCTCAGGGATCACTGCAGTACAAGCATCATCTTGGCAGGAAGTAAGAGGCAGTGTTTGTGGATGTGAATGCGCTTTCATGTCTTTGTCCATTTGGTATAAACTCCTGTGTGTGACCCATCTGGGAATTTGCTCAAGAGGAGTCTTTCTAGAACTCTGAGTGTTCCCATTTCTAAATGGATAAGCTGGTCAGAAAAAGAGCTCCCAGAGTATATTAAGCTTGTGCGTGGTGTAAATACCAAGCTTGTGTCGATAGAAGTCCGGCATCATTGAATCCAAAGTCATCTGGTGAGGCTTCGTTTCAAAGATAACTCAGGACCACAGCCTGGGAGGCTGCCCAGCAGTGCTGGGGCTGAAATTAGAAACACAGAGAAGAGAGAAACTTACTGTGCGACAGTCTGCCGTGTTCACGATCTAAGCGTGCCTGACTCTTCTCCTTTTCTCCTGGGACCTGCAGTTTACCGCGGCTTCTGGGCAGTCCTGATGCTTCTGGGGGTGGTCGCCGTGGTGACTGCAAGCTTTCTGATCATCTGCGCAGCACCCTTCACCAGCCACCTTCTCTACAAAGCCGGGGGAGGCGCCTACATTGCCGCAGGTACGTCCAGCGTGAAGGCTGTGATTTCTAGCCCTGGAATACGTCTTTGTATTCTCCAGTTCTGGTTTCACAGGTGAGACTTCTAGGAGTTAGTAATATGCTAATATGCACATAGAGTATTTCCTGAGTGCTGCCTGGGCGGCACACACTTTTCCAGGGACTTTGTGTTTTCCATTTGCTCATTGTATCCAGGTTCTGTGAATGAAGACAATAGGCAGGGAAGCTCTGCTGTAAGAGCCTTTTAATCTCCCTTGTCCTATTAAAGTTCCATCTGTAAAATGGGAGTCACAACACATCTGTCTATAACATCTGGATGTATGTGAAGCCTCTTGTGTGTGCCTAAGAAGATAGCCTGTTACGATATTACAAATCCTCATGATTTGTTTATCTCAGCTGAAAATCAATTTTTTCTACAACATCATCATTCCATTTTCATAACTGTGGTTCATATGTGTTATCTAAGCACCTTCTCTGTAAAACCTGCATTTAAAATAAAATAGTTATTTTAAACTAAAATAGTCAGCTTTCCAACTAGTCCTTCTAAGGGAAGTCGCTCAGTCGTGTCCGACTCTTTGCAACCCCATGGACTGTGGCCTACCAGGTTCCTCTGTCCATGGGATTTTCCAGGTAAGAGTACTGGAATGGGTTGCCATTTCCTTCTCCAGAGCATCTTCCTGACACAGGGATCGAACCCAGGTCTCCTGCATTATAGGCAGACACTTTACCATCTGAGCCACCAGGAAAGTCCACCTGAAATGATCATAGTACAAATAGAAAAATAACTCTATACCTCATAATTCTATTAGACCGAATCCCTTATTCAAATCCTAAAAGATGATGCTGTGAAAGTGCTGCACTCAATATGCCAGCAAATTTGGAAAACTCAGCAGTGGCCACAGGACTGGAAAAGGTCAGTTTTCATTCCAATCCCAAAGAAAGGCAATGCCAAAGAATGCTCAAACTACCGCACAATTGCACTCATCTCACATACTGGCAAAGTAATGCTCAAAATTTTCCAAGCCAGGCTTCAACAGTACGTGAACCATGAAATTCCAGATGTTCAAGCTGGATTTAGAAAAGGTAGAAGAATCAGGGGTCAAATTGCCAACATCCACTGAATCATAGAAAAAACAAGAGAATTCCAGGAAAAAATCTACTTCTGCTTTATTGATTACGCCAAAGCCTTTGACTGTGTGAATCACAACAAACTGGAAAATTCTTTAAGAGATGGGAATACCAGACCACCTGACCTGAGAAATCTATATGCAGAGTTCAGTTCAGTTTAGTCGCTCAGTTGTGTCTGACTCTTTGCGACCCCATGAACTACAGTACGCCAGGCTTCCCTGTCCATCACCAACCACGTCCATCAAGTCAGTGATGCCATCCAACCATCTCATCCTCTGTCGTCGCCTTCTCCTGCCCCCAATCCCTCCCAGCATCAGAGTCTTTTCCAATGAGTCAACTCTTTGCATGAGGTGGCCAAAGTATTGGAGTTTCAGCTTTAGTATCATTCCTTCCAAAGAACACCCAGGACTGATCTTCTTTAGAATGGACCGGTTGGATCTCCTTGCAGTCCAAGGGACTCTCAAGAGTCTTCTCCAACACCACAGTTCAAAAGCATTCATTCTTCAGCACTCAGCTTTCTTCATAGTCCAACTCTCACATCCATACATGACTACTGGAAAAACCATAGCCTTGACTAGATGGACCTTTGTTGGCAAAGTAATGTATTTGCTTTGAATATGCTATCTAGGTTGGTCATAACTTTCCTTCCAAAGAGTATGCAGAGTACATCATGTGAAATGCAGGGGTGGATGAAGCACAAGCTGGAATCAAGATTGCTGGGAGAAATATCAATAACCTCAGATATGCAGATGACACTACCCTTATGGCAGAAAGTGAAGAGGAACTAAAGAGCCTCTTGATGAAAGTGAAAGAGGAAAGTGAAAAAGTTGGCTTAAAACTCAACGTTCAAAAAACTAAGATCATGGTATCTGGTCCCATCACTTCATAGGGATGCAAATAGATGGGGAAACAATGGAAACATGAGAGACCTTATTTTCTTGGCTCCAAAATCACTGCAGATGGTGACTGCAGCCATGAAATTAAAAGATGCTTGCTCCTTGGAAGAAAAGCTATGACCAACCTAGACAGCATATTAAAAAGCAGAGACATTTGTTTGCTGACAAAGGTCTGTCTAGTCAAAGCTACGGAGAAGGCAATGGCACCCCACTCCAGTACTCTTGCCTGGAAAATCCCATGGATGGAGGAGCCTGGTAGGCTGCAGTCCATGTGGTCGCGAAGAGTTGGACACAACTAAGTGACTTCACTTTCACTTTTCACTTTCATGCACTGGAGAAGGAAATGGCAACCCACTCCAGTGTTCTTGCCTGGAGAATCCCAGGGACAGGGGAGCCTGGTGGGCTGCCATTTATGGGGTCGCACAGAGTTGGACATGACTGAAATGACTTAGCTTAGCTTAGCTTAGTCAAAGCTATGGTTTTTCCAGTAGTCATGTATGGATGTGAAAGTTGGAATATAAAGAAAGTTGAGTGCTGAAGAATTGATGCTTTTGAACTGGAGAAGACTCTCGAGAGTCCCTTGGATTGCAAGAAGATCCAACCAGTTTAGGATCCAACCAGCATCCTAAAGGAAATCAGTCCTGAATATTCATTGGAAGGACAAATGCTGAAGCTGAAACTCCAATACTTTGGCCATCTGATGGGAAGAACTGACTCATTGGAAAAGACTCTGATGCTGGGAAAGATTGAAGGCAGGAAGAGAAGGGGACAACAGAGGATGAGGTGGTTGGATGGCATCACTGATTCAATAGACATGATTTTTGAGTAGTGTCAGGGAGTTGGTGATGGACAGGGAAGCCTGGCATGCTGAAGTCCATGGTGTCGCAAAGAGTCGGACATGACTGAGTGTCTGAACTAAACTGGAATCCCTTATATGCCTTAAAACGGAGCATCTTCTTCATCAAATATATTTTCTCACCCAAATCACACTCTACTGTCATTTCATTCAAAGGTCTAGTTATGGTGTATATTTTCCCATGATCTTCCCAGAAATAATCTCCTTCTACTAAAATGTGTAAACCTTTCTTTCTTCTTCTTTGCTTTTCCATCTTTATAAACCTTTCTTCATAAAGGCAATATGTACTAGCATATTCCCTAGGGAATATGTCCAGTACTTACATTATGGGCAACATGATTGTTTTAAACTCAGAGATACTGTGATCCTGAGTTTTGTCTTATTAGAGAATTGTGTGTTTGTGTGTTTTATGGTCATTTTTTTTTTCATTTTATAATTTGTTTGAGAAAATTGTGTATCTAAAGAATTAGTTTGGTTGAGGACTCTGAAGAAAGATGAAGCATCTGATTCATATTTGACCAGTAGGTTTTCTCTCTGGCTGCATTGGGTATGGGGCTGAGGTCCTCTTGGCTCAGGACTTTATGGGAAAGGGAGGAGTCAATGTGTTCCAGGAACCCGGTCCTGAAAGCCACTCAACCAGACAGTTACAAGAAAGCTTCAAATCTGACTTTTAATTTCCTTCACAGACCAATTATTTACTGTTTGTGCATGGCCATTTATTTCCTAAGAACATAAGGAGGTATTCCATTGGATGAGATTTTTTAAATTACAATTTTTTTTTATCAGTTTGGACAGTAAAAGTAACGTTCTCAGGAATACCTGAAACTTACTGTCTAGTAGCAATTTCCACCATGAGACACATCTTTTAAAGCAATTATGGGGCTTTAATAAATCATCCATAAGCCCGAGTGTTATTGAGAGACAAACTTTAAAAATCTTTCAGTTGTCTACTATTTGCACCCCCAGATATTTTAATAGGCAATTAATACTGTCAGAGTTGGAAATGGAAATTCACAGACTATTCTATAGGGACATTAGGAAAATGTGCTCTGATCACTAGGTTTTGGGGGCAGCCAGGATTTTCCTGTACTGTATTTAACATGGAACCATGCATGTAGTCATTTACTGAGTTAAACTAGATCGAATTTATCTAGCTTTCTGTGGTTAGAGATCACGTTTTCAAAACAAAGAGTTCTCATCCCAGGGGGCAAGTATTCCAAAACCTCTCCTTTTCAGGGCTTGCTGGTCACTCCAGACCTCCCTGTCTCCCCATGCCAACTCTCCATGCTGGGCCTGGCAGTCGGGAACAGGTGTGGCCCGGGCCCGCAGTTGCCGGAGCTACTTTATACTCACCACAAACAAGACACTCTCTCTTTATTTGGACAGACGGACTGGAGAGGGCGGAACCACATTCCGACTGGCCTTGCTGGTGTGTGCACGCAGGCGGACTCTGGTGTCAGCACGCAGGCCGACTCTGGTATCAGCACGCAGGCCGCTTGGGCACATCCCACGCACGGCCGTGGCGTGCTGACGTCACAGCTGTCCGTGTGAGCAGGGGCGGGGTCCGCGGCCTTCCTCGCACCCTGTCAGCGGCTCAGGCAGAGTCTGAAGGCCCTGTGTCATCACTTCCCGCTCTGGGCCAGATGCCTCCTCCGGCCGGGCCATGTGTTCCCCACGGAAGTTCAGTTCCGGACCAAGTGCGAGGTGATCGTCAGGACGTGACAGCCCCCGAGTCTGTTTAAGTGAGTCTCTGCCACACCACTCCAAGGCCTGAAGAGTTGCTGAGCTTTCTTCCAATGTGAACTCCGTGGGGCAGCTATGGAGGGCTGACTCACGGCTTCTCCACACCCTGTGATACCAGATATGATAGGAAAGATGTCAGAAGGTGTGGCATTAAAAAGCATTTGAATTATGTGGAGAAAATCATTGTGTGGCTGAGTGTTCCTAACGCCGGCCAAAGCGGCATCAATGCAGGAATTGCTATGCATGAGTAAGATCTCTGAGTGTACAGGAAATAATGAGGACAGGGTTTGGGATGTTCTGGGACACTGACATTGGGTGATAATCCATCACAGCTAAAAATAGTATTTTATCAGCTTATCAGGGTATAAAGAAGGCTGAGTGCCAAAGAATTGATTGTTTTTAATTGTGGAGAGTCCCTTGGACCTCAAGGAGATCAAACCAGTCAATCCTAAAGGAAATCAATCCTAAATATTCATTAGAAGGACTGATGCTGAAGCTGAAGTTCCAATACCTTGGCCACCTGATGCGAAGAGCCACCTATTTAGATAAGACCCCAATTCTGGGAAAGATTGAGGGAAGGAGGAGAAGAGGGCAGCAGAGGAAGAAATGGTTGGATGGCATCATCAACTCAATGGACATGAGTTTGAGCAAACTCCAGGAGACGGTGAAGGACAGGGAAGCCTGTTGTGTTGCAGTCCATGGGGTCACAAAGAGTCGGACACAACTCAGCGCCTGAACAACAGGGTAGAGAGATTTCTCTTCCATAACTGAAATCACCTTTTCCTGAATGACAACCTGGGATTATATTTTTTTCTGCTGGATGTAGAGCTCCACAGAGTCTCACCTGTGTCGAGAGAGCTGGGAAACTTCTGAATCTTGGCTAAATGCCTTGTTAGCATCTCATGTTGGTGAGACTGCACGCTCGTCTTGTAAGTCAGAGGAACATCGAAGCCCACACTCCAGGCCCAGGGTATGCTAGCCAAAGGAAAGGACACCTTGGCAGTGCAATGAGTCCTTTGGAGGGTGATGGCGGCCAAGTTGTGGCCTGACTCCTGCCCCGTTCAGTGACCGCAGGGCACATCCTTTCCTTGTCCAGACAGCTGTTTCACATGCTGCCCTGGCTCACCAGGGACGTGAGTGGAGTGAGTGGGGTGAGCTGTACAAACCCTCTGCCACCTGTGGCAGACACCCTAAGCATGTCCTTCCAGTCTGGAGGACAGTGCTTTCTAAGAGGGTAGGGATGGGAGCCCCTTAAAACGGGTCAGGGGGTAAGTGGATATGAAGGGAACATGACATTCTTCTTCAAGAGGGTAAAACTGACTCAGAAGCACGTCGGATTTGTGGTGTGTTTTCTTATTTCCCTTAAAAGATCAGTGGAATTTGTAGTGGTTCATGGTGAACCACACTCATTTCTAGAGAAAACACAGATGTGATGGATGCATACTGCAGAAGACATTTTTTTACTCTAATGCCAGAAAAAGTAGCTCCTAGAATCCCAGGGATGTATGTTGGATATTCACTCTCCTTTGGCTGCGACCAAACACGTGGCTCATAGGAGGCTCAGGGATCATGCCCGGCTCCTCCCATCTTCCTCCAGATAAAGCCAAATAGTCAGAGCGGAGGAGAGTGTGGAGAAAACAGACCAAGAGCAGGAGGGATCAGGGAAGAACTGCTGATGGCCTGGAGGCAGGCGTTCTCCACTTACAGGCACACACACCTCTCTGAGTGCCCCTGCCCTCTCCAGTCCCTGTAGCGAGACCCAGACTATAAATAGCTACTGACCCGGGGAGCTGAGGGGACCTCCCCGTGAGGGAAACTGGCCTGGAGGGCCTGCAAGGGCTTGCCCATGGCTTTGCTAAAGCTTCTATCTTCTTAGCAGGCAAGAAGTGGGCTTTCAGAGGAAATCAAAAGCATAACTTCTCAGTATGGAACCAAATATACACCAAAGTACAGGACTTGAGCATTTTATTCAGGGCTCTGGTCTGTTGGAGGTGGGCGGTGGGGGGAAATAGTGATGAATAATAACTAGGCATCGCTGATCTGTCAGGCGGATATACTGTTGAAGGAGAAATAGTGTCTCGGATTTTCCGGAAATGCAGAATGGCTGCTCAGCTTTTCCTTGTGCTCAGTCCAGAGTCTCAGGTGTACAGTTCGCCTTCTAATTAGGAACAGAGGAACCAGTGACTCTTATGTTTCTAAAAGTACCCGTTTTTGTACACTTGCTTTGCAGCTTCAGTTGTCACATTTGGGGATTTGTCTAGGAAAATCATCGTGTTGGATTCTGATACTATTCTCATGGGGAATTTTAATGTCCTCAATCTGACATTTTTTTTATATAAATATCAAGTACCAGAGTAAGTCAACCTTGGCTGGTATTAAATAGGGAAGAGCTTAGAAGAGTTGTTATTTACAAAAGTACTTTAAAGTCAGAATACTTTTCTTTCTCAGAAGCATCTTGGAGTTTCCTTTTTCTCCACATTGCTTCTCAGCTGAGATTTGTGGCACAGACTGTTAGAATCAGACTTGCCCTGTCTTGGTTTTGAATGGGAGTCAACGTGGTAGACACAGGCACATGTCGAAGAGATGATGGGTTTGCTTCCAGACCCTTCTCTGCTGTAATCCATTAGTGTGCAATACCGTTATGTCTAAAACACGGTTGAAATAGCGTGAGGATGGCCATGATGTGACGCAGAAACACAAAGCGAGCCAAAGGTATGTGGAAAAACGGCGCTGACAGACTCGCTCGGTGCAGGTTGCCACAGACCTTCACTTCACTACAAAATGCAGTACCTGAGACGCACAGTCAAGTGAAAGGCAGTAAAACAAGGTCTGCCTGTATGTGACACTAAAGCGAAGGGACAAGTCCCCGGAGGAGGAATTCAAAAAGGACACATCACAGTCAGTTTAACCTCTGAGCCAGATGATGGCTGCAGAGGGGAGGCGGGTGTGAGGGGGAGAGAGGAGTCACCCCCGCCCCCACCACCCCAACCTTGGCGGGTTGCACCATCCTTGCTGGGGACCATCTGGACTGTGGTCAGCTCCTGCCCAGGTGAATCGAGGATGTGATAAGCCTGCTCAGTAATAGCTTTGGTGGAACATTTTTGAAAAAAAGCTTCAATTTGAAACTTGGATAAGTAAATGCTCCCCACCCCCTTTTAAAAGATGTATCTGAGCTGAGACCTAGAGTAACAAGCCTGCAAATGAATGCACTGAATAATTAACCTCCAGCCTGAGGAGTCTTAAACATGTCAGGTGACAAGACTTTTTGGCCTATAAATAGGATCTCTGGTTTGGAGTGAATTCTGCCAAGGTGGACGGGCAGAGTGTGTTTCCATCTGCCTCGTTTTCCTCTTCCAAAGTACGTGCATCATTAATGTCTACTGTTTACTCGGTACTGTGAGGGGTTTAATTTGTTTGCGAATATTCTGTTTGATTCCACACCCTTTCCCCAAACTGTCATTTGCTGGAAAATAACTAGCAGTGAGTAGGCAAGGCATATTGCTTTCTTCACTAGATTATGTTATGTTTTATGAGGCCTTTTTCCCTTCACACATGCTTTCTTATGTAGAAGAGAAGCACATGAGGTATAGATGTGTGTGAATGATCAGATCAACAGGGGCTGGATTTTCCTAGGAAGAATCTCTGCTTCCTATGACCAAGGGGCTGCTGTGGAGGGGAGGGAGGCTTGCTTGACTGGACAGTGGAAACAGAAAACGTCCTTAACACGACTAAGCTCTGGTCTGGATTCGCCTGATGCGCTTTCTGAAATATCCCCTAGACAGGGGCTGTGAGGTGACAGGCGCCACCTGGTGGAGGATTCCAGCAAGGCCCGGGCAAACACGTGAAACCACCTTTTCCCTCTCTGCTTCCATGAAGTCTCCGAAAGGAGAATCTACGGCAAGCTGCTTCTCGTGCCTCTTGGCCCGTCCTGAAATAGTCCTGTCACATGAGAAGCTCTGACCCTTCAGAAGGTTTTGGAGGATGATATTTCTAGCCACAGCAAGAGCGTACGCCAAAGCTCAATGTTGGCTATGTGCTCGTCCTGTCTGGGGCATCTTGCTCCTGGAGTGCTTTCCTCTGTTCATTTCTCTTATTGCTCTCTTCGGTGGGCACCTTGCGTCATCTGTATTTTACTAGTGATGAATCGGAGACACAGAGATGTTAGAAACATGCTCAGTGTTACTCAGCTACTAAAATTTAAACTTTCTAAACAGTGAACCTGAACCAGGGTAGACAAATTGCAGCCCTGTGCTCTTCAACCACCAAATACTTTCTGAAACTCAGTTACCATCAGCAGACCCTTCCTTGGCCTTAAATGAAACTGCTTCTCAGATCAAACCCCTCACTACTTATGAGTAGATACGGATATACGTGCACAATCGTTCTCTATCAATCATTGTTTCACAAGAGAGTACAGAGTATTGACACTTCCCTGGTGGTCTAGTGGTTAAGACTCTGTGCTTCCAATGCAGGAGATGAGGGTTCAATCCCTAGTTAGGGAGCTAAGGTTCTGCATGCCATGGGGAATGGCCAAAAAGTTAAAAAAAAAAAAAAAAAAGAGAGAGAGAGTACAGAGTATTGAATATAAAGGATGTTTAGTGTCGGAAGTTATCATGCCAATCTAAAAAAGTAGTAAGTATTTGAAAAATCTGATAGATAATACCCAATACATAGGCTTCATTGACTAAAGACATTAGACCAGAAAATGACCTTTGTACAAAAAAATGCTCTTCTCACCACACGGCCAATAAGAAACCCACCTTGTTCTTGATATGCCATAATTATTTGTCTGTTTATTTGTTTTATTATGATCACAAAGCTTCATGAGCTTTGGGACCATATTTTGATTATGCCTCCAGTAAGCTATTTTAACCTAACAGAAGCAGAGGATATCAAGAAGAGGTGGCAAGAATACACAGAAGAACTGTACAAAAAAGATCATGTCCCAGATAATCACGATGGTGTTATCACTAACCTAGAGCCAGACATCCTGGAATGTGAAGTCAAGTGGGCCTTAGAAAGCATCACTACGAACAAAGCTAGTGGAGGTGACGGAATTCCAGTTGAGCTATTTCAAATCCTCAAAGATGATGCTGTGAAAGTGCTGCACGCAATATGCCAGCAAATTTGGAAAACTCAGCAGTGGCCACAGGACTGGAAAAGGTCAGTTTTCATTCCAGTCCCAAAGAAAGGCAATGCCAAAGAATGCTCAAACTACCGCACAATTGTACTCATCTCACACGCTAGTAAAGTAATGCTCAAAATTCTCCAAGCCAGGCTTCAGCAATACGTGAACCGTGAACTTCCTGATGTTCAAGCTGGTTTTAGAAAAGGCAGAGGAACCAGAGATCAAATTGCCGACATCCATTGGATCACGGGAAAAGCAAGAGAGTTCCAGAAAAACATCTATTTCTACTTTATGGACTATGCCAAAGCCTTTGACTGTGTGGATCACAATAAACTGTGGGAAATTCTGAGAGATAGGAATACTAGACCACTTGACCTGCCTCTTGAGAAATCTGTGTGCAGGTCAGGAAGCAACGGTTAGAACTGAACATGGAACAACAGACTGGTTCCAAATAGGAAAAGGAGTACGTCAAGGCTGTATATTGTCACCCTGCTTATTTAACTTCTATGCAGAGTACATCATGAGAAACGCTGGGCTGGAAGAAACACAAGCTGGAATCAAGATTGCTGGGAGAAATACCAGCATCAGATATGCAGATGACACCACCCTTATGGCAGAAAGTGAAGAGGAACTAAAAAGCCTCTTGATGAAGGTCAAAGTGAGGAGTGAAAAAGTTGGCTTAAAGCTCAACATTCAGAAAACAAAGATCATAGCATCCAGTCACATCACTTCATGGGAAATAGATGGGGAAACAGTGGAAACAGTGTCAGACTTTATTTTTCTGGGCTCCAAAATCACTGCAGATGGTGACTGCAGCCATGAAATTAAAAGACGCTTACTCCTTGGAAGGAAAGTTATGTCTAACCTAGATAGCATATTCAAAAGCAGAGACATTACTTTGCCAACAAAGATCTGTCTAGTCAAGGCTATGGTTTTTCCTGTGCTCATGTATGGATGTGAGAATTGGACTGTGAAGAAGGCTGAGTGCTGAA
>NW_011495064.1:8209506-8220722 GCF_000754665.1 Bison bison bison
TTGGAGAAGACTCTTGAGAGTCCCTTGGACTGCAAGGAGATCCAACCAGTCCATTCTGAAGGAGATCAGCCCTGGGATTTCTTTGGAAGGAATGATGCTAAAGCTGAAACTCTAGTACTTTGGCCACCTCATGCGAAGAGTTGACTCATTGGAAAAGACTCTGATGCTGGGAAGGATTGGGGGCA
This sequence comes from Bison bison bison, assembly GCF_000754665.1. Taxonomy (NCBI): domain Eukaryota; kingdom Metazoa; phylum Chordata; class Mammalia; order Artiodactyla; family Bovidae; genus Bison; species Bison bison. Next base: position 8,209,692 of record NW_011495064.1, read on the forward strand.
GGAGGAGAAGGGGACGACAGAGGATGAGATGGCTGGATGGCATCACTGACTCGATGGACGTGAGTCTGAGTGAACTCCGGGAGATGGTGATGGACAGGGAGGCCTGGCGTGCTGCGATTCATGGGGTTGCAAAGAGTCGGACACGACTGAGTGACTGAACTGAACTGAAGCTATTTTATGAATTTTTGTTAGACTTCAAAAAATAGAAATTATAAAATTCAATTGGAGATAAGTTATGCTTTCAAAATGTATGACCTAATTTAAATATAACTTCATTTAAAACAATTATTACCTGAATATTGGCAATACTTTCTATGCCTGCTAAAATCACTGTGGCAAGTGGGTTTGAAATATAATACACTTGTCTCTCAAGACAGCTATTGCTTATGTTTTTATGAATTTCTTTTTGTAGTTAAGATTTTTCCGTAGTGTTAGTGCTTCACTTGGTGGGTGGACCAAATCAATAATTGTTGTTGTTCAATCCCTAAATCGTGTCTGACTCTTTGTGACCCTATGGACTGCAGCACGCCAGGCTTCCCTGTCTTTTCACTATGTCCCAGAATTTACTAAAACTCATGTCCACTGAGTAGGTGATGCCATCCAACTATCTCATTCTCTGTTGCCCTCTTCTCCTGCTGCCCCCAGTCGTTTCCAGCATCAGGGTCTTTCCCAAGTGTTGGCTCTTTGCATCAGGTGGCCAGAGTATTGGAGCTTCAGCTTCTGCAGCAGTCCTTCCAATGAGTATTCTGGGTTGATTTCCTTTAGGATTGACTGGTTTGATCTCCTTTCAGTCCAAGGGACTCTCAAGAATCTTCTCGAGCACCAGTTTGAAAGCATCAATTCTTCATTGCTCAGCCTTCTTTATGGTCCACCTCTCACATCCATACATTATTGATCCATACATCAATAATATTGCTGATATCCCATCAATAGGAGATGCGTCTCTCTGGGTGTGAACACACGTCCTCTCCTCCCACCCCACCCCCACCACATTCACTTTCCAGCACAGGTAGGCACACATTTCCACCACACTTTTTTTTTTTCTTTTTTCATACATTTTGTTTCTTGTTTTGATATATTTTCAAACTTACAGAGAAATGGTAAGCCCCTTCACCCAGAGACTGCCTTCAGATATTTCTGATTTTCCCAACGTCTGTTAAAGAAAGCAAAAGAATCGAGTCCTGGAACAGGCCCTGTGTTTAGATGTGTCATCTGAGTATCCATCAGACCAGAGTAAATCCTTCTTTGACCTTCATGAGCTGGGCTCTTTCGAGGAGTACAGGCCTGTGGTTTTCTGGAACGTTCCTGAGTTGGTCTGCCTGATGCTTCCTCAGTACTGGGTTTCAGTTCTTCCCTCCCGCTGCAGCAGCACAGCCGTTACATTGTGTTCTCACTGAATCTCTTGAAGTGGTAAGTGACACCAGTCTCTCATGTCCCTGGTTTTACCAACTTTGATCCCTTGAGTAAAGTGGGATTTGCCAGGTTTCTTCAGTGTAAAGTTGCTGTTTTTTCTTTACGACTAATATGCGTTTTTGTGGGAAGAGACTCTGAGCCAGTGTAAACATTTATTTCCCATCTAAATTTCATCCACTAGTTTTAGTATCCATTTTTGTTTCTTGCCTGAATTAATTCTGACTTAAATCATCACCTAGCAGTGATTTTTGATTCAGCTCTTCCTTCTATATTTATGTCAGCATTCTGAATGAAAGGCATTCCCTTCTCCCTACTTATTTATTTACTTGCTTATTTATATCTCTCTGGGCTCTTGGATCCCTCTTTTGTTTGATGGGATGTAATGGGCTTCTATCATTATTTGTTTAATAGTCAAATGTTCTTAGAACTGGCTAGGAGAAGCCCCAAGATGTGTTTTCTGATCGCCCTCACTGCTCTCTGAGCACACCTGTACTTTTTTGGTATAACATGATGTTCCAGATTCGTCTTGTACTTTCTGTCCCAGCCTGGACTCAGCTGTTTGTCAGAGATGCCCCGAACCCTGGGTTTAGAAGCTGAGTTGTGGATGCCCGGTGTGCTCCATGGAACTGGGGTGGTGTTGCTGCCAGACTTTCACAGGGAACAGCCAGGAAGTGTAGCTAGGCACACACACGCACAAAGGTGTGTGCACACATTTGCCTCCGTATCCATTCATTTATCCATCTATCTAAAACCGCAAATTTGCACCAACACATTCAATTCTAAAAAATCACCATAGAGTTCATTCTAGCTTTCCCCCCTTTTCAAATTTGTGACTCCCTTTTCAGGAGTGAAGAACTTGACTCCAGTTCACCTCAATATATGTATGTGGATGATCAGTCCCGCTGTAAGCAATGGTCTCCTGACTCTTCTTTTGGCTACTTACTTCATGCAGCCCCCGTCATAAATTTTTGCTGCCATATTAGCTAATTTGTTGGCCTTTGGTGTAAATACTGATAGTTCCCCCAGGTTTGTTTGTTCATTTTACTTCTGTTTGTCTGCACGCACACACACACACACACACACACACACACACACAAGACACTGGCGATGTAGTGGGTTATGAAGAGTAGGGAAGCACTGTTTTACCCCAGGGGTATAATCATAAGCTGGTCTGTTATGAAGTAAATGGACTATGTCTCCAACCAGTGAACAAGACTGCATTGATAGAAACCACTATTATTCGTTGCTTTCAGGGTGTAATTGCTCTTTAAAGAACAGCAGTGATTAAATGTAACTGAATTCTTCCTTATTATGGATCGTCTGCATGATGTCCTACAATACTTTTTAATAATTTTATTTATTTATTTATTATTCTTGGCCGTGCTGGGTCTTTACTGCCGCCTAGACTTTTTCTCTAGTTGGCGGCAAGCGGGAGCTACTCTCCAGTAACGTGCGAGAGCTTCTCATTGCTAGTGTCCTCTCTGGTTGCAGAGCACGGGCTCTGGAGCACGTGGGCTTCCGTAGTTGCAGCTCCCAGGCTCTAAAGCACAGGCTCAGTAGCTGTGGCGCACGGGCTGCGCTGCTTCACAGCGTGTGGAGACCACCTGGCCCAGGGGTTGAACCCATGTCTCCTGCATTGGCAGACAGGTTCTTTACCACTGAGCCACCTGGAAGGCCCTACAATACTTTAAAAAATATAGTCTAAATTCAGTAATTTACAATTCTTCAAGAAAAGATGTATAAAGCTACTAGTTTTTCATGAAGGAAACTTTTTAAAATTAAAATACCTGAAAGCAAAAGAGATTCACGTGATGCAAGGAAGCTTTTATATATACATATATATATATAAAAACAAATAATAAAAAATGGTTTGCAAAGTGTTTGCATAAGGCAAAGGGTATGCAGATGACCAAGCCACACCTTTACCTTAGCAGAGCACACTGTCTGTGTATTTGCTGAAAAAAAAATGCAATGAGGGGCTCAGACTTGCTAGACAACACATGGCCTCACCATATTGTTGTCACAGTCTGGGGCATGGCTCTGCGAGGAGCTTGCTGGCCGGACCCGGCTTCACTGTCTCTTTGTGATCCAGTTGTCGTGCAGTGATTAGACTGCTCTATTCTGTGCTGCAATATTTACATTCACGTGCAGAAGGCAGAGTGAAGGATGGTTCTTATTAGTGAAGCCATTGTGTTGACTCTTCACAACTCTGTAGCTTGTATCATGATCAGGGTGAAGTTTCAGCTCTGATGATGACATACTTTGACATAACGTGTGGGCCCTTCTCAAGATTCTTTATGAAATTGATGACCCAGGAGGGCGAGGACACCTAAATACTTCAGGAACATGGTTAACTCTATAAGAGCAATGGATGGCTAGGCTTGTAACCCACGTTAAATCTTCTCTCCATGTTTCCCAGCCTCTGCTCCTGATCACAGGGTGGTGCTTATCTTCCAGACAGACTAGCAATTAGAATGTGGAGCTTTTATACCTGATAGTTCAGTTCATTCATTCAAAGAGTACAGTAGATCCTTAACAAGTTTGGATTGAACTTTTGGACAAATAACAAGTGACCTCAGGTATATTTTTGTTGTTCTGTTGCTAAGTCATATCTGACTCTGCAACCCCATGGACTGCAGCATGTCACGATTCCCTGTCCTTCACTATCTCCCAGAGTTTGCTCAAACTCATGTCCTTTGAGTCAGTGATGCCATCCAACCATCTCATCCTTTGCCACCACCTTCTCCTCTTGCCCTTAATCTTTCCCAGCATGAGGGTCTTTTACAATGAGCCAGCTTTTCGCATCAGGTGGGCAAAGGATTAGAGCTTCAGCATCAGCCCTTCCAGTGAATATTCAGAATTGATTTCCTTTAGGATTGACTGGTTTGATCTCCTTGCTGTCCAAGGGACTCTCAAGAGTCTTTTCCAGCACATGATTCGAAAGCATCAATTCTTAGCACTCAGCCTTGTTTATGGTCCAGCTCTCAATATCCATACATGACTACTGGAAGTATATTTTGCTTTGGGACAAATTCGTGTATGGGGACCTGTCCCTCATTCAGTAGTGAATCAACTTAGCGGCTCTCGAGACTGCAGCTCAGTGCAGCGGTTGCACCTCCTTGCTGTCACGGTAACAGTCACATGGAAAAGCATGTGCCTAGTAGTAGTCTCAGATTTCCGAATTCATACAGCTCTTCTGTCGTGTTATTTGATAAAGTCAAGCGTCCAACACTATGCTACTTCTCTGCCCTTATAATCCCAACGGTATTTTTGAATAGGTGGATTGCAGTTTTATATTGAAATGCTTCATAAATTATATTGAAGGTTTAGTAATTTCCCTCCCTCCTTTCTTTCTTTCTTCCTTTCTTTTATTTAATAAGGCTCTTGATCGCAAATCCACAGAAAGTTTGTTAAAGAGTCACGTATGTTCTTTTATATTAGTTCAGTGCTCCCATCTCTGTTTTTTTTTCTGGTACTTACTTACTTGGCTTCTGTTTTCACTGTCACATTTACAGCACCAGTTAGCTGTAATTATAAATGTTACATTGTTATAACAATAGTCAGAAAGACTTTGAAGTAAAAATCAGCTAGGAAAGCTACCAGCTGAGTTTGCATAAACTTGAAACTGGGGGTTCAGAGTACCTGTTTCATGAGTATGTTGTACATGTTGAAAGAAATAACGTATAACAGTGCTCATCACAAACGAGACATACAATAAAGACGAATAAATGTTGGAAAGTAAATTCTGCTAGGCAGGGCTTCCCTGGTGGCTCAGACGGTAAAGAATCTGCCAGCATTTGAGGAGACCTGGGTTCAATCCCTGAAGATCTCCTAGAGAAGGGAATGGCAACTCACTCCAGTTTTTTTGCCTGGAGAATCCCATGGACAGAGGGATTCTTGCCTGGCGGGCTACAGTCCATGGGGTCCCACAGAGTCAGAGACGACTAAGCGGCTTCCACAATAGCACAAGGGATCTTTGACTCTTAGGTTCGCAAGCACCTGATGCGGCCCCTGGCACACGGTGAGCGCTCAGTCAGCACAGGTCAGCCACCGTCCTTGTTCTTCTGCAGCTCCCACCCTCAGTGCCCTGATCACTGAAGATAAGTGATGTGCCTAGGAAGCATTCAATAGCAGGTCTGACACCAAGCAGGCGATTTAGCTAGAGTTGCATTCTCACAGTTTTATCGTCGGGCGTGTGACTGGTCTGCTAGCACGCTCGGGCAGACATCTTCAGAAAGGCTAAAGGTGTCTTGTTCTGTCCCCTCAGGCGTCCTGTTTGCCCTGGTGGTGATGCTGTACGTCATCTGGGTGCAGGCGGTGGCCGACTTGGAAAGCTACAGACACAGGAAAATGAGAGACTGCTTGGATTTCAGCCCCTCTGTGCTGTACGGCTGGTCGTTCTTCCTGGCCCCGGCGGGAATTTTTTTCTCCCTGCTAGCTGGATTACTGTTTCTGATTGTTGGACGGCACATTCAGATACATCACTAGTCAGACTGCTGCCTCCAGTGTCTCCCTGAATGATTTAAAACAGAGCTTTTTTTTTTTTTTTTTTCATTTTGTCTCCATGATCCCGGCATAGAATGAGTTGATGTAACTTGTTAGTTGCTATTTGAATTAGCCATTGTGATTTTCTCTCATAAGAGAGTCCTAGAATCTCTCCAGGTGCTTCGGTCTTGTCTAAGTGCCCTCAGGAACCTAGTTTGCAGGTAACAGGGGCCTCATCCCTTTCACCATACTTGGAGTTTGCAGGTAGCAAAGGCCTGAACCATCATTAGGGGCAGATCATGATTTGATCTAAGCCTCCTTTACATTCACTTCCGCTACTGTTAAGAATAATTCTTGGGAGAGTAATTATGAACAACAAACAAATGTTGTCAGAGAATTAACTCTGCTTCTTTTCTCTGTACGTCAATACCCACGTACACAGGTACCAGCTCCTGTGAGCAGATTACTCACCACTAAAAAATAGATCAAAATTGCTCCCTTAGCAGGAGCCACACAAACTCATCAGTCAGAATGGGCCCCCACAAAACCAACCTGTATTTATTCTTCTTTCTTAACCAAAATTAAGTTTGGTTATGTTAAGTTATTCACTTAATTGTGCATGCTTATATAAATCTTAGGCTATATTTAAAAGAAGCAAATCTTTATACCAAATCACAGATAACGCAGATTGGATTTTTCATGAACTGAAAGTGGCTTAATTGTGTATGGAATATGGTTGAAAGTATGTAAAAACCAAGCGCCTGTGCTTTGTACATAATTCTATTTGATATTTTAAAATTCCCAGCTAAAAATTATATTGATAATCTGTCCAGCATGTGAAGATTTACTGATGAAATGTGTTTTTAATATGCACTCACTATAAACGCCCAAAATGCTTCCAGATGAGGGTGATAATAGTCTTGCTTTATTAAAGACTATGAAATGTTAACTTTCCCCAAGATCCTATGGGTTGTAGCTCTTCCCATCATTTGATGCCCTTCCCTGTTGTCCCTCCCTGACATCAGCTTTACAGCAAGTACATTAGCATTTACGGATCTGCTGTTTGCTTTAACCTCTTGGAGGAAAACCTGAGGGGGTGGGCATGTAGGAATGATTATATTCACTAGAGTAGACATTTTGCATATCAAAGATGTTTGTTTGGCACTAGTTTTGATGGAAATCGCATCCATCTGAGAAGCCTAGGTCTAATTTGCATTTTGGAAGCCCCCTGGCAGAGGACTCGCCTAGTGAAGGCACAGAGGCTCTGTGTGGTGTGCGGACTGACGTGTTCCAGACACAGCACTTTACTCTGCAGCTGCTGCGGACACCAAGGGCTTGAGTCGGAGGCGGCTGGAAGGGTGACCCCTTAGAAGCTGAGCCTGGGGTGGGGCAGAGGCGCTGCTCCCCCGGCGCCTCACCCCCTGGTCCCCAGATTGTCTCTTCTGTGCACAGCTTGTACTTTCCTTTAGACCTGGTTTACTGGGAGGGTGCTCTTGGGGTGGGAAATGAAGGTCTGAGGTGTGTGCGGATCACGGGGCGTTTTTGGGGTTACGTACGGACCGGGCTTTCCTGTTAAAAAAAAAAAAGAAAAAAAAGACTTCAGGTCCTTAACTGGTTTCTCAGGAGGTTTCAGTTTTATCATACACGTTTTCCTGGTACTTTCCTTTGTGTTCTTCTGTTTCATTTTTATATTGCTTCATTTATTTCTTTGCTTTTGGCCTGATTATTACAAAAAATAATTATGGGTTCTGTTATGCATGTTGACTGTGATATTAAGTTGTGGCATGCTATTAAGTTTTCCAGACGATGCTAGATGTATTTGATTAACTCATGGCATCTGTAAAAACAATTCCTTTTGGTAGAACTTTGGAATGGAGACTTTTTTTAGTGTATTATACGTCATTCAAATTTCATGTGCAAGCTGTTTTTTTTTTTTTTTTAGTAAAGGTTTGAATATTTGTAGTTTTCAGATGATTAGTCTTACTTTCTAATATTTGTGTGACTACCATATATTTATCTTAGGGTAACTGGCTGAATATCTGATGTACATGAGACTTTTACTCAGATCCACACTTTGGAAGTAATAGTTGTAATGCACTGATCACATTAATTCAAGCATATTGCCTGATCTATTTCAGCAACAATCCATGGAGGAAAGGTGAGTTGTATTTACTATGTCAACGAGTAAAATGCACTTATATATTCTTGTAACAGTCTTATATCTGATTTGGGATAGTATGCTTCATTTTATTTCTCTATTTAGTGTATTGATTTATTTCCAAATCTTTCAAAGTTTTGAAAATCTTTTTTTAAGAGAATTGAATTTGCATCTTGAAGTTTCAGTTCAATGAATAAGATAGCTTCTCGGTGACACTTGCAGAAAGAGTGAGGTAAGAGGAAAGTGAGGTGTGATCTTGGACTCTGGTGGAGACTGTTCTCTCCTTCTCCTCTTTGCCCAAGCGGTTTAGTTCAGTCCTGTGACAGGGAACACAGGAAACTGCTGGGAAAACGCTACAAAGATGCTGAATGAAGATGTTTAATTTGGGATTGAAAGTATGCTGTTAGCTAATACTGTTAAGTGTACTGTTACTGGACACTGACTGCTTTTATGACTAATCTATGAAATGTATTTACTGAATTTGAAGATTAAATCCACTTATAAGAGTATATTTATGTGATGGAAGAGGTGTCAGTGCTTGGTAATTATCGATTATCAACGTGTGTGTGTGTGTGTGTGTGTGTGTGTGTTACGTCTGTAAGTTTGTTTTTGTGGGTTTTTTTCCTACTGCTCTCTCTCCACTTGACCTGACTGACTATCGTGTTACGTCTGTAAGTTTGTTTTTGTGTGTTTTTTTTTTTTTTCTACTATTCTTTCTCCACTTGACCTGACTGACTGCTAGCACAATCAGCAGACCATCTCAAGGCTGCTGGGAATAGGGGCCGCATCATACGCTTGTAGATACTTAGTTTTTGATCGATTGATCAATACAGCATCATTAGTACAGTTTATGATTTCTAATACTTTTGCCTGTCCACATGATAGCATGACGTTTCTAATTAATGCAGTTGCTTCATAATGTTGCTGTCTTAGTCATAAGATGGTGAACCCTGAAGCCTACCATTTTACCACTTACCCAGCTTCCAGAAAAATATGATTTCCAAGGTCTGTTACTTCCTATTCACAGATACAATAAGACAGAAAGAAAAGACATTAAAATGTGTTTACTTCTCCAAATTGTTTTTCTTTGCAAAAGTTATGCATATTCATTAAACCATTCAGAAAGTATAAATGAGTAGAAAGAAAGAAATTTCATCCATAACTCCACCAGTAGAGTCAAGCAGTACATCAATAGTTCTAGTAGGTCACTTAAAGTTCTCAGTTGCTCAGTCACGTCCAGCTCTTTGTGACCCCATGGACTGTAAACCCACCAGGTTCCTCTGTCCAGGGGATTCTCCAGGCAAGAATACGGGAGTGAGTTGCCATGCCCTCCTCCAGGGCATCTTCCCCACCCAGGGATCGAACCCACCCACCTCTCTTCTGTCTGCTCCATTTGCAGGTGGGTTCTTTACCACGAGGGCCACCTGGGGACGTTAGATAACTTAAAGGGACATATAGAAAAGTGCTTTGTAAACTTAGATTTTTAGTTAATATGACAGCTTGAACAGTTTTGTTCATTAGATATTTCAGAGATTATCTGCACTCTCAATAGCAGCCAAGCCCATGCATCTCAGACATGGGCCTGCCTGGCCTATGTTAGAGTCTCTGATTCTGGAGATCCTGCTGTTTCTGAGTCACTTTGCTGTTCTTCATGTGGACATACTTTAAAATGGAGAAATAACAAGGAATGTCCACCCTAGGTTATGGGCTTCCCAGGTGGCTCAGTGGTAAAGAATCCGCCTGCCAATGTAGGAGATGCAAGAGGTGAGTTTGATCCCTGGGTCAGGAAGATGCCCTGGAGGAGGAAATGACAACTCACTCCAGTATTCTTGCAGGGAAAATTCCGTGGACAGAGGAGCCTGGTGGGCTACAGTCCATGGGGTTGCAGAGAGTTGGACACAGCTGAGCGACTGAGCACATACTCTAGGTTATTGAGTTAAATAATTGTGGACAATTGCAAATCATATTGATACTTTCTAGACTTCCACTGGATGACAGTCAGACAAGACTAAGAACAGGCTGACTCTGATTCTTGAGCACTTCCTGGGGGCCACTACCCATTCCCACGCCATTTGGTGGTATCACTCCCTTGAGAGCTGAGGGACTGAAATTGAGAAGGTGTGGAAGTCGCCCAAGGCCACACAGTGAGGAAGGATTGGACATGGTTCTCTAGGTGTTTGAACTCCATGCTCTTTCTATGACACCTCTTGGCTGCTCCCTAATAGGGGAAGGGAAATACTTTGGACATATTTGAATGAAAACAGAAAGATTTCTGTGAATGATTAGGGTTGCATGTTGGTTTGTTGCATGAATGAAGAAGCTCGAAGTAAGCTACTTCCAAGTCCTTCACTGACCAGCCCCTCTGCTGCAGGCTTTGGGCTCCAGGCATTAAATGGAGTGGTTCAGAGGTCAAGGATCTCAGGGCATACTCAGTGACATCAGTGACCTAAAATATGTGTGAGGCTGTAGGAGTCTGAAGCCACTTGAATGGCTTATACTGCCCTGAGTGCAAACTAGAAAGCCCAGTATCAGAAAGCAGATGCCACCTTGCAGAAGTGTCCTTCTGGCCTTAACTTTAGTGGCCTTTGCTCATGGTGGGGCTTCCCCGGTGGCTCAGCTGGTAAAGAATCAGCCTGCCACTGCAGGAGACACAAGAGATACAGGTTTGATCCCTGGATCAGGAAGGTCCCCTGGAGTAGGAAGTGGCAACCCACTCCAGTATTCTTACCTGGACAATTCCATGGGCAGAAGAGCCTGGCGGGCTACTGTCCATGGGGTTGCAGAAGATTCGGACGTAGCTTAGTGACTAAACAACAGCAACAGAGAAAACAGGACTGCCAAAGAAGAGAAGTTTTCTCAGAAGTTCCTGGGGTGGATTTCCGTATCTGGTTGGCTAACCAAAGGAGAAAAAAATACACACACACGCACACACACACACACACACACACAAACACATATATATACAAATTGAATTA
>NW_011495064.1:8220822-8239376 GCF_000754665.1 Bison bison bison
ATATTTATAAATATATATATAAAGGAAAGCACAGAATGATAATGAAAAATGGCTCTCCTGCACATCAGCCCTACTTGCCCCCTTGTTATGTGACTTCACTTTGAATCAGATCCGTCTCCTCGCAACCCTAGCCTGCTGCCAACCCCCACATGGCTATTTGGCAGCTATTTAAAGCATAGCTCATGTTACTGCACTGCAGGTCTGGGCACCCATGTTCCAACTGGGGCACAACTGATCTAAACGAACATCAACTTCAGGTCTTCTTCTCTGAAATTAAATGTGAAGGTGTGATCTCTATGATCCCCTTTTTCCTTTCTTTTGCATTATTTCTTTTTCAAACCATGTCTTACTTGCACCACAGGGGAACTTCTGTTTGATTGTCAGTCTGATAAACTATCATCAGAAAGGTTAGCTTTCCTCCCTTCTCCATTTGCTTAAGAGCTTTGGAACTCAAAGATAAAAAGTGCTAAATGGGATGAAGTGACCTGTCAAGGGTAGAAACAGCATCTGTGAATGATTTCAGAGAATCCCCCAGCTTCAAGACTTTCCAGCCTGAGCCCTTTTTATTTGGCTTTCCTCTCCTCTTCACTTTTCAAACTGAAGTGCTTTGTGTATTATGGGATCTTGGAAGCTTGTTTCTTGAAAAGAAACCATTTTCCCCCAGCCTGAGAAGCCTCATGCAAGACTTGGAAGTATGTGGTGGAGTGCTGAGCATTAAAGGAGCAGGGTAAAGCCTCACCTTCATTATCATACCGTGTATTTCGCAGAATGGTCAAGAAAGACAAGCAACTTCCAAAAGATTTGGCTGATACATACACAGGGTAGCAGTGACCTGTGGTTTTAGGATGAGACAAATAAAAATATTTTGGAATGTGACTTGGTTAGGAGACAGCACTCTGCACAGCTGTTAATCAGAAAGGAGAAATCCAGTCCCCACCCAAAGGTGATCAAAGGGTGTCAGCCTCTCAGGTCACTCATGATAAAAGCTATCCCTAGTGGAAAGAAATGGTAAAACTGCTAGTGAAATGGGCAGGGCATAACCTTTAAAAGGGTGACACAGCCCGAGGACATGACAGAAATTGATTCGAACCAAATATGTCCAATATGGCAGACAAGTCAACTGCCACTAGACCTTGAGCCTCAGTTTAGCTCATTGCAACACATCAGCAAGCTGAACGACACGCCTATAGACTCCATGACACTTCCAAGTTGGTTGGTTAGTAGTCACTCAGTCGTGTCCGACTCTTTGCAACCCCAGGGACTGTACCCCACCAGGCTCCTCTGTCCATGGGATTTCCAAGGCAAGCATACTTGAATGGGTTGCCATTTCCTTCTCCATGGAATCTTCCTGACCCAGGGATTGAACCCAGGTTTCCTGCATTGCAGGTGGATTTTTTACCATCTGAGCCACTGGGGAAGCTCTAAAAAAAGAGTGGTGAAGAATTTCAAACACAGAACTATGGTTCTTTGGATATATTTCTTTTTTTTTTCTTTAAGACTTAAAAAATAATTAATTTTGTCTGTGCTGGATCTTCACTGCTGCGCTTGGGCTCTCTCTAGTTGTGGTGAGTGGGGGCTACTCTCCACTTGCAGGGCCCGAACTTCTCATTGCAGTGGCTTCTCCTGTTGCAGGGCACAGGCTCTAGCTGTGCAGGCTTCAGCAGTTGCAGGGCAGGGGCCCAGCAGTTGTGGCACAGGAGCTTAGTTGCCCTGCACCATGTGGAATCTTCCCAGACCAGGGATGGAACCTGTGTCCCCTGAATTGGCAGGCAGATTCTTATCCACTGGACCACCAGGGAAGTCCCTTGGGATAGGCCTCTTATGTAACTTTCCACCGTGACTTATGACAGACATGATGTGCCCAACTCATACGGTACTGGTAACGAAAGGCCAGGCATGGTTTTTGCTATGGGTATCTTTTTCCCATAGGCTTCACACCTACATTTCCTTATGTATTGTATGTATAAAGGTGAATGTATGTGCCAAGTAGAGAACACTCAAGAAAAATGGAAAATGTGGACGTGTTTAGTGTTTGCGTGCTCCCGTTTCCCTGTGCCCAGCGTGGAAGAGTGATTGGGCCAGACACAGCGGTCACAGTTTTCAGCGGACTTCACCTGCCTTCGTCGTTTACGCTGCCAGGTTTCCGCTTTGTACGTAATCAAGACATCTTCCAAGGATCTATTTCTGAATTAACTCTTCTGTTTAACTGTTCTCCTCAATCTTCCTCCAAGTTCTAGCCCCTGGAAATACTTCCTGTTTTCATTGACATCATAGTTGTTACCCTTTTCTGCTGGATTTATATGCCCATGAGTACATTTCACAATTTTCACTGGAAAAGGCCCCACTCAACGTGATAACATACAGTCACTTGAGCAAGTGGTGGCCCTTATCGGGTTTTGTTGTAGCATTCATTCCTAGGCAACGTTGACGCTGTTGCTAAGGTGTCTGAGCCAATGGCAGCCTCATACACAACTGTGTTCAAGTCCAGCACTTCAGTATAAGCCAGAAGAAGTTGGAACTAGGACAGACGCATTTATAATATCGTTTGAGGGACAGCTGGGGGTCAGTGCTAGATTTTAATTTATCTGATGCAGAGGCAACTCTTGCATAACAATAAGCCCTGGCTATCACACTGAATGGAAAATAACCACATTTTCACCTTGGAAAATATACTCCAAATAGAACAGCATTTGTTTTCAGGGAGCTATTCATGCCTTACTCCCCCTGCCCCCAGCCCCTTCCCTCTAGAATCATCCAGGAAGAAGGTAAACTTTTTAATCATCATTTGTACATGGTGGTAATTTCTTGACTAGTTTAGAATTTTTACAGCCTGGGGACAGATCTGCCAAATCCTGCACAGCCCTTAGGCACTGGCAGGGAGATGGGCTTGGATGACCTGCTGGGTCCTCCTTGAGTCTTTGAAATCCATCCCAGAGCTTAATTATGACAGCAGTCATTATTCCAAGCCCCTCGTGGCATCCTTCATGAGAAAGATGTAAGGAGAGTACAGTCAACATGAGAATCGGAACAGATGATGATCTCACGGAGGATTTTCTCTTTTCTAGGCAGGTGGGAGATGGGAAGAGGGGTGGTGTGTTAGTAAATAAGAGGGCTGCTGGCAGGAGCTTATCAAATAAACCCTCAGTTATTTGTTCACAGTCTGGCATAAACTGGTTATGAATATACTCTTTGTATTAACTGAGATAACAGCCATGTTCATTTTGACCCTTTGCATCAAGCTAAGCTGGGTAGCTATCTTTCCCTTCCCCCACCACAGGCAATCCAGGCTCCAGAACCTCCTAGGAGTTGTCATGCACAGGGCCTGGGATACTGAGCACTGGAATATTTTCAGAACTTTTTATTTGTAAATAAATTTGAACTTACAGAGCAGTTTTAACTGTAGACAGAGAAAGCACAGGGCCACTCTTGCGAAATTAGCTGTGCTATAAAAAGCAGAGATACCGTGTTGCCAACAAAGGTCTTTATAGTCAAAGCTATGGTTTTTCCAGTAGTCATGTACAGATGTGAGAGTTGGACCATAAAGAAGGCTGAGTGCTAAAGACTTGATGCTTTTGAACTGTGGTGTTGGAGAAGACTCCTGAGAGTCCCTTGGACAGCAAGGAGATCAAACAAATTAATCCTAAAGGAAACCAACCCTAAATATTCATTGCAAGGACTGATGCTGAAGCTGAAACTCCAAAACCTGGGCCACCTGAGGCAAAGACCCAATTCACTGGAAAAGACCCTGATGCCAGAAAAGATTGAGGGCAGGAGGAGAAGGGGACAACAGAGGATGTGATGGTTGGATGGCATCAATGACTTGATGGACATGAGTTTGAACAAACTCTGGGAGATAGTAAAGGACAGGGAAGCCTGGTGTGCTGCAGTCCAAGGGGGTGCAAAGAGTCAGACATGACTGAGTGACTGAACAATAGCAGCAACGGGACCTCCAAGACTGCACGCCCTTTCGGATTCACCAGCCTTTCCTCCGGTGTCTGTGTCCCAGGATCCGGGGCAGCAGCCCACACTGCATTTAGTTGCAGGGTCTCCTGGGCCTCTTCCCATCTGTGACCTTTCCTCAGTCTTTCCCTGTCGGTCACAACCTTGACAGTTTTGAAGTGTACCTACCAGTAACCTTTTCAGGTGTCCGTTATTTTGATTTTGTCTGATATCTTGATGAATTGGAGCCAGGGCTTTGGGGAAAGAATGTCACAGGGATGATGGAATCTTCTCGGTACCTTGTATCCTGAGGTGCAGGACATTAATGTCCCATTAGGTGATGTAACTTAATCAGTGGGATCTGCTAAGTCAGCAGCACATAACCTATTCCACTTCTGTGACTGGGTCCTGAGTTAGCAAAGGCGCTCAGCTAATCTTGTGTACACTGCGTGTGTGTGCTGTGAGAAGTGTTTGGTGCCTTGAATCATTGGCTGGGCCTCTGTTTTACATGTCAGGGCTCTGTGACTTGTGGCCAGCATGATGGATAGACATCTAAACACATCTCTGATGAGGCTATGGCTCTTTGCGGCCGCTGGCGAGTCAAGCCCTGACCCCACTTTGCTGTGGTCTTAACTCTGGGGCCGAAGGGTCATCCGTTGATGAGCTTTAGGCACAACAGCCTGCTTGAGGGAAGAAGCACTGCCCCAGTTACACCTCAGGAGTTGTCTCTCTTATCTGCATGTGTTAACATTTGTCTTTTTTCTTCTCAACCCAGTGAGGTATAAAAATCAGTCTTATCATCACTCCACAAATTAAAAAAAGAAAAAAACCAAAACACTGATGAACTGATGCTGAGGAAATTTCAGGTACTTGCAGGGTTATAGCGCTGTGGCAATGCCGAATCACTGATGGGACCCAGGTTCTCTGGTGCTTAGTCCACTGACCTGCCTGGACACTGCAGCCGAAGAGCCTGGGGCTGCCGCCAGTCCAAAACAGTCCAGCCCGTAAGCAGGTGGCTTCTACTCCGAATCTGTTACCAAGTAATTGTGAAAGCCGAGTAATGTTAGTTAATCACACTGGCTTTTCCGCTTGGTCGTTGTTATTTCAGGAATAAAATATTCCTGGGGTTTACTTCTAATTTAATGCCAAGATGCAAATTGTGCCCCACCTGTTTCACCTGAGGTGTTATTTATGCCCAAATAACACCTCCTAGATGAGGACCTATTGCGCATGTTTCCTCCTTCGGAAATTAAAGATGATAATAGTCATCAGCAGCACACAAAGAAATTGTAGGGGGTGGGAAAGGCGCAAAAAATTGTAACAGCTCAGGAAAAACCAACATCAGGGCAAAGTGCTGTGGAAACGCTCACTGCAGAAGTCAAAAATTCTGACATCTCTGCAAATTCACCACCAGAGGCCAGGATAACACAAGTACTCCATAAACATGAACTTCTTCCTACAAATACATACTGGCTACATAGAAGGCCAGAATCTAAAGCTAGAGGCAATTTTATATAACAGTAACCACAGCTAAAAAATATTTGTAGTAGATTAATTTGTTAAGAACAGTTTTAGGTTCATAGCAAGACTGAACAACGGGTGCCGAAATTTCCCATAGAACCTCTGCTTGCACCCTGATCCCCACAGGGTCCCCCCCACTGAAAAGGTACACTTGGTATGATTAATGAAGCTGCACTGACATGTCATTATTGCCTGTGATTACACTCGAGTTCACACTTCATGCTGTGCGTTCTGTGAGTGTGGATGCACGTATAATGATGTGTACCCACCACTACAGTACCATACAGAGTAGGGTCACTGCCCTGAATATCCTGTGTTCTGCCTACTCATCCTTGTCTCCCCTTAACTCCCGGCAGTCACCCATCTTCTTCCTATCTCCTTAGTTTTACCTTTTCCAGAGTGTCATATTGTTGCATAGTTGCAATTACACAGTGTGCAGACTTTTATGCTGAAGCTAAAGCTCCAATCCTTTAGCCACCTGATGCGAAGACCCTGATGCTGGCAAAGACTGAAGGCAGGAGGAGAAGGGGACGACAGAGGAGGAGATGGTTGGATGGCATCACTGACTCAATGGACATGAATTTGAGCAAGCTCCAGGAGATGGTGAAGGACAGGGAAGCCTGCAGTCCATGGGGTTGCAGAGTCGGACATGACTGAGTGAACAACAACAAGCCTTTTCAGATTGGCGTCTTTCACTTGGCAATACCCATTTAAGTTTCTTCTACATCTTTTCTTGATAGCTAATTTCTTTTTAGCACTGAATAATATTCTGTTGTGTGACTCTACCGCAGGTTTTTTTTTTTTTAAGTCTACTCACCTTGATTTGTTGTTGCTTAGTTGATTTGTTGTTGCTCAGTCATGTCTGACTCTTAGGAGCCCCACAGATTATAGCCCACCAGGCTCCTCTGTCCATGGCATTCTCCAGGCAAGAATACTGGAGTGGGTTGCCATGCCCTTCTCCAGGGGATCTTCCCGACTCAGGGATTGAACCTGGGTCTCCTGCACTGCAGGGAGATTCCTTATTGTCTGAGCCACCAGGGAGGCCCAGGTCCTCATTATTTACTATAAATTTTCAACTCCTTTGGGTAAATACCCAGGAATGCCATTGCTGGATGGTATGGTAAGAGAATGTTCACCTTTGAAGAAACAGCCATAGTATCATCCACAGTGTCTCCTACTTTGCATTGTTTTTGTTTAGTCACTAAGTTATGTCTGACTCTTTTGTGACCCCATGGACTGTAGCCCCCCCCCAGGCTCCTCTCTCCATGGGAAGAATACTGGAGTGGGTTGCTGTTCCCTTCTCCAAGGTATCTTCCCAACCCAGGGGTCAAACCCAGGTTTCCCACATTGCAGGCAGATTCTTTACCCACTAAGCCGCCGGGGAAGCCTCTCTACCCTCTACTTTGCATATCTCCCCCAACAATAAAGAGGGTTCCCGTTGCTGTCATCCTCTCCAGCACCTGGTGGTGTCCATGCTCTGGATTTTGGACTTTCAAACGTGTGCAGTGGTGTCTCAATCTGCCGGAAGCTTCTGAGGGCTGACTATGCGGCAGACACTGGACTAAGCACTGTAGATGAGGCTCTCATTTCATCCTTACAAAAATCCTATTAAGTAAGTGCTATGATTTCATCTTCCCACCTCGCAGAGAGGGAAGCAGTGGCTCAGAGAAGATAACATCACTTGCCCACGGCCCTGTAAATGATGAGCGTGTTCCAAGGAGCTCCCTGGGAATGTGAAACAGTTCATCTTGTGAGTGCTGCTGCATGCCTCCACCACCCCTTTTACAAGGACGTGGACTCCAGATCTCTGAAGGGCCACCTGGAGGTCATGGCCGTTTAGGGACAGTAAGAGAACTGGCCCTTACAGGCCTCACCCTCTACACCACCCTCCAACTTCTCAGCCATCAGTCATGCCAGGACTAGCTTCCAAGATAATGTATGCAGTCCTTGGCTTTATGCTTCCTTGGTGGCCCAGTGCTAAAAGAATTTGCTTGCCAATGCAGGAGATGCAGGTTCGATTCCTGGGCACAGAAGATCCCCTGGAGGAGGAAATGGCAGCCTGCTCCAGTATTCTTGCCTGGGAAATCCCATGGACAGAGGAGCCTGGTGGGCTACAGTCCATGGGGTCACAAAGAGTTGGACACAACTGAGCACGCGTGCATACAGGCCTCGGTTTTATATAGAAGAATCCTGATATATGCAGGCTATGCCAAGCTTCTCAAATCCAGTGCTTATTTTGAATGTACTTAACGCTGAGATTAGAGATGGAAAACCTCTCTTGAGCGCAACACATGAACTTACTGTCGCCTTGCTATCTGCTTGAAATATACTCCCCGCCCTGTGCAGGCACTTTAGGCCCAGATGAGCACCCTTTGTTATTACGAGACCTCCCTCCAAGGCTAATTGTCTTCTCAGGTGGTTTCCATCCCCAGCTCTACGCTACCCCGTGGTGTTTCTGATTTTTTCATATGTAATAGAGAATTCTTAGAACATTAGTTCCAACCCAATTCAATTTTAAAAAACAAATGTTAGACACAGAGTGACGTTTGTGGATTTATTTTCAATTTAGGTGGCTGTAATTCCCCAAATGTCAAGAATTATACAGTTGCTCATTCAAATAAGAAAAATCATAAAGCACTAACTGACTTTTTTACAGATTTCTTGTGAATGCTTTGCTGTGGTTGACAGGATGGAGATGCTGTTCTTGCATATATGAGAGCATGTAAAACTATGACAGAGTTAGGGTGAAAGAGGCTAGCGTGGGCCTTGGGAGCATTACGTGCTGTGATGGTGATGCTGGGAGCGGGCTCTGTGGGACTCCGGGGCCCTGGAGGCCAACTCGAGGGACCCAGGAACCCGCCTGAGTCATGGGGTTCCCGGAGCAGCAGGGGAGCTGAGCAGAGGGTGGGGGTGTGCTGGTGCCGGGCTGGGGGGTGGAGGCCCGAGTCATCTCCACACTAGGACTTGCTTTAGCTGCAGTCTCCTGCTTGCTATTCATGGGTACAAATTCCTTCACAGTGAGATCAGTAGTAAGAAATGCTGATTCATATGCAGAGATGCTCAGTTGCTCTGTTGTGTCCAACTCTTTGCAACCCCATGCACTGCGGCATGCCAGGCTCCACTGTCCGTGGGATTCTCCAGGCAAGAAGACTGGAGTGGCTTGACATTTCTTCCTCCAGGAGATCTTCCTGACCCAGGGATCGAACCCATGTCTCTTACGGCTCCTGCCCTGGCAGGCGGGCTCTTTACCCCTCAGCCATCAGGGAAGCCCTGGCAGCAATGTCTTGAGGTGTCAGAATCCTGAGCGCACTCTGGAAACTGGTGCAGAGGATGAGGAGGTCCCTGATGGGGTCTGCAGGAGAATTGGATCTGCAGGGGAATTTTAGAATCAGGGATCTGTGGAGAATGGGGAGCCTGGGGCAAAATGACTATGGGAAATTGAGCCCAGAAGAGTGTCTCAGCTCTTCAGGCAGACTCTGAGAGCCCAGCTAAGTCACTGGCACATGAAGGACAGCAAAGGATGGATTCAGATACGTCGTAGGTGAGAGAAGTGAAGGGAGAGGAGTTCAGGATGGCTCATCCTCTCAAAAGTGGGTGAACCAAGCCCTGGATTCCATCTGGGGGGGGGGCGGGAACAGAACTTACTGTTGGGAGAACTCCATAGAAACTCAAAGAACCTGAAGTGACGGTGCTTTTGTTTCATATTTCTGATGGGCTCGGCTTCTCAGTTGATTTTCACCTGTTTATCTTTGTCTCTTCTTTATTTGACCATGAGCACTTTGGTCACCAGTTTTCTTTTTGCCTTTGTATTTAATGTTTGTTTCACATGGCATAAAACGTGGGTGCTAAATACATGCCGTTTTCTGACTGATTAGGATCCCAAAAAAGACCCCAGAGCTGTTTAAGAGGCTGCATGGATCCACTCTGTTGACTTAAATGGTTTGGAGCGACCTGCAGCCCACCTGAGTCAGGACTGATATCTGATTTCTTTGCTCCTGGCAGATTCACGTCATCCCCAGCATCCTGTCCTAAACAGTCAAAATGCTCCTTTTCAGTTTGTTTAGAGCGCTACGAAAGGAGAAGTGTTACATATGACCAGCATGGCAAACAGTGTGACTTGGGGGGTAAATATTGGAACACCTTGAAACTGAAATGCATGGTAGCTGTAGCTCATGGCCAAACTAGTCAAAGAAGGGCTTGCTAGTCCGGCTGCCTGTGTGGTGTCGCTGTTCTCATTACGCGGCTTGTGCAGTCAGAACACCAGCGATTCTCCAGCAGAGAAAGGCACGGGGACGGAGGACCCCAGACTGATGGGTGAGAGTGAGTTGCAGGGTTTACAACGGACAAAAAGATCTCAGGGATGCTGCACACTGGGGAAAGGAGAGTGGAATTGTTTGGGGGAAGGGAAGGAGTAAAAAGGAATGGAATTCCATCCATTCACAGTGAGAACTAGCTCTGGGTGCTTCTTAAGAAGAAAGAAGAAATTGAACTCACCCCCTTAAAATCTTAAAATAGAGGCTGTAACTTGCAAAATCGCCACTAGGGGGCTCGCTTCATCTATAATGAAAATTTTCCCTCGGAAACTGGTATCTTTAGAAAAGGGCGTTGAGCCTGTCTGGAAGGGTGGTGGGAACTGGGGTGGGGGTGGGGAGGACCAGGGCAGCCTGAGACAGCAGAGTTCTGTCCTTGTGTGTGCCTCAGCGTGAAGTCCCCGAGGCTTAAGAGGCTAGTGTTTCCTGATTGTTGTAGCCTCAGTACACACAGCACAAATTCCAGGGACGAACTGCTGCTGCTGCTGCTGCTGCTGCTAAGTCGCATCAGTCGTGTCCGACTCTGTGCGACCCCATAGACGGCAGCCCACCAGGGTCTCCTGTCCCTGGGATTCTCCAGGCAAGAACACTGGAATGGGTTGCCATTTCCTTTCCAGTGCATGAAAGTGAAAAGTGAAAGTGAAGTTGCTCAGTCATGTCCGACTCCTAGCAACCTCATGGACTGCAACCTTCCAGGCTCCTCTGTCCATGGGATTTACCAGGCAAGAGTACTGGAGTGGGGTGCCATTGCCTTCTCCGCAGGGACGAACTAAAGGCTGTTTATTCCAACATAACTCTTATGTCTGTGTGTGTTGGCAAGGGGGAAGAGGGGCAGTCCAGACCTGGTGACTGCTCCTGTCCCCCTAAGATGGGGCAGGGACCAAGTTGGACACAAGCATCTTTCTCAATCTTTCTGAGTTGTGTTTAGTTACTCAGTCATGTACGACTCTTTGTGACCTAGTGGACTGAGCCAGGCTCCTCTGTCCATGGGCTTTCCCAGGCAATAATACTGGAGTGGATTGCCATTTCCTTCTCCAGGAGATCTTCCCAACCCAGGGTTTGAACCCAGGTCTCCCACATTACAGGTAGATTCTTTACCGTCTGAGCCACCTGGGAAGCCCGCTTTCTGAGTTGGGAAGATGCTATTTGGGCACAAAGAATAGGGTTAGTGTCCGGGCCATCTCAGCATCACACAGAGGCTGACATAGAGACCTGAAGGATAAAAGCAAAGGTGGGAGAGAGGTGATTTAAAAAAAGAATGTTTGACAGACAAGGTAAAATTCCAATTTCTTTCACAGAAAGCAAACTATTCCCAGAAAGAAGTGAATTCCCGACAACAGGGGGAGTCAGAGTCCAAATAAGAGCTCCAGCTGTAGGCACACTCTGTGGGTAATCGCTCAGTCCTTCTAACATTTTCCAGATCTGCCACCACAGGAACTGCGAAACTGACAAATCTTCAACTCACATGAAATTTAAGTGGTTTCCCCCATCACCTCTCACAGTTAAAAATACATCACATAAATTACGATCCTGCCTGGTGAAATATGCGGCGACTCTGTTGTCTGCTGTGTATTTCTAAAACATTTTGGCACTTTCCGCGGAAGTCATCTTCTCAGTTACGCCGAGGGACTTCTTTTTTCCAATTCCACTTTGTTGTTAAGTACAGTATCCCGGGAACCCCAGGATGGTGTGACGGCTGGGGTGTGACGGAGGGGACTGGTGTCTGCACACAGGGGCCAGGGAGAGAGCTGTCCAAGGACACAGCTGTGTCCACTCCAGTTGCCAGTCCTGGGGCGGGGCGGGCGGGTGGTGTTCCTGCCGGTTTGGGACCCGGCTGGAACCCGCCCAGCTCAGAGGGCACCAGAATGTGGGTGTGAATCTGCGTCCTGAAGAACCTCACCCTCACCTGATGAGCAGCAGCCGCTGGAGGAGCGGGGAGACCCCCACCCCCACCCCACTTTCCTGCCCCACCAAGGCCCGGTAGGAGCTCTCATGGGAGGAGGGTGGGACTGAGCCATGATTTCTTCCCAGCAGGGGTCATTGTGGAATTATTGAACTAGGGAGAGGAAAAGCAGCTGCACGTTAGCTGAGCCGCCAACCAAAGACCTTGAGCCACAACCGTACCCAGGCCACGGCAGTGACTCGGAGGAATTAGAAACACCGCCTCCGCTGACTCTGAGGCTGGAAATCTGCAGAGACTGCTGTCTTTTATCTCTTTAGTTCACCTGGATTTTTAAGTTTTAAGAAACTTAGTCGCCCACAGGGACACTAACAAGGGAGATGCTCACATTTCCCAGTGTCTGTAACTGTGTTCCTCCTATTTGCTGATTGTCCATATACATATTTTGTTTGTTTCTTAATGGGAAGGAGTGATGATGTTATGGGCTTCCCAGATAGCACTAGTGGTAAAGAACTTGCCTGCCAGTGCAGGAGATGCCGGTTCGATTCCTGGGTCAGGAAGATCCCCTGGAAGAGGGCATAGCAACCCATTCCAGTATTCTTGCCTAGACAATACCATGGATGGACGAGGCTGGTGAGCTGGAGTCCACAGGGTCCCAAAGAGTCAGACATGACTGAGACGACTTAGCACGCACGCACAAAGATGTTACGGAGAGACCTCAGGAATTCAAACGCTGGGTTCAGATTCTTGCTTCTCCACCCGGCATGTGTGTTACTTTGGACAATTTACATAATTTAGAGTTTTGAAGCGCAGTTCCATGACAGGGTAATTGTGAAGGTTAAATAAGATAATATTCATGAAGGCACCTCGTATGGTTAGTTACATCTGAATCCAGATGCATTGCTGAGATACTGTTTAGATTTCATTATTATCTTAAAACTTTAATTTCATTTTGAATAGATTCTGTTCATACGTTATTACCCATGTATAAATTACAACCTCTAGGATGATAACATGCTTTGCTCATCTGGGTCCAAATGCCTACTGACGGCCTCTGCTCTGAAGTCCTGCTCGACACCAATGCAAGCTCATTATCTCTCTGGATCAGTGTCCTTTCTGCTCTCTTTGTTCCGTGTGATGGTGATGTCCCCTTTCCCTGACCTTGAACTGTGGGAATCACCTCAACTTCTTAGCCACGGTCCTCCATTTCCAAACACATCCCTGAAGTGTCAGTGTCATTTTCAAAGCCTGCACCGTCTCTTTTGTCTGCTGCTTTTTTTTGCATTGCTTGCTGGCAGGGTGACTGGTCTGGCTTCCTGCCTCAGAGACTCCTGAGTTGCTGGGGAGCGCGCCCCAAACCCCAGTTCCAGCTCCCCGTGCCCGATCCATGCCTTCAGAGTTGTCGAGTATGGGGGTCCAGGAGGACGTGACTGTGACATACACTCCGGATTTTGTTGGGGACCATTGTCACATACATCTCTGACCTCGAGTCTGTCCTACCTTTAAATCCAAAGGGTGCATCACCCATAGCATGTTCTTCTTAAAGACGTATTTTTATCTTGCCCCTTCCCTGCTGTGCATCTGTGGGTTTCTTAGAGAATGGACTTAACGTCATAGTCAGGTGACGTTATCATGTAGCGAAACACCTGGTACCTGGTCCTCACTTACTTACAATAGATACCTCTCCATGGTTCCCTGAGTCACAACCATTTCCTTTTCCGGGGACGATCCCGATACACAGGAGGGCCACTGGCAATGCCCCTTGGCCGCGGCTGCTAATGCAGAGAGCAGGTTTCTGGTTCACTGGGTGCAGAAAGATGCTACTGCCAAGAAGAGGAGATCTGAAACACAGAGACATTGCTGTCTGATGCCATGGCCTCTGAGTCCTATGAACAGCAGCCCATCCCTTAAGATGCTGAGGCTTCCAGACACAGCTGGGTTCTGTCCCCCTGAGCCTCAGTTGCTCAGGTCAGCCCCTTATGGGACACCCTGGCATCCCCCAATCATGCTTCGTCATGTCCAACTCTTTGCAACCCCATGGATTGTAGCCAACCAGGCTCCTAGGTCCATGGGATTCTCCAGGCAGGAATACTCAGAGTGGAGTGCCATTTCCTCCTCCGGGGGATCTTCCAACCCAGGGATGGAACCCTAGTCTTCTGTGGCCCCTGAACCGGCAGGCAGATTCTTTACTACTGAGCCACCTGGAAATTCCCCCAGTAACTAGTCTTTTTTCTCCTTCTTATTCAAGTCATTCAATCTCTCTTGTTAGCAAATTGACAGAGCATAATCTGATATGTTATTGGAGATTTAATCTGTTAATGATACAGTTCCAATCACACTATTTCTCACAAGCCCTTGAGAAATTTCTTCTCTAAAATTAAACAGTTCTCCTAATAAATTCCGCTCTTTATGTGGAATTTCCAGTTACTGTCTCTCGAAGCCTTTCTGTCCCAATCCCTCCTGAATCTTCTTCAGTAGTCGATGGTAACCACTCTCCACTCTCTTCCACCATCGCTGGTATAAACCAGCACTGAACGACATTGCCTTGGGGTGTAATGGCCATTTATCACTTCATTGGTCAATAATGCTCCTTCCCAGTTAGTTGCAAGTCACTTGAAGTGTGTGTGCTAAGTGCTAAGTTGCTTCAGTCATGTCCAGCTCTTTGGGACCCTACAGACTGTAACCCTCCAGGCTGCTCTGTCCATGGGATTCTCCAGGCAAGAATATGGGAGTGGGTTGCCATTTCCTTCAGCAGAGAACAAATCTTGAATTTGTTTTAAACTGTTTTTCTCTTTAATGCCTAAATGCTTCCCTGTCACTTTTATTCCTAATGCTTATTGTTCAACTGTTTCTCCCGTACCATATCATGTCTCATAAATGTTTCTTGAATGAATGGAGGAAATGCATACCTGCTTATACATATAATTAAAGGGAGCTGGGGATTATAGTATTTGTTTTTCCAAAAATGCTTCCAATTATCCACTCCCTCAACAGTTCACATGCAGCAGGGAAATGCAACGTTCCCTCTGCAGCACGTCCGCTTTGTAATTGCTCCTGTCAGGGTGATTAATGGATGGCGCTTTGTGACCAGAAACCTCCATGCTGACCCAGTGGTCAGCAGAGGCCACTGGTCTCAGATATTTCTATCCATACATGAGGTTGTTTTTTTTTTTTTTTCTTTAAAAAAATAAAAAGAAGAAGAAGAAAAGAAAAAGAAATGACAGCTTTAGAAAATAAGGAAGGTTGCATTATGGCACATTTGCATACCAATTCCCGGAGCCTGTCCCAAGCTAATTGTATCCAGGCGGGAGCCTCCAGACTGAAACCAGGCCACTGCTCCGGGCCAAAGGTGCTTTCTAACCAGGGCTGCCTTTTGCTGACATCTCAGGCTAAGGCTCTGCCCTGGTCCAGCCATGGCCAGGAATGGGAAGCTGCAGAGCGTGAGGGGAATAGGGGTCCCCCACTCCTCTGGCATTGACTTGGTGTCCAGTTGTCCAATGTGAGGGGCTTCAATGGTGGCTCAGCGGTAAACAATTTGCCTGCAATTTGGGAGACCTGGGTTCAATCCCTGGGTCAGGAAGATCCCTGGAGAAATGGCAACCTACTCCAGTGTTCTTGCCTGGAAAATCCCAAGGACAGAGGAGCCTGATGGCCTACAATCCATGAGGTCACAAAGAGTCGGACACGAGTGAAGTGAGTAAACAACACCCCCCAACGTGAAAGGGCACTTCGCCCAGACATGTACACTGTTCATGCTGCTGCTGTGAGTGGCCTTGTTCCCCTTCTTCCCAAACCCCAAAGCTGCCCCCTGGTCACTTGGTGGAGAGTG
Source organism: Bison bison bison (assembly GCF_000754665.1). Taxonomy (NCBI): domain Eukaryota; kingdom Metazoa; phylum Chordata; class Mammalia; order Artiodactyla; family Bovidae; genus Bison; species Bison bison. The sequence continues at coordinate 8,236,322 of NW_011495064.1, forward strand.
ACAACTCTACCCCCAGGGGGTAAACAGAAGTGGCTGGAGCGAAGGGCCGAAGCTGCCTAGGTCCCCGGAGCAGAGAAGCTGTGGTTTTAGAGGGTGATACTCAGAGACCATGCTCCCTGGGAAGGTCTGAGGGCTGTCATCCCATGCTGTCCCATCTTCCTGCTGGTCAGGGTTCCTGGTCCCTGGGAGCTGCTCGTCCTAGTGAAGCCATACGAGTGTCCCAGGGTATGCGACTCAGTGATGGTGTGTGGGATTATGCATGTATAGTGGATGTTCCCACTTACCCCTCAGGACAACCATACAAGGGACTCATATCAATCCCATTTTGCAGTCATGGAAACTCAGGCACAGAGAAGTTAAGTAACTTGTCCAAAGTTGCACAGCTTCTAGTCTTATAAGAATAATGAGTACTCCTGCAAGTACTCTTCCTAGTTAATTCTTTCCTTGTAATCATAGAGTGCTTCCCTGGCTCAGTGGTAAAGAATCTACCTGCAATGCAGGATATGCAAGAGACCCAGGTTTGATCCCTGGGTCGGGAAGAATCCCCTGGAGAAGGAAATGGGAACCCACTCCAGTATTCTTGCCTGGGAAATCCCATGGACAAGGAGCCTGGTGGGCTACAGTCCACGGGGTCACAAAGAGTCGGACACGACTGAGAGACTTAGCACGCCACTTGTACAATGTGCAAGCGCATAGGAGGAGAGCTGAACAAAAGGGCAAGACTTCTCAGTTGGAACTGAGCCTAGGAGGAGTGGCATTTATTTGTGAAATCACCAATAAATGTCGAAAACCCAAGAACACTGGAGATGGTTGCGGGACTTCACCTTCTCAGAAGCAAAGGTCAACTAGAGGTATAGAAACACTTCCGGAGGCGCTGACGGTGCAGCTGAGACCCAAAGAAGACGCGCGAGCTGGCACAGGGCGCCGAGCAGGAAGTGGATGTTCAGGCAGAGGGGCGGGAAGGTGCAGAGCCTGGAATCAGGAGGACCCGGCGGTGGGGAGGGGAGGGTCAGGGCCCTGCTGGGGCGGAGTGAGCACGTGGGCGGAGCCCTGGGCCAGGGGGTGGGTACTCAACCTTCTTTCTCCCTGAGCACCGGGTGGTGTGGACTTGCCCGGATCCTCCCAGCAAAGGCACAATTTCTGCCCATTTTAAGACCGAGGAAACCAAGAGATGAAATCCATCGCTCTGCTCAGCATCTTGGTAATAGCCAGCCTGGCACCTGCCCTCTGGGTGCTCACAAGTCTATCCTGTTTTGTTTTGTTTTTTTTTTTTTGGCTACGCTGGGTCTTCATTGCTGCGTGGCTTAGTTGCTTCTCACCATATGGGATCTTCTCGGACCAGGGATTGAACCCGTGTCCCCTGCATTGGCAGGCCAGTTCTTTACCACTGATCCACCAGAGACGCTCCATCCGGCAAGTTTATGGTCAGAGGCAGAGACTTTTCTGAAAGCTGTGAAGCAAAACCAATCTCCTCTCTTAAATTGAGGGAAATCACCATTTAGGGGAAATTGAAATGTATCCAATGATTTTTGGCATATTTTAATCACTGAAAGTGATATTGATTCAGAAACATAAAATACTTTATTAATAAGGAGAGTTACTATGACACTGGTTATATTTGGTATTGTTTACTTATGTTCCACCTACTGCCAACCTCAAGAAAAATAAAGCACCCACACTAAGAAATGTTTTTGGAGAAAATTATTTTTGTAGCTATTTTTTAAGTGAAATTTAAAAGGAAAGAAATCAGTGTAAAAAAATACCTTTGTTATCTTTCTACCTGTTTGGAAAATCTTCCTTCTCCTTCAAACCTCTTACCTTTTGTAAACCAATGGTCGCTCTGTGTTATAGTCCTTGTTCTTATGAAATTTAAACTAGAAAAAAATCAAAACTGACCTGACGCCCAATGTAATTGGAATGCTCTGGTTTGTTGTAATTCCTGTAGGAGTAGCCGAGGCCTTATTGTGAGGGTGCAGCAATACAAAAGTTGAATGCAAAATGGAATTTGAGTACAAATTTGACTAATTTGACTTTGAGTTCGGATACTATGCTGTAGGGCTTCCCAGGTGGCTCAAGTAGTAAAGAACCTGCCTGCCAATGCAGGAGACACGGGTTCAGTCCCTGGGTTGGGAAGATCCTTTGGAGGAGGGCATGGCAACCCACTCTAGTATTCTTACCTGGAGAATTCCATGGACAGAGGAGCCTGACGGGCAGTCCATGGGGTCGCAAAGGGTTGGACACGACTGAAGTGACTTAACACACATAACATATATGTATATAACTCAAAGTTATTGATATTTTTCCTGTAAATTAGCAGGTTTTTGAAATGAATTTTTATTGAAGTTACTTTCAAATGTATAAACATAAGGAACATAAGGGAATAACTCTGGATTCTAGGCACCAACATTCTCCCAATCTCCTTTCATCTACTCCCAACCCTGCTTTTTCTCTGAACTATTTTAAAACAAATCCTCCATACTGTATTAAGTCACTGATGGATACTGCCTATCTATAAGTTAAAGCACCCCTCTTTTACAAATAAACCTCAATATTACTATCAGCAAAATGAGTCATGATTCTTTAATATCATCTGACAAACAGGCTATAACCAGTTTTCCCCATTTGGCTCAGAAAATGTCTTATTACAGTTGATCTGTTTGACTCAGGATTCAATGTGCCTATCCAGTGCATTTCATAGGTGTGTGTGTGGCCGGGGGGGGCGGGAATCTTAGTTCCCTGACCAGGAATTGAACCTGTGCCCCCTGCAATGGAAGCCTGGAGTCTTACCCACTGGACCACCAGGGAAGTCCTCATCAGTATATCTCTTGCTGCTGCTGCTGCTAAGTCGCTTCAGTCATGTCCGACTCTGTGCGACCCCATAGCCGGCAGCCAACCAGGCTCCCCCGTCCCTGGCATTCTCCAGGCAAGAACACTGGAGTGGGTTGCCATTTCCTTCTCCAATGCATGAAAATGAAAAGTGAAAGTGAAGTCGCTCAGTCCTGTCTGACTCTTAGCGACCCCATGGACTGCAGCCTACCAGGCTCCTCCATCCCTG
>NW_011495064.1:8239476-8274891 GCF_000754665.1 Bison bison bison
ATGGGATTTTCCAGGCAAGAGTACTGGAGTGGGGTGCCATCTCTTACCTGCCCTTTAAAGCAGCTCCCCTACTCCTCCTTGCTTCCATACAAACTCTCCATTTCATTCTTTTTTTCTTCCTCCCATTAACAAGTTGAACAGAGTGAGTTATTTGTCCTGAAGATCCAGGGTTCTGACTTTGGCTGGTCAAATCTTCCATTTGGCTGTAAACTTATGATAGATCTGACACCTGGCTAGATTCTGATCGTTAGCAGGAAATCATCAGCTGCTACTGCTAAGTTGCTTCAGTCGTGTCCGACTCTGTGACCTCAGAGACGGCAGCCCACCAGGCTCCCCCGTCCCTGGGATTCTCCAGGCAAGAACACTGGAGTGGGTTCCATTTCCTTCTCCAATACATGAAAGTGAAAAGTGAAAGTGAAGTCTCTCAGTCGTGTCCGACTCCTAGCGACCCCATGGACTGCAGCCTACCAGGCTGGGATTTTCCAGGCAAGAGAAATCATCAGAGGGTTTTAATTTTTTTATTTAAGTAAGTCCCAGGAATGACCACCTGGTGGCAGTGTTGGGAACAACATCTCCTAGGGCGCTTCTCCACATTGTTAAAGTGACCTTGCCCTGCCCTGGTCTTGATTTTCTGCATTTTCTGGGTGCCCACCAGACACAGTACCACTTGCATGAGCAAAATGAATAGCTCTAGGCCAGCTGGCAGCTCCTTGTGCAAAACCGGTTTCCTTGGGGTCCACTCAGTGCCAGTGCCTATCGTAAGGGTGACCAACAAGATCTGACCAGCCTGGTTTGCCTGCCTTGTCATAGAAATCACCAGTGCTCCTCCTGATTAGTTCAAAGTGTAAGGAAGTTTTTTTGGTTGGAGGCTGAAGGTTTTTAATTTGAGTTAAAAGAAGGAGTAAGACATTCAGGATGTTTTAGCTAATTTGATAGGAAATTAAGGCAGCCACTTCCCTGGTGGTTCAGACAGTAAAGAATCTGCCTGCTAATGCAGGAGACACAGGAGATGTGGGTTTGATCCCTGGGTCGGGAAGATCCCCCGGAGGAGGGCATGGCAATCCACTCCAGTGTTCTTGCCTGGAGAATCCCTTGGACAGAGGAACCTGGCAGGCTACAGTCCATGGGGTCGCAAAGAATAGAGCGTGACTGAAGCTCTAACACACACACACAAAGGCAGCTCAAGGTGTTCATTTCAGCCACCATCACCTTACCCAACTTCCCATTTTCCCAGAAAGAGAAAAACGGACTTTGTTGGTTTCACCTTCAGTTACCAGATGGCTTCAGGGAAGCAAGACGTGCTTAGTTTTTCATGCTAATGTTAGGTGCCTCCTGGATAGGTCAACATCTTTCTGAAATTGCTTCATCAGAGACCAGGAACAGAAACAGGCACAGCACAGGGAATGACAGTGTGCACCTGGAGGGGCTCTCCGTTAAGGCTCCGGCATCAGATTACTGACGTGTGCTTTGTCGTTGCTGTTCAGCTGCTAAGCGTGTCTGGCTCTTTGTGACCCCGTGAACTGCAGCATGCCAGGCTTCCCTGTCCTTCACTATCTACTGGAGTTTGCTCAAACTCATGTCCATTGAGTTGGTGACGCTATCCAACCATCTCATCCCCTGCTGTCCCCTTCTCCTCCTGCCCTCAGTCTTTCCCAGCATCAGGGTCTTTTCCAATGAGTGACCAAGTATTGGAGCTTCAGCTTCAGCGTTAGTCCTTCCAATGAATATTCAGGGTTGGTTTCCTTGAGGATTGACTGGTTTGATCTTGTTGCAGTCCAAGGGACTCTCAATAGTGTTCTCCAGCACCACAGTTGGAAAACATTAATACTTAACCTCAGTTTATTCACCAATAGAGTGGGATCCCCTATCTGTAAGTGACAGTTTGAGGATGAAAGGAATAGTCAGTGTACCTGTTAATTTACAATAACACACAAGCAAACAAACTCAATTCCACTGGATCTTCAGAGTGGGAGTTTGGTGAATTTGGGGCCCTTTACAAATCTGAATGACCACACTGAATGAGCTGCCTGGCATTCAAATGGTAGCATGGGGCAGTATTGGAACTATTGCAAAATAAATAAATGAGAAGGTAATTCACAAATAGTGATGGCACACACTCAGCTTCTGGACCGGATATCTACAATTGATTTGTTAGATACAATTGGCTAAGAGCTGTTTTACCTGGAATATTTCCTTCCTTGTAATTTAAAAGCAAACCTTCAGCCAAGGCAAGTAACTTAAATGGCAAAGGATTTTTGATTCCTGAGGTTCTGACTTCTCTCTGCGTCTTTCTGGCTGCATATTCCCTGTGCTTTCGAGCATCTTTGCTGCCGAGGTCAGCTCGCTACGGCGATTTATTTTCTTAATGATTTTGAGTGTATTATTTAGAGCATTTAAACTGCTTTTAGGGAAATTACTGAGAAGCCTATATAAACTCAGACCCAGGTCATGGTGAAGAAGAGAAAGAGAGAGAAGAAAAACACTCTTGTTGGATATCCAAAAACCATAATTATGGTCATAAATAATCATATGCTCCTCTAATAAATTGTTGGATGTGAAGCCAATATAACTTGTATGAGATCATTTAAAACATTTCCTGAAGTTAAAAAAAAAAGTAATCATATGGTTCTTTCTGTCACATCTTGGGTTTGAACTGATTTATTTGATGATACACCGATGATGAGAAGAAAACAGGAATATTTAAGGAATTAATGATAGAGTGCCATGAGAACTCTGCCAACCACATGCAAAACGAAGCCAAAATATTAGCTGTATAAAATATGTTTATATACATTCAGAATTTTAATGAGATTCCTCTGATATGTTATAAATTAAATGCCAAATTGATCTGTGCTTAAGCACAGATCACACAGGTATTAAAAAGAATTTAGGTAATATGTGTAGGTGCAGATTTAAAAGTTCATATTTAGAGAATTTTAGGAAAAATGCCTTCCTCAGTTTGAACAGGTAAAAAATCCTTAGAGATTAATCTGTTTGTATCCACTGAAAAACAAAAGCTGAGAAATTTTATGGTTAGCTGAGAAAAGCTGTGGTAGTTTTTTCCATAGATCCCTTGGCCCCATTTAGAGTATTGCTGGATGACTCTCATTTCTACACTGTAATTTCCAGCTTATCCTAAATATAGACACTGGATTTGAGCCATCCTAATTAAACTGTGAAATTCTTTTGTCGTGAGGGTTGATGCTTCTGAAATCAATTTCAAGGCTTACACAAGCAGTGTATGTCACCTTCCTGGTTTTCTTTCACTTTATGAATTTATCTAGAAATAATAAACTGCAAATAATATTTTAGTGGCAAATCTATGCCATCTTTTTGGTCCAGGATGTATTTTTTTTTAATATCGTTATCAACTTGCTTCTGTGTAACAGAGATTGAATTCCTTTTTTCCAGTTTCTCACACTAAAGTAACTCCCCTCTTTCTACACAAAGTTTAAGTCTTTATGTAATAAGCCAAGAAAGTGAGCTAAAATGGTTTTGCCTAAGGCTACCTAGAAAAACAAGTATGGTATCCTTCTGTTGTTACACAAAATCCATGTCTTTTCTTGACACACAGCTGTTAGAGATAATGGGATTTTCACTAAGGGAATAGAGGTGAGAATCAAACACAAAATTTCAGCTCAAATCAACTCATGGGATAAGGCAGCAGGCCTGGTATAGAATCTGGCTCAGGAGGGCCAGTGGTTTCCAAGCCTTCCTGGGAGCTGGCCCCCAGCCTAGAGCTGCACCCGGGAACTGTCTGGAGCTGTACAGTTCACCTTCTGGGCTAGCGTGTAGACCCCTCCCTCAGGGAGGGCACCCTCAGCCACGCCCCAACTCCTTCTACCTTGGCGAGCTCCAGGCTGCAGTCAGTGGGCTGGGATTGTTGGAGACCAGGTTTCCTCAGCTACAGCATGGAGCAAAGCCGGAAATACAAGAGGCAGTCACAGTTCTATAAGATTTCAAACCATTTGTTTTAATTTGCCTGCACTGGTTCTTAGGGGCTTCTTGGGGGGCTCAGTGTCAAAGGTGCCGCCGAGAGTCCAATGCGACTGGGCACACGTGCGTGCCAAGCCTTCGTTGTGGCCTGTGGGAAGCTAGTTCCCTGACCGCGGATTGCACCCAGGTCCCCTGCGTTTCGAGTGTGGAGTCTTAGCCACTGGACCACCAGGGAAGTCCCGCAAATCATTTTAAATGTCTCTGGGGGTGCAGTCTGAGTGTAATTTTAAATGGACTCAGATTTGTTCTTGGACTTCAGCTTCCAGAATGTCATTTTACTAGAAGAAGTCTTCCTGATGGTTCTGAGGTACTGATAGTGTGTTTGTTGTTTAAATTGCTTTTGAAAGGCAGAAATACTTGGAATCGTGTGCTTGTTCTAGGCTTCTGGGGTCAGAGAGCAAAAAACAAGCACTCTGTGAGCTGAAGGGGGCCTCACAGTGTTTCTCAACCCTAGAAACCACCTCAGGGCTTTTGAAATAGTCAGAACCTAGTCCCACCTCAGATCAACTGAGTCATTTTCTTTGGGGAGGGAAGCAACTTACGCTGCTGCTGCTGCTGCTAAGTCACTTCAGTCGTGTTCAACTTTTTGCGACCCCATGGACTGCAGCCTATCAGGCTCCTCCGTCCATGGGATTTTCCAGACAAGAGTACTGGAGGGGGTTGCCATTGCCTTCTCCAGCAATGTATGCTGCTGCTGCTGCTAAATCACGTCAGTCGTGTCCAACTCTGTGAACCCCATAGACGGCAGCCCAACGTATGAGTCTGTTTTAAAAGCTCCCAGGGCACTCTAAGGGCTTCCCACGTGGTGCTAGTGGTAAAGAATCTGCCTCCTAAAGCAGGAGATGCAAGAGATGTGTGTTCATTCCCTGGAGAAGGAAATGGCAAGCCACTCCAGTATTCTTGCCTGGAGAATCTCATGGACACAGGAGCCTGGTGGGCTACAGTCCCTGGGATCACAAAGAGTCAGACACAACTGAGCGTGCACTCACACACACACACAGGACTCTAACTTGTCCCCAGGTACTGAGCAGAGTGGAGATTCCAAATCCTGATATTGTCAGCAGACCATGGAGATGTCCTGGGGATTTCCTGGAGAGTTGCAAAAATTTAAATATTAGTGTTAATGTGCTTTATTTAAAACAAAGTTATAATTCTAGATAGCTATCTTAGAAGGTAGAGGAAGCCAGAAGGATGCAATGAGAGGTAAAATAAATAAATTACACAATAGGATGGTCCCAAATTTAGTTTTCTCTGTGTTGGTCTAAGTTATGAAGAACCAAAATAAAGGGAAATGGGGGTTAAGATATAGAAATCATGACAAATTTTGGTATGTAGCATTGTTTTCAATTGTAGTAGTAGTACTGTCAGTCACTCAGTTGTGTCCGACTCTTTTTGAGCCCATGGACTGTAGCCCTCCAAGTTCCTCTGTCCATTGGATTCTCCAGGCAAGAATACTGGAGTGGCTTACCATTCCATTCTCTAGGGGATCTTCCCGGCCCAGGGATCGAACCCAGGTCTCCTGCACTGCAGGCAGATTCTTTACCATCTGAGCCACTAGGGAAGCCCGTAAGAATACTGGAATGGGCTTCCATGCCCTCTTCTACTTCTGGGTCATGTCATTTTCTGGACCACTGGAGCAGCCACCCTCCATGGACCTAAGCCTGCCAGAGGACAGATATGGCAGCTGGCACCACACACAGGCTCCTAGGTCCAAAGGCTCCCAGCATGAGGGACCCATTCCAAGGTCCAGTCCAAGGTTTAGCTGTTGCTAGGGTAACTTCCATCGGGGGAAGGCAGGGGCGCCAATCCAGAGTAGCACATGAGTGGACACTGCCAGTAATCAGTGCTTCTCAGATTATTTGCCGTGAATGACGTGTTTTAAAAATTTTCATTGACTCCTGGGCTCCTGTCTCAACAAGTCCTGCTGTGCCAGGCTGGCACGAGCCTGGTCACATGTAACTCATGCCTGAGCTCAGCAACTCCAGATTTGGCTAAACCCCATCCAGCTGAGGAGACCCTGACCACACAGCTGGAGCTCGTGGAGATGCCAGATTGCCCCACAGGTCTCCGGATGCTGGCTTTCAACTTTCTGTCCTTCTCTCCCTGTGAACTGGTGACAGATAGCAGACCAGGATGCCTGCAGACAACTCTGAGTAGCGTGAGTATAGCCTACTCTAGATCAGATCCTACTGTTATGGCTTCACACTTCCCTTTATTATGCATGTCATATATCATAAGAAGCAGAGATAGCAGTTTATCAGAGGCTCAGCAAAACCAGAATAGTATCTAACGTTCAGTTCAGTTCAGTCGCTCAGTCGTGTCCGACTCTTTGTGACCCCATGAACCACAGCAGGCTAGGCCTCCCTATCCATCACCAACTCCCGGAGTTCACCCAAACTCATGTCCATTGAGTCGGTGATGCCTTCCAACCATCTCATCCTCTGTCGTCCACTTCTCTCCCACCTTCAATCTTTCCCAGCATCAGGGTCTTTGCAAATGAGTCAGCTCTTCACATCAGGTGGCCAAAGTATTGGCGTTTCAACTTCAGCATCAGTCCTGGGTGTTCATTGAAAGGAACTGTAATTCTAAGCAAATTGTAACTATGAATCTTGTGTTTCTGTATCAATATGTAGAAATAGGGACAGAAGAATTACCACTTTTAAAGTGAGTCATAAATGCAATGTCATATAATAAACATGTGCATTTAGAAGTTACTCACAAATGTTAGCCCTGGTCCCTTTGTCTCTGTACAATCCAGTGAGCTTCCTACTGATGTTTTAGTAATGACATCAGCATCTATTTTGTGTTTTGAGATTAAAGGAAGGGGCAGAATTCCCAAAAAATTGGCATTGGCTTTTGGCCATCTTTTCTCCAAAGGATAACTAACGGTTCATAAGGCAGAAGCTGAAAACGGGAGAGACTGAACATTGCTTCTGCCAATATCGAGGACCTAAGATACCAAGATTGGCATCCAGTACCTATTAAAAGAGGGCTTGCTCTGATGAACCACCTCAGCCTTGGGTTGGAGCTCCCAAGTGTTGCATTGCATGCATGCACTCTCAGTCGTGTCTGACTCTTTGCGATCCTGTGGACTGTAGCCCACCAGGCTCCTCTGTCCATGGGATTCTTCAGGCAAGAATACTGGAGTGGGTTGCCATGCTCTCCTCCAGGGGATTTTCCCAACCCAGGGATCGAACCTGAGTCTCTTGTGTCTCCTACATTGGCAAGTAGATTCTTTAGCACTGAGCCATCTGTTCTACCCAGAAGTGGCACTAACTTGGAGGTATCTTGCACCCTTCCCTCTGGCTCCTAGTGATTTCTGTCTCTTTAACCTATGAAACACATCGGCACTCTCCAAGGCCCACAACAGTTTCATCGCGTTCTAAACTCAGCTCAAAGTTCAGGATGCCATTATTTAACTCAGGTTCAGGTGTGGAGGAGCTGCCTCAGGAATAGTTCTTAAGTGCAACTCTGATGGGGAGCTCATTTCTATCTGTAAGTCTAAAAAGAGAAGTTATGTGTCCTCTACATGTATGTACAGTGGTGGGTCAGACACAAGATAATCGCTATAAATATTCTTGTTTAAAAATGAAAAAAGTGCAGGCCAAAAAATAAGTCACTGGCCCATAGCAGTTTTGAAATCTTGTTGGGAAAAAAATCTTGGAAGTTCTGGGATTAGATATGAAGGCCCGGAAAAAAGTCTCCTTAACTCTTGACTCCATCCCCCAAGCCATCCTCCTTTTTCAAGAAATGTAGCACTTGTTTGCAGCTGAGTAGTTTTCTTGACCTGCCTCCTGCCAGTGGAATTTCAGGAGTCGAAATGCCTCTTTTCATTTTGTACTTTCTTAATATTCATTCCAGCCTGATTATATTTCTTCTAACAAAATCCTCTCAAATTTTGTGGGCTGCCTTAGAATCTCTTTGTGGTTCATTCCATTAAACAAAAGCCACGCCTCCAAACCCCTTTCTAATGAGACCTTAGGCTTTTCAGGGTCTGGTTGTTCAACAGAGAGGATCTGTCACATATACCCTTACTCTTTTAAAGGGCCGCCTGTGTGACTAAATAGTACTCGGGGGCATCGACTCTGATGTTCTGTAGATGTAACAGAAGACTTTATACTCCTACCTTCAGCTTCGTCTCTGGGCCATATTTTGCTGAGAGTGCCCTAGATTTGACTTTTACCTGGAAACCATGTTTAACTTTGAAAAAGAGAGTGAAAGTGCTAGTCACTTAGTCGTGTCCAACTCTTTATGACCTCATGGACAGAGGAGGCTGGTGGGCTACAAGAATACTGGGGCAAGAAATACAAGAATTCTGGCAGGCTGCAAGAATACTGGCGTGGGTTGCCATTCCCTTCTCCAGGAGATCTCCCCAACCCAGGGATTGAACCTGGGTCTCCTACATTGCAGGCAGATTCTTTACTGTCTGAGCCACCGGGAAGCCCTTTTAGCTTTAGCAATAGCTATTTGTTATCTTGAGGGTCTGAGAACTTTCAAATCCAGTAAGTCCTGGCTCCTTTGTGACGAACAGTCCTTCCCACAATTTATGTCTTTTCTCTCGCATGTACTATAAACAGCAAAAAGAAACCATTTGGTACCTTCAACAACTTGCTTGGAAACCTCCTTAGTTCATCTGACATATGTTCTACTTTCCACGTTTCTGCAGGTGATAATGTTGCAAACCTTTCCACCGCTATTTAACCAAAATCCCCTTCCTCCGGTTTCCAGAAATACATTTGTGATTTCCTTGTAAGTCCTAACTCAGAGTCCTCAAAACCTATGGTGCTACTAACAGTCTGTGCAAGGAAATGTATCCTTCTCTAACATTTCCCAAAAGTCCAGCTTCCACCAACCATCTTATTCCAAAGCTACTCCCATATTTTAAGGTATTTTTTCATCATGACACCAGACAGTAAAGAATCTGCCTGCAAATGCAGGGGACCCGGCTTCACTCCCTGGGTCAGGAAGATCGCCTAGAAAAGGGAATGGCTACCCACTCCAGTACCCTTGCCTGGAGAAGTCCAGGGACAGAGGAGTCTGGTGGGCTATAGTCCTTGGGGTAGCAAAGAGTCAGTCATGACTGAGTAACTAACACTTTCACCCCATTTCCAGGTACCAAAGTATATGTTTTTTAACTATTGCTACATCACTTAGTCAGGAAGATGCCCTGGAGGAGGAAATGGCAAAGCACTCCAGTATTCTTGCCTAGAAAATCCCGTGGACAGCGGAGCCTGGTGAGTTACAGTCCATGGAGCATGCACCCATGCAAATTTCCACAAACTGTTACCTTAAAACTTAGTATCTTAGATCAAAAAACATTTCTTATTTCATAGTTTCTGTGGGTCAAGGGTCTAGGAGTGGCCAGGCAGGAGGGTTCTTGCTCAGGGAATCTCATGAGGCTACAGTCAAAATATTTTCTGAGGCTGCAGTCATCTCAAGTGTCAACTGGGACTGCAGAACCCACTTCTTAGCTCACTTCCGTGCCTGCCTTAGAAGATCTGCTTCCAAGCTCACTTATGTAGTTGCTGGCAGGCCTCAGGTCCTTGCCATATGGGTCTCTGTATAGGCTGCCTGGGTGTTGTCATGATGTGGTGGGTGCTGATGAGAGAGAGAGAGAAAGAATCAGAGGCTAGGAGAAGGTGGCCACCACGGAAGCCACGGTTGTTTTGTAACCTAATCTTGGAAGTGATAGCCTATCACATTCACTGCATTCTGTTCCAGGAAACGAGTCTGTAAATTCTCAAGGTGAAGGATTACGTCAGGGCATGGATTCCAGGAGGCACAGGTCCTGGAGGGCTGTCCTTACATCCCACCACCCAAGATTGTGCTTCGGTCACAAATGACCCCAAATAGCATTAAGAATGCTCTGGTTCTTCCCCATGTCTTCATTATATGACCTGATGTAGCAGAATGATTGAAATTGTGAAAGACGGATAATGTGTCCCAGGAAAAGGAAGGAATATTAATACTTTTACATTGCTAACGATGGCAAATCTTAGTAGAATCACTTTGGAAAATAGTTTATAATTATCTAATAAAATTGAAAATTATCTAATAAAATTATAAAATTTTATAATTATCTAATAAAATTTCTGACTCAGAAATGACATACCTAAAAATATGCCCCTGAAATGAATGCATATGTGCACAAAGAAATATCTATATATCTCTGTATCCATCTCTTTACCTACACATACAAGAATATTTTAACAGCTTTATGAATATTATCTGAAGCAGGAAAAAAGTTACATGATCAATAAAATGGATAAATAAATTGTTTATCTACACAGTGGCATGATACACAGTACATTAACAAATTTACAGCTGGACAAAAAAGCAGGTGAAGCTCACAAACATAATGTTGAACAAATGTTCCCACACAGATGAAACTAAGCCTTAGTGTTTAGGAAAATACATCTTCATACAAGACCCTGATGCCGGGAAACATCGAAGGCAAAAGAAGAAGAGGGCAACAGAGGATGAGATGTGCAAACTATGGGAGATGGTGAAGGACAGGGAGACCTGGCGTGCTGCAGTCCATGGGGTTGCAAAGAGTCAGACATGACTGAGTGAACAACAACAGTTCTACAAGCACAAAGAAAAACAAAAATGTGACTTCCATGAAAGTCAGGACAGTGGTCACTTTTGATGAGGGCAGGGAGGGGGCTTCCAAGGAGATGTAGCATCCTGTTTCATCATCAGGCTGTAGTAAACATATTTAAATTTATTAAACTCTCATGTTTAGTTCATTGAACCCCAGAGTGTGGAGATGATGTCACAATTTCTCCTTCTAAACCTTTCACATCCCCTCTTAGAGAAAACAGAAACCAGAGGGAAAGAGGCTGATACAATATGGACGTTAAAATCTGGCTGTCGTTCGCCTGGAGGCCCTTCCTCTCTGAGTGCATCTGGGTCCCTGGAGCTTTCTTACAGCTGATGTTGCCACACTCACTGTCATCTCCACCATGGTCATTGTCACCAATGGAGTTATTCTAATGCCCTGTGACCTAAAAGAGCTGATGCTTCCTAGTCTTTCATCACTAGCATAGAACATAGCTGGAATTGTTGTTGTTCAGTCGCTAAGTCGTTTCTGACTCTTTGTGACCCCATGGACTGCAGCATGCCAGGCTTCCCTGTCCTTCACTGTCTCCCACAGTTTGCTCCAACTCATATCTGTTGAGTCAGTGATGCCATCCAACCATTTTGACCTCAGTCGCCCCCTTCTCCTCCTGCCTCAATCTTTCCCAGCATCAGGGTCTTTTTATAAGAAAGTAAATATTTTATGTTCAGCTACCTAGTAATTGGAGAAGGAAATGGTAACCCACTCCAGTACTCTTGCCTGGAAAATCCCATGGATGGAGGAGACTGGCAGGCTGCAATCCATGGGGTCACAAAAGAATCAGACACAACCTAGTGAGTAAAGGATAAGAAACCACAATGTATACTTTTCACTCAGGAGTGAGACTGGCACTCTGTGTAATAAAACCACATGAGTTTTAAGGAATGCAACTAAAGAATTTGCCCTCACTGTGTAACTCTTGTGCATTGACTGGTTCCCTCATCTGTTAAAAAGAAAAGTTTGCCCTCGATCTCCAGGCACTGAACACTGTGCTTTTGGCAGGAGGAAGCCATGGTGCTGGATGCTCAGGTGGAGAGGAACAGGGCAAGATGGTTCCTACTCGCTCAGGGAGCCTCCAGTTAAGGAAACAGGAGAAGCGCAAATGAGGCTGGATCAGAGCAAGGCTGTGATGGCCTTAAAACCCTGTTTGGAAATAATTGAAGTACTTGGATGTCCACCCGTGTGGTCAGAGAAGCTTAGCTGGCCTTCACAGGCACAGTGACTGGCTTGCTCGGCACTGAGCCACGAGCTTAGGAATGCCGAAGCATCGTTCTTCATGGTCGCGATGCTCCTCTCCATGTTAGAAATTCTGATTCCATAACTACGCGAGGGGGCATTTTCTTTAATGATAGCCTGAGTGCGATGCCCTCATTTACACTGTGCAAATAAATGAACTTACTCTACAGGGACAAGTTGCCACCGCTAATGTCACATGACGCCGGTTTAATCTAATATTTCAAATAAATATTTGCAACACTCTGACAGGTGCTGTCAGGCTCTAACGCCTCCTTTTTTGTCACAGTGCTCTAACAGACTAAAATGACGTCACATTCACGTGACGGTAGATGACAGGGGGCTGAGGAGGTGAGGCACTGGTCCCTCGATCCATGTGACAAAAGCTGGGTGCAGGGAGGAAGTGCCGCACAGACACTCAGCCTCCCAGGCCGCCCATCCCACTGGAGTGCAAGTGCGGGCGCAGTCCCGTCACTGGTGTACCTGCTGCGGCTGAGAAGGAAGAAGCACAGGGCCCACAGGGAAGCTGCAGATACAGACAGAGTGGTCCCCCAGGGCGTATTTTCCCCAGGGTGACTCAAAAGGGATTGTCCTTGCTGCTGTTTAGTCACTCAGGGCAACTCTTTGCGACCCCATGGACTGTAGCCTGCCAGGCTCCTCTGTCCATGGGGATTCTCCAGGCAAGAACACTGGAGTGGGTTGCCATTTCCTTCTCCAGGGGATCTTCCTGATCCAGGGATCGAACCCATGTCTCCTGCATTGGCAGGTGGGTTTTTTTTAGCCACTGAGCCAACAGGGAAGCCCAATTAATTACTTTGTTAAAGAAATCCTCATCACCACATGTTTAATTTTGGTATTAGAGTGTTTAGGTCATTTTCCATGTTCACATAAAGTGATTTTCTAATAGACATTTTCAGGAGTCACAAACTTAAGTTTTTCTTCTGTGTTTTCAAAAGACACAGTGTCAGGAAGACGGAGGAGAAAACAGCAGAAAACAGAAGCTGTCTGCGCCTGTCTGAGTAAAGAAGAGCAGTGGGTATTGTCTCCCAAACGTGATGTGTCTTCTGAATCCAATGGACTGGAGAGCTTTGAGAGCAGCCTCGGGCTAAAGCTTAGCAGCTCCCATTCCAGAATAAGCAGACTTTTTTTTACAAACCTGAGTTAGGATAGATTCAGAGGTTAATTTGTCTTCAAAATCATTGCATTAAGGTCCTGTCTATGGGGTGCTGAAAATACTGGAAGTGGGTAGATTTTATCAGTAAAATATGAAATGAGTGTTTGATGTCCTATAGATAACCTATCTTGGGGATTCTCTGGTGGTACCAATGGTAAAGAGTCCACCTGCCAAGGCAGGAGACACAAGAGACGGGTTGGATCCCTGGGTCAAAAAGATTTCCAGGAGAAGGGTATGGCAACTGACTCCAGTTTTCTTGCTTGGAAAATCCTGTGGACAGAGGAACCTGGGGGGCTACAGTCCATAGCTGGGCTACAGTCCATAGGGTCATTGGAGATGACTGAGGGGACTTGGCACAAGCACCTACATAGGATCTCGGTTACCATGAAGAGCCCCAACGCTGTGTCACTGATCAGCTCCCAGCATCCAGAGTTCAGCCCTGACTCCCTGTAACTGTGAGACCAGCCAAGTCCCTGGTCCTCTTGAGAGCTTACCTCTTTTTCCTCTAGAAAGATAGCAAATTAAGTCATTAGTAAGACCACTTCCTCACCTAAAATTCTGTGATTCTTCTGTCAAATCGCAAATTACAGTGAGTGAAGACTCAAGATATCATTTCTGGAAGGTTGCTGACCTCTAGTGTCAGCACAGATCCGGAAAGGAAATTCAGACCTCAGTGTTAATTTCCTGTTCCCCGGTGGCTCAGAGGTAAAGAATCTGCCTGCCAATGCAGGGGACCTGTGTTTGATCCCTGGGTCAGGAAGATCCCCTGGAGAAAGAAATGGCAACCCACTCCAGTAATCTTGCCTGGGAAATCCCATGGACCAAGGATCCTGGAGGGCTACAGTCCTCGGGGTTGCAAAGAGTCAGACGCGACTTAGTGACGGAGCACGCTGCATGTGTTAATTTCACATTCCTATCAAGACTTCCCCACCCCTTTTCCAGTTTCCTTATGGAGGAGAAGAAAATGTAAAATACTTCAAATTAAAGTTCTATTAACTAAAGCTTCATTTACAGAATAAATATTTCTGCTGACATTTGACAGATTATATCAATTTTGAACCTCAAATTTTAATAAGGTATTACCAAGCCCAAGAATAAACAAGCTAATCAGGCCCACTTTCCTATTTCCTCCTTTGTATTAAATGATAAGTGAATTTAAAGCTATGCTTTGTCTTATTAATATCTGCTAAATATGGATGATATACTGAATATATATTTATTCTTAAACTCATTTGGAGGCAAATATTTACATGGCTTTTCTCTTATAATCTGATTTTAATATCTCAACTGAAACTGATTTATGGCATGTGACTTCAAATGTGGTGTTAGTTAAAGAGGCCAAGAATTAATTAGCTGATTCTATCAAGGGTTTTTTGAAACTGATTTTTAAAGGGGGGGGGGACAAACTTCTTATTTTTAAGTCAAATTTTAATTGTAGGAATTTTCATGGCAAATATCAGAGTTCCAAGTAAACAAATCTTTAATAATTTGCCTGTGCATATTTGGTTTTACATAACATTAACTGAGTGAGCACCTCACTTAAAGAGCCTCTGCATCCCGTGAACACCATTTCTAGCAAGCAAGCGGATGTTGTGTGTGCTGGAATTAGCTCCTGAGGAAGTTAGTCAGTTCTGTTTCTTGGAGTTCTTTAAAACTTGCTGGATATGAAACACGGGTGGGTGGAAGCTGGTGAAAGCCAGTCAAATGTCTCTCCTCTTCTGGCTATCAGCTAAGGAATGCTGTCCACCTGCCATATTGTATTTAGAGACCTCACATCTTGTCTTGTGATGCATAGAGAGGATACAGACCTCTTTGTCTAAACAGATTAGTTACATGGTTTGTGTGTGTGTGATCAGTCGTGTCCAACTCTTTGCGACCCCATGCTTTGTAGCCCGCCAGGCTCCTCTGTCCATGGGATTTCTCATGCAAGAATACTGGAGTGGGTGGCCGTTTCCTTCTCCAGGGGATCTTCACGACCCAGGGATCGAACCCACATCTCCTACATTGGCAGGCGGATGCTTTACCACTGCGTCACCTGGGAAACCATATGCTTGTAATGCGGGAAGATTAATTGGTAAACCTGAGCCACTCAAAGAGCGCTTGCTGTGTGCAAGGCACTAAACAGATTGCAAGGCAATCTTAGTTTCTTCTTCCGAGAGTTTTCTGCTGCTCAATTATGAATTTAACACAGAAAGTGAGTTTATGAATATAAAACAGAAGTGTTAAAGTTTGTAATAAAGTTAAAGAAGCGTTAATATATACATTAAAAATAATATATAAGGATTCTTTATAGAACAGCACACCTATTTTAGAAGAGAAGTGTTTCAGATACTGGGCCCATTCATGCCGTAAAGCTCTCCACCACTGTATTAGTCATGGTCCTCCAGAAAAATAGAACCAATAGGATGTGTACACACATACACACACACATCCTATTGGGCTTCCCTGGTGGCTCAGATGGTAAGGAATTTACCTGCAATGCAGGAGACCCAGGTTCAGTCTCTGGATTGGGAATATCCCCGAGAGAATGGGAATGGCAATCCACTCCAGTGTTCTTGCCTGGAGAATTCCATGACAGAGGAGCCTGGGGGGCTACACAGTCCATGGGGTCATGTAGAGTCTCACACGACTGAGTGCCTAATATTAACACACACACACACATAGAGAGAATGAGTGAGAAAGAGAGGGTGAGAGACAGAGACAGAAAGAAAGATTTGCGAAGATGGGCTTGTGTGCATATGGGAGCTGGTAAATTTGACTTATGTATGGCAGGTGGGCAGATTGGACATTTTAGTAGAAGTCACAGTTTCGAGTCTAAAGCAGTCTGGAGGCAGAATTTTCTCTTTCTCAAAGGACCTAAGACTTTTCTCTGAAGTCCTCCAACTTAATGAATGAGGCCCACCCACATTATGAAGAGTCACCTGCTTTACTCGGCGTCTACTGATGTAAGCGTTAGTCAGATCTAAAAATACCTTTGCAGCCTTATCTGGACAGGTGTTTGACCAAACAGTTGAGCACTAGAGCATAACTAAGTTTACACATACAATTAACCATCACACCCTGTAACACTACTATACATGGGCTTGATTTAATATTTTATTAAATGATCTTTTGCTTTTCTCACAGAATTATTCACTTGACCCAATTTGAGAGAAGCTGAAATGTTGAAATGATTTTACTATGTGAAGAAATCGTTCATCATGATTAGTCCCACCGTGGCTTTTTTCTCTTCTTCATGTCTGGGACTTGGAAGAGTCCATTTTTATCTGCAGATTTATTTCTTTTATCTTTTCCCTATAAATGATGCTGTGGCTCCTTGCTCAGATAGTCAGTCAACTGGGTCTTAAGTATTGAATCCATTTAGAAACCTTGAAGGTTGATTCTGCGCGTTAACTTGGCTAGGCCACTGGGGACAAATACTTAGTCCCACGTACTGGGTGTTCCTGTGAAGGTGGGTTCTGGATGAGATTAACATCTAAATAAGGGCTTCCCTGGGACTCAGATGGCAAAGCATTCACCTCCAATGTGGGAGACCTGGGTTCTCTTCCTGGGTTGGGAAGATCCCCTGGAGGAGGGCATGGCAAGCCACTCCAGTATTCTTGCCTGGAGAATCCCCATGGACAGAGGAGCCGGGCAGGCTATAGTCCATAGCGTTGACAAGAGTCGGACAGGACTGAGTGACTCAGCACAGCACACACAGCAATGTCTAAATAGGGCTTCCCAGGGGGCACTGGTGGTAAAGAATCTGCCTACCAATGCAGGAGAGGAAAGAGACAAGCAGATTCAATCCCTGGGTTGGGACGATCCCTTGGAGAAGGAAATGGCAACCCACTCCAGTATTCTTGCCTGGAGAATCCCATGGACAGAGGAGACGGCAGGCTATAGTCCATAGCGTTGACAAGAGTCGGACAGGACTGAGTGACTCAGCACAGCACACACAGCAATGTCCTAATAGGGCTTCCCAGGGGGCACTGGTGGTAAAGAATCTGCCTACCAATGCAGGAGAGGAAAGAGACAAGCAGATTCAATCCCTGGGTTGGGACGATCCCTTGGAGAAGGAAATGGCAACCCACTCCAGTATTCTTGCCTGGAGAATCCCATGGACAGAGGAGCCTGGAGGGCTACAGTTGGACTGTAAAGAGTCGGACTTGACTAAGCAACTGAGTACAAACCAAAAGGAAACAGACAAAAGTCTAAATGAGTGGACTCTGAGTAAAGCAGATGGCTCTGCAATGAAGGTGGGATTCTAACAGTCAGTCGAAGGCCTGAGTAGGATGAAGACTGACTTCCACCCAGCAAGAAAGAATTCTGACAGCTGTGAGGCCCTTGGACTTCTCCCCATCTCCTCCTCCCCCCTGCCCTCCTCCATTGCAAGCCCTTGGAAATTCAGCGTAACTACTGATTGATTTCCTGTTGCTTCCTTACCCTCCAGACCTGCTTTGCTTGAAGAAGTCTATATTCTTTTGTTCTTTGGTATGTCTGTTTCATCGTTCATAGTCTTTATCACATAAGCTTTTTGGGAATCTAAGGAGTTAAATTAACCTGTGCATGAAAGCTTGCTTCCCAGGAGAATGCCAATAACCTCCAGAGAGGGCTTCGAAGACATTTTCCCACCAAATCTTTTTTCTTTATAAATTAAAAAAATATTAATAAAGATGCTTGCTCCTTGGAAGGAAAGCTATGATAAACCTAGACAGTGTATTAAAAAGCAGAGACATCACTTCGCTGACGAAGGTCCACATAGTCAAAGCTGTGGTTATTCCAGTAGTCACGTAAGGATGTGCGAGTCGGACCATAAAGAAGGCCAAGCACTGAAAAATTGATGCTTTCAAATTGTGTTGCTGGAGAAGATTCTTGTGAGTCCCTTGGACTGCAAGAAGATCAAACCTAATTCTAAAGGAAATCAATTCTGAATATTCATTGGAAGGACTGATGCTGAAGCTGAAGCTCTAATACTTCGGCCACCTGATGTGAAGAGCCAACTCACTGGAAAAGAACCTAATGCTGGGAAAGATTGAAGGCAACAGGAGAAGGGGGCAGCAGAGGATGAGATGGTTAGATAGCATCACTGACACAATGGACATGAATCTGAGCAAACCCCGGGAGATAGTGAAGGACAGTGAATCCTGGCATACTGCAGTCTGTGAGGTCGCAAAGAGTGGGACAGAACTGAGCGACTGAACAACAAAAATAACAATATTTTTTATATGTTTATTTGGCTGCATATGTCTTACTGACAAGGGATAAAACCTGGACCCCCTGTATTGGAAGCACAGAGTCTTAGCCACTGGGTCACCAGGAAAGTTCCTCCCTCCCACTTTTGTAACTTTAGTCTTTCTGGTCTCCGACAGTCTTCTCCAATGTCTGCATCTATTTGAAGTTTTTTGAAGAGCAAGTTTAGGAATTAAAGACAGCTGTTGTTGAGGCCATTGGAAAGGACCATGTGAATGACTGGATGATCCTGGAGACATAATTGAGACCTTGGCAGGCCTTGGTCTGTGAACACTCAGCCAGCAGGTGCTAGTACCTGCAGCTAGTACCTGCAGTGCTAGCAGCTCCAGTACCAAGCTCAGAGATCATGCCTCCAGGGTCTGTGATGGACACAATCCAATTCTAATACCTTGTGTCAGGCATTCCAGCTGCCCTCTAACCATTCTTAATAATAAGACAAAAGTGATATTTTAGGGTAACAGTTAATAAATAATGTGACTTATCCAATCACACCTTTCACTAAAATATTATTATCTTTTGGCAGATTCATTACTGTAGAGATATCAGGACCTGATGAAACATCCTCTAATTCTACCACTAGTACATTTTCCAGAGTTGTCTTTCTTTTAATTTAATTCTCCCACTCTGAAAGCATACTGTCCGTTGCAATTACTGACTGTGCATTTAATCTCACATAACTAAGGCATTTTAATCTTTTCTTATGGAGAGATAATTAAAAGGTCCTAATATTGCTATGATATGGATACGTTTCATCCCAACCAAGTGAATCAAAGTTTCCTTTGTTCTCATAACTGTGAGTGAGGACAAATGAAATCTCCAGACACTTTGTTGCAGAGGTGAAGCCACCTCTCAAGGTGTGATAAATAACTATTTGTAGACAGAGTCTATTGAATAGAAGGTTTCCAGAGCTTCCTTGGGCAGAGGTGAGCCTAGAGGTGTAGAATGGTAAGAGAGATTTTCATAGTTGTTATTGTAGCTTGATTTATAGTCTGTTGTATTTTCCCAAAGCAATAAATCTCGGCACTTTTTAAAGGCTGTGTTGCACAAGAGAGCTATTGGATCACATTAAAACTTCAAGGGGATTATTTTGTTATACCATGAGGTCGCAAAGAGTCAGACACGACTGAGCGGCTTTCACTTTCTTTCTTTCTCTTCCAATCCTAAAGGAAATCAACCCTGAATATTCACTGAAAGGACTGATGCTAAAGCTGAAGCTCCCATACTTTGGCCATCTGATGTGAAGAACCAACTCATGGAAAAAGACCCTGATGCTGGGAAAGACTGAGGACAGGAAAAGAAGGGGCAGACAGGATGAGACAGTTGGATGACATCATTAACTCAATGGACATGAGTTTGAGCCAACTCCGGGAGAGAGTAAAGACAGGGAAGCCTGGTGGGCTGCAGTCCATGGGGTGACAAAGAGTCGGTCAGGACTAAATGACTGAACAACAACAACAGTAGCATGTTTACACTGATAGTTTCAATTTTTAGTTAACATGTCAGTACACTAGTATAGAATAAAAGAAAGCTAACAAATTGTTTAACTTCTTCAAAATCAGCACCTTTTTTTTTTTTATTCTCACTGTCTTATATCCTCAGCACACAGCTACTTCTGCTGCTGCTAAGTCGCTTCAGTCATGTCCAACTCTGTGTGACCCCAGAGATGGCAGCCCACCAGGCTCCCCCCGTCCCTGGGATTCTCCAGGCGAGAACACTGGAGTGGGTTGCCATTTCCTTCTCCAATGCATGAAAGTGAAAAGTGAAAGTGAAGTCGCTCAGTCGTGTCCGACTCCTAGCGACCCCATGGACTGCAGCCTACCAGGCTCCTCTGTCCATGGATTTTCCAGGCAAGAGTACTGGAGTGGGGTGCCATTGCTTTCTGTGCGGCACACAGCATGTCTTGTTAAAAAGATTTTATAGCCGGAATGTTTGCCATTCCAAACCTTAACCCATTATCAACTCTAGTGAAAATACATAAATATACATCTGCCATGTGTTATTTATCTCAGAAAGTAATCTCCCCATGACTCTTTTGCGTGGCCTTTAACCACTGACATTGGTATATTCATTATAATTGTACTGGTCACTGTTTCATGAGGAAGGGCATCAGACTGCATTATGTATTTTCATAATACCTTGTGCTTGGTTGAGGAATGTCATATCTTTTTCATTCAACCTCTGTTTCTCAGCCACATCCATTCATGACCTAATTCTTCCTTTCAGAACTGTGGTGTATACACAGGCTGCAGATGAACAAGTTTGCATTTGGGAAACAAAGCAACTCCATTTGGACTTTTATTGTGCATTTATTCCTCCAGGATTATTTCATATTTATTGAAAGTTGGTAACACAACAATCCTTTCCAGACTGATAGTGATCTGATAATCAGTGTGAAGTATATTTGCAAAACAGGTCAGGAATAACCTGTTTCTCTGTGAAAGAAACATTCAGATTGCTGAAACAGTCATTTTCATGGATACACTTGGGCTTTTAAAACATACTCTTTTTAAAAAATAAATTTAATCCCTCTTCTTTTATTGGGATTAGGACTCTTTTGTTTGTTTAATTTTTATTTATTTAATTATTAATTTTTGACTGTGCTGGGTCTTCGTTGCTGCACGCGGACTTTTCTCTAGTTTCGGCGAGCAGGGGAACTCGCTCAGGGGAACTTGAACTCTTTGTTGAAGTGTGAGGGCTTCCTTCTCCTTGCTTCTCTTGTGCTGGCTTGGGGGCTTCAGTAGTTGTGGCTCGCGGGCTTAGTTGCTCCACGGTACATGAAATCTTCCTGGATTCTTCTTTGAAAAAGAACACATTTTCTTTCCATCTTCTGTGTATGCTGCTTCCTTACATTTTCTCATGAAGCTTCTTTTAAGCTTACGTGAAATGTTTATTAAATAAATTTGTAGATCATGAATAAATGGTATAGACAGGCATAAGAAACTATTCAAGGATGTTTCACTCTTGTTTTGGGTCAGTGTAGAATATTGACTGAATCCGAAGTTCATAGAACGAATATCTAAGAACTCTGAGCCATACACAAATTCATGAGGCTATAGAGACACTTTGTTTGCATATTGTTTCTTTGTTATCCAGGAACTGCTTTGATTATTTGGGCTGAGGTGTTGACAGCTTGGGGTGTATGCCTTGACTACATAGGTAAAGGAATATACATTAGGCTGAATAGAAAGCTGATGGCAGTGTAGGCTAAGTGCGTTTAATTAGCTTCGTATTCAACTACCCTGTTCATTGTTTCTCCCTCTAAGGACGAGATGGGTGTGTGCTCACGTGTGTGCCCACGTGTGTGTGCGTGTGGGTGTGTGTATGGTGGGAGCAGAAAGTTGGTGCTATTGGCACAACTTTTTGGATGGGCTCTGGGGAGCACAAAAGAAAGCTTTTATTTGTAAAATGTAAAGCTCCATTTACAAAAATATAAACCCTTGAACATTTCCAAGGGGACCGAAAGGGTTGAATTGATAATGCAGCATTTCTGCACTGATAACTGTGAATTTTCTGGTTAACAATATTCATATTACACCAGGGTAAATAGACAGCTATTCTAATACCAACATGTCACTACTCAGCTCTCCTGGGTGAGAAGAGCTTTGCTTGGGTGAAACTGGGGAGTGGCCAATGTCTTCCTTAGTTATGCAGGATTCCCTGTAGGTGAAATAGAACTGGGAAAGAAACCATCATTTGAGATTTTTGGTATGGCCTTTTGAAATAAAACGTTTTATTAGACTCTTAGTAAAAGTGAAGAACTTGACAAGGCAGTAAATATCTAATATAGTGTTGTTTTTATTTTATTATGTATTTTTTTTTTGGCAGTTCCGCGTGGCTTATGGGATCTTTGTTCCTTAATCTGGGATCAAACCCCAGCGGACCTCAGTGAGAGCTCAGTGTCTTAACCCCTGGACCACTAGGGAAGTCCCTAGTGTTGTTTTTAACTATTATCCTTTGACTGAACATGATAATAGGAAAGGAAATGCAAACCTCATTTTGTTATCTGAAGTAGTTCACCTCTGAAAAGCAATTCAATTGCAGAATTACTCAATAATTAAGATAAAGAGATTTGAAGTCAGGACAGACCTGAATTCACACCTCAGCTCTGTGTCTTACTAGTAACAGGACTCCTGCAAAGGGTTTGAAATTTTCTAACCTTCAGTGTGTAAACACAGAATGGTAATGAAATTTCTTCATATGGTTATTGTGAAAACTAAAACATATATAAAGTTCTTCACAGGATACCAGGCCTATAATAACAATAATCCTAAACATATGGCTTTAAAATAAAGCTCAAGGTGAAAAAGTAACGAAATATTTAAGAAAAACAACATTCCCCCCTACCATTTACCATCTCTTCAAATTGGGCTGTTAGAGCTTTCCCTAAAGTTATATACCTGTTTCACTCTCTCTCTCTCTCAAAAAAAAAAAAAAAAATCCCCAAACATTTTAAGAATAAATGACCTGTTAAAAGTACAGAAAAATCATGCCTTGACCTTGAGGCAGAGTTTATGAATTCTGAAAGGGTGAAGAAAAACATAATAATTAACCGTACCTAGCCATGCAAACAGTTATTGTGGAAGTCCTGGTCCAAGTGTTTTTATCACAGCTGTGCAGGTTTCAACAGGCTCTGCTACATTTAGTCACAGGATAGCCTTCAGGGATAGGATGGCAGTGAGCAGGATGGAAGGCATTTTTCCTTCTCACTCAGGGACTCCAAGTCTTTTTTGGGGAAAGGAAGAGTCATTGAGCTGAACTGTCTGCTTCTTTCTGAATTAAAGTCCTAGACGCTCAAGTCCTAATGTCTGCAAGAAACACTTCCTTCAATGCTGTTCTTGGCTGCTGGCTTGGTTAGAATCCTTTTATGATTAAATGTATACCGGATACCATATCATTATAAAGACTGAACCCAACACTACTTATGTTTGACTGAATTACTGACTTGCTCTGCATTTATGTCAGTGTCCAAGATGCAGAGATAATGGGACTTGCTTTGCCCAATACTATAATTTTGCTTGCGTTGTTGTTTTTTTTCAGTCATTAAGTCATGTTTGCAACTCCATGGACTGCAGCACACCAGGCTTCCCTGTCCTTCACTATCTCCTGGAGTTTGTTCAAACTCACATCCATTGAGTCAGTGATGCCATCGAAGTATCTCATCCTCTGTCGCCCCCTTCTCCTCCTGCCCTCAATCTTTCCCAGCATCAAGGTCTTTTCCAATATGTTGGCTGTTCTCATCAGATGGCCAAAATGTTGGAGCTTCACCGGCAGTCCTTCCAATGAATATTTAAGGTTGATTTCCTTTAGGATTGAGGGGTTTGATCTCCTTGTTGTCCAAAGGACTCTCAAGAGTCTTCACCAGCACCACAATTTGAAAGCATCAATTCTTCAGCACTCAGCCTTCTTTATGGTCCAACTCTCACATCTGTACATAACTACTAAAAAAAATCATAGCTTTCTATACAGAGCTTTGTCAGCAAAGTGATGTTTCTTGCTTGTGTAGACATTGTCAAATTGGAAAACATTTTATAGAAATTTCCTTCAGCTCTACCCTGGTTGAATAGGCAATGCCCATCATCCCCTTTGCATTTAGGATATCACAGTTCACCCTATACTCATAAAAATACCAGGTCCAGATTCTCCTTTGGCCAGATGCCCCATTACTGCTTGCTGAATTGCATTGGACTGATTTAACATAATGTTTCATAAACATAAATGGAAAGCCCACCACTAGATTGGAAGGGAGCTAGGGATCTCCAGTACATCAAGTTAGGGCAATTTGGTATGTGTGTGATTATGAATATGGTTTTCCTCTCTTCTCTCAGCTAAAGGAAAAAACTATAGTGATGTTTCTGCCATATGACTTTAGAAAGTTTATTCGTCCTTTGAGACAGCCTTCACATCCTTTTATTTTTTAAATTATAAACAAAATATGTGTCATTTCTATGTATCTAGTCTTTTGTCTTTGACTTTAATGTTTATTTTATTTATTTGGCTGTGTCAGATCCTCGTTGGTTCCCTGACCAGGGATGGTACCTGAGCCCCCTGCATTGGGAGCATGAAATCTTAACCACTGGACCACCAAGAGAATCTCCTTTTGTCTTTGATTCTAAATGATTAGGAAGAGACCGTATTTCTTAAGTCATAATAGGGATATACTTGGGGCTTCCCTGTGGCTCAGCTGGTAAAGAATCCGCCTGCAATGCAGGAGACCTGGGTTCCATCCCTGGGTTGGGAAGATCCCCTGGAGAAGGGAGAGGCTACCCACTCCAGTATTTTGGCCTGGAGAATGCCATGGACTGTTTAGTCCATTGGGTCGCAAAGAGTTGGACACGACTGAGCGACTTTCACTTTCACTTTCAGGGATATACTTATTGTTAACAATATCTGTTTAGAAGATCCTCATTTTCATTTGACACTTTTTTTTCTTATGGGCACTAATAAATGATAGAAAAATGATTTGGAAGAAGGGACAGTAACACGTAGAATAGATGAAGTCACTGACTCAGAAGATTCTCTCTTCTCTCTCTTCTTTCTTGTGCTTCTCTTTTACTCCCCTCCTTTCAGTCACACATACACACAAAACGAACAGGGTACTCAAAACTTCCCAGTGAATTAACACTGGCCAACTCTCTAATTAATTTGTGGCTTTAAAATAATCTCCATTATTTACACAACTTCTTAATACCAGACACCTGATCTAGAAGATATTAAATGTTGAGGCGAAATATAAAATTTTTATTGGCAAGGCAGACCAAAATTTTAATTCTATTTATTGTCATAAATTGACAAGTTAGTCTATACTCTTCAACTTTTTGCAATATTGAAACACACAAGCGTGGGACTGTCTTGCATAGATAGAATCTCTTGGTTTTGCAGAAGGAGATCAGTAGTGTTGTCTCTGGTCTCTGGGTTGAGCTGTGGTCTCTGGTTGGCCCGGGCCCGGCCATGTGGCTGGCAGAGTGGCACCTCTGACTCTGACCTCCTTGTGGCCTGCCTGCATCATCTCCTCTGAGCCTTTCCTTCCTCCCCAGCAGCCTCCCTGCTCTCCTGTCCTTCGCAGGGCGACTCCTGGGAGGAGGAGGAATTTGGTCCCTGGGCTCCTTGGCCTTCTGTTTGTCTCCCCTCTTTCCCTTACCTTCTCTATTCTCTTGGTCCTTAGGGAAAAAAGAGAAGCCAAAATGTGATGAAAGTGACCCTCTCTGCCCCACTGGTCTTTTTTCCCTTCTCTAAAAAGAATGACTTCTCCTGGGACATGTACAAAATATTTCACCAATAATTCTCTTTATGTTTAGTAGTGTTTTTTTGCGAACTCTGCAACCTGAGTCAACTATGCAAAGAATAGCAACTCCATGGATGTAGAAGACTCTACAATTCTGGGTATCATAGTCATGCCAGAAGTGAACTACAGGTCATCCCATGCCATCTTGGGAATCCCAGGTGGCTCAGTGGTAAAACTATCTGCCTGCCAATGCAGGAGATGGAGGAAATGCTGGTTCGATCCCTGAGTTGGGAAGATCCCCCGGAGAAGGAAAGGGCAACTTACTCCAGTATTCTTGCTGGGAAAATCCCATGGACAGAGGAGCCTGGTGGGCTATGGTCCATGCGGTCTCAAAGAGTTGGACACGACTGAAGACTGAGCACACACACACACACACACACACATCCCGTCTAAATACCTCTGAAAGAATGTAAGGGCCATTCTTTTGTTTTCTTTTTTGTTTTTCTTTTTATTGAAGTATAATCACTTTGCAGTGTGTTAATTTCTGCTGTACATCAAAGTGAATCAGCCATATGTATGCATACATCCCCTCCCTCTTGAGCATGCCTCCCACACTCCTCCCCGCTCCATCCCACCCCTCTAGGTCATCACAGAGCACCAGTGGAGCTCCCTGTGCTGTACGGAAGGTTCCCGGAGCCACTGGCCTTTAAGGTGACCTGAAATTCAATCCACTTTTAAAGAGGAAAAAAAAAAGAGCGTTTCTTTATACAAACACGATCTGGCTGGCTGTAGGTGTTCAGGAAAGAACAAGTACTCAGAATACTTGGAAAACTGCTTATAAAGGATTGAACAATGACCCTCAGGGTTCAGGAGATTTCCTGGGGGTTAATAAGTAGCTGGGGAGAATTGCTGGCCTTCAGCTGTACTCCAGGCAGTTAACCTCAGCCAGTCAGGCCTCGCTAAGAAACGGTGGTGGTGATTGCTATTGTGAGATGTAAACACAGAGGAACACTTTTGGGCTGATTTTATTTCAATGTGCCCTTTGCTTCTGAAAGACCGTGCTGTACTGCTTAAATAGAGCACGGTGGTAATAATACAGCTCTCCTTACCCGACCACATGCACCTCATCGCATTAACCAGGCAGACTGGAACAATGTTTAAAGGGGGAAAAAATTAATATTTTATGAAAGTTAAAAAAAAAAACCTGAAGAAAAACTGTTCAACTGCTTAATACACAGCCAAGATTGTACTGAATTTACAGCAAACCAGTTATAATTATATCCCACATACAGTTAGAAGATTTTTCTTAAGAGAGAGGGTCTTTTCCTTTTTGCTGTGAGAGGATGACTTCAAAAACTTAAAACAGTTTCTGTCCTTTTCTGGCTAAACCTCCTGCTAGCAAAATAGTTCGTTAACTAAAAGATTCATGAGCCAAGTTCACTGGGTTTTAATTTCAAGGGGGAAACAGGGTAAATTTGTTTTAACCCTGACGTACTCAGATAGATACTTAGATTTTCCTCTTTTCCACGATTCTGTTCACTTCATCTTTAGAACACCTAGCTCAACAGATCAGAGCTTGACTTTGTCATTTCTGTTATTTGCATGTTCATTTACCAGCTGTGAAGCTGGGGTTTGGCGTCGTGTCAGACTGACCTCGTGGAGGACTGGAGCAGCTATCACGAACATCTCCGCCTTGGTGTCACTGTTCAGGGTGCTAGGGAGTCAGCTCGCTGCAGGCCACTTCCTGACACACCCGCACTCTCTTCTTCACTTCCAGCCAGTGGCTTTACCTCAGGAAGGAAAGGGCTGGTCTGAGCAACTGCTGGGTGGGCAACCTTGAAGGTTTGTAGCACACCCTCCTGGTCGGAGTGAGAATTGCAGGGGGGAACACTTCACTCTGATCCTGGGGATCTGCTCACAGAAGCTTTTGTTTGGAATTTGCTGTTGCTGGTTTGAAATTCATTGCTTATTTTTTTGTTCTCCTTCTTTGGACATTGTTTCTTTTACTTTTGATGCCATTATTTTTGTACATAAATAATTTTTTTTAATTTATCCTTTCAGGACATTGCACACAGATGAACAGGCTAGAAAAGAATAGTGAGTTCAAATTAGCCATTTTCATGCAACAAGCTAAAGGAGAATTCTAGGGAACACAGACCTCCATATTCTACTGAAAAGCTATAAACAGCAATGTTAGTGATAATTTAAAAATTATTGTTAAAAATGTTTAGTTCCAGTATTCTGAAGGAATGTCCCTTTCCTTTTATCTTTTAGCACAATAATAAACATCAGTGTTGTATTTATTATTTTTATGGCAGTCTACCTTTTTTCATAGTATTATTTCCTAATTTTATACACCATCACAGGACTTATGCAGTAAAACCCTGCTATTTCATGTTATTCATTTTCTTTGTCTCTCCTTTCAATTTACAACTATGAATATGCTGCCAACAAATGAAACTAAAGAAATCTCTAAATAGATGGTACATTGCTTCCTCAGTAAAAGTTTGGCAGCTTTTTGTTGCAGAAAAGAGGTTGGGATTTTGGAGGCGAGGATTCAAATTCTTGCTCCCCAATTCAAGATTTTGTTGAGGGGACTTTCCTGGCGATCCAGTGGTTAAGACTTTGCCTTCCAATGCAGGGAGAGTGGATTCGATCCCCAGTTGGGGAACTAAGATCCCACAGACCTCACAGCCCAAAAAACCAAAACATGAAATAGAAGCAATATTGTAACAAATTCAATAAAGACTTTAAAAAAAATGTTAAAAAAGATTTGTGTTGACTTAGGCAGATTCCCTGGGCTTCCCTAGTGGCTCAGCAGCAAAGAATCTGCCTGTGATGCAGGAGACACGGGTTCAATCCCTGAGTTGGGAAGATGCCCTGGAGGAGCAGACTAAAGGTTGTTTATACAGCTTCTGTGGCTACATTCTGTGAGTGCCTTGTGGAAAGACTCTTACCGTATCTGCATTTTGAATAGCTTTTGACTGAACATAAGCATGACAAGGGCTTCCTAGGTGGTGCTGGTGGTGAAGAACCTGCTCGCTAACGAAGGAGACAGAAGAGATGTGGGCTTGATCCTTGGGTGGGAAGATCCCCTGGAGAAGGGAATGGCCACCCGCTCCAGTGCCTGGGAAATCCCATGGACAGAGGAGCCTGGTGGGCTACATTCCATGGGGCTGCAAAGTGTTGAACATGACTGGGCACACACATCTTGGCTTGGTTAAAAGTCTAGACTTTACAAATGTGTTCTTCTTCCCCTCCCACAAGGCAAGAAGCTGTTTGCTGGCTTGGTCTTGCCAAGCTCTGTTGGAGACCCCCCAGCTTGCCTGCCAGTGTGCCTGCATCCCGCCTCCCTTTAAAAGTCACTCTCTTTCACCCGGCAGGGGCCTTCCCAGAAGGTACATGGAAAGACAAATAATCTCCCTTTTTGTAATGGTTTCAGCCCTGTTCATCTCGGAAACGGGAATCAAGGTGGCAGACTTACTCACGTTTTTGTTGTCAGTCTTCCCCACTGGAGTGTGAGCTCCACAAATGGCGGGGTGTTTGTCAGTTTCGTCTCCTGCCAGATCTGACGTGCCTAGAAGAGTGTCTGGCAGAAAACAGGCATTCAGTAAACACGTGCTCAGTGAATTAAGATACTGTTCATCCACAGGAAGATCCTCAGGAATGGGATGCAAGGCTCACAGGTTACTGGCTAATATGACGGGCTTTAGGGAAAACTAGTCCTAGGCTTGAGTATCAATCCTCTCCCTTAGTAGTCATGTGCCCTTAGACATTCTTTTAATCTATAAACATCAGTTTTTCCTTATAAAATGCAGATAATCCTAGTGGATTATTTGCGGGGGGAAGTATAGGAGATCTTATCTATAAAATATCCAATCAGTGCCTGATACAGAGCAGGTACTCTGTAGGCTGTAGGTACTATTATTATTACTACTAAGTTGCAGGAGAAGGGGAAGCATGGCTCTTTAGGGCTGAGAGTGGGGGAGGGATACAAGGATAAACTGTGATGAATGGGGAAGTTCCTGTACCAGGGCAGGGAGAAGCAAGGGAGACCCAAGTACTTTTCCAGGTAGCTCTTGAGTTTATTTATTTATTTTTTTAATAAAGGATAAAGGTATGTGATCTCCATGCATGCTCAGTCACTTAGGTGTGTCTGACTCTGCGACTCTATGGACTGTAGCCCGCTAGGCTCCTCTGTCCATGGAATTTTCCAGGCAAGAATACTGGAGTGGGTTGCCATTTCCTCCTCCAGGGGATCTTCCCAACCCAGGATCTAACCTGCATCTCCTGTCTCCTGCATTAACAGGTGGGTTCTTTACCCGTTGAACCATCAGGGAAGCCCTCTATAGGTACATTTAAAAATATACATATGTAGTTATACGTGAAAAGGAATATGTGCAGTTACACCAGCATACATATATATAGGAATATGTGAAAAGTGAATTAAAACTATTTGTATTTGATGACATCTTAAGAAAATTTAAGAAAAGCCTCAGGTCTTAGGAGAGGGTAGAGGGCGGTGGGTTGGGAGGAGGGGATCCCAGGATGTCACAAAACCAGAAACAGGAGCTCAGTGATCCGAACACTTGGCATGGTTTCAGAATATCTAGTCATCCTTATTTGCATGCCACAGAAGGAGTTGAGCCTGTTTCCTGCTAATTAACTGTTTATTGGCCTCACGACTAGGGACTGAGACTGCAACAGAGCAGTCTCTACCTGGATGCAAAGCAGAAGAATGAATGAGGTGCTGGGGGTGAGGAGGTTAGCTGGAGAGATCTGGCTGTTGCAGACCTAAGCCCTGTTCTCTGGGGAAGGAGTGCTGCCTGGATTTGCAGACTTCAGAGATGTGAGCCACTGACCACTGCCCTTTGGACTGCTGTTGTTTAGTCAGTTGTGTTCGGCTCTCTGCGACCCCACAGACTATAGCCTGATAGACTGCTCTGTCCATGGAATTTTCCAGACAAGAATACTGGAGTGGATTGCCATTTCCTGCTCCAGGGTTCTTCCCAACACAGGGGTGGAACTCGCATCTCCTGTACTGGTAGGTGGATGAATACGTTAAGACAGACTGAGTGACTGACTGAGGTAACTTCATCTTATCGCCTCCACTGTTTCATTTTAATACCGTTGGTACTTAGACCCCTGGATTTTTGTGAGGATTAACCAAGATGGCAGATGCAGAAATACATGGGCCAAAAATTGTTGGCCATCCTGTAGAGTTGTTGGCTTTCTTCCTCTGCTTGTTCTTCTCGACCTTCTATTAATAGTTCCTTCTGACCCCCTTCCTCCGCTTCCCCCTTCCTCTTGCCTCCTCTGTTGAGACCCTCATCCCTTGGGAAGGAGAAGTTGGGGAGGGTTGCAGTCAGAATCCAGTGCCTCCTCATGGAATTGACTTTGTTCTTTCTGTTCCCAAGGGGAACAGCAGGGAAGGGAGCCTCAAGGTCGTCTAGGCAAGTGCTGCTTAGCTGGAGAAACTGTCTTTAACCCTAAACAAATCTTACCTAGAATCTGGTATATAAAATAGATGTTACGACAGAGGTGCTATATTTTGAGTAGGAATATAAGGATGGAAGGGGCTTCCCAGGTGGCACTAGTGGTAAAGAATCCACCTGCTAATGCAGGAGATGCAGGAGACCACGGTTTGATCCCTGCATGGGGAAGGTCCCTTGAAGGAGGAAATGCAATCCACTTCAGTATTCTTGCTTGGGAAATCCCATGGACAGAGGACCCTGGTGGGTTACACTCCATGGGGTCGCACAGAGTGAGACATGACTGAAGTGAGTTGGCACACACACACAGACACACACACACATAAGGATGGAAGAACCATGTTCTCCAGTAAGCTGTGTGAAGACAAAACCTTCTCCAGTTTCCTCATTTTATAAAATATAAGAGGACATAGAAGACCTGAAAGGCAACATGACGAGGGCAAAGAAAGAACACCAGTGGGCAAGCCGGCTTTCATGACTGAATAACCATGAAAATGCACTGCTCGGGGCTTTGGTTAAAGGAAAAGCATCCCAGACATGGTGTATAGGAGCGCACTGGTCCATGGGAATCTCCTTAAGGCTGTGAAATCTTCATTGCTCAGCCTGCTCTTCACAGAGTATATCAACCTCTCTCTGAGCCTTGGTTGGTTCCTCATTTGCAAAATGAAGTGGTTGATGAAATGAGTGCTTTTGATGCTGTCATGCCATTGCTAAGTCCTGTCCGACTCTTTGTGACCCCATGGGCTGCAGCCCCAGGCTCCCCTGTCCTCCGCTATCACCAGGAGTTTGCTCGAATTCACATCCATTGAGTCGGTGATGCTATCTAATCATCTCACGCTCGGCCACCCCCTTCTCCTTCTGCCTTCAATCTTTCCCTGCATCAGGGTCTTTTCCAGTGAGCTGGTTTTTCTTAGAAATGAGAACTAAGATACTACAGTTCACCAATTCCAGCGTTCTTCTTTTTTCAAAACATTCATTTGGTTGCACCTGGGCTTAGTTGCAGCAGGATCTTCCGTTGTGACTCACGGGTTGTGATGCACGGGCTTAGTTGCCCCATGACATGCGCAGTCTCAGTTCCCTGACCAGGAACCACGCCTGTGTCCCCTGCATTAGCAGGCAGATTCCTAACCACTGGACCACCAGGGAAGCCCCGTCATTCTTCCTTTTTAAATGAAGAAAGCTTTATATAGAAGCAACATACAGCGGAGTGCAAGGTGCTTTACATGGGGACAGCAGGCTTGTCACCCACACATATGTTTTGACCATTATGGATTAGTCACTGTTTAGTTTTCAGGGAATGAATCAGTCAACAAAGTAGAAAAAAAATGCACAGGTCTCATGGGGTTGACAATTTACCAGAGTGCAGCTGTGTGTGTGTGCGAGCGCATGCACATGCATGCATGCACGCTCGATTGTGTACAACTCTTGGCGACCTCATGGACTGTAGTCCACCAGGCTCCTCTGTCCATGGGATTTTCCAGGCAAGAATAGTGGAGCGGGGTGCCATTTTCTCCTCCAGGGGATCTTCCTGACCCAGAAATCTAACCTGGGTCTCCTGCATCTCCTGCCTTGGCAGGAGGATTCTTCGCCACTGAGCCACCTGGGAAGCCTGTGCCACGTGTGTCCGGGTGCAGTTCACTCCAAGGAGGGCCTTTGTGCAGACTGGCCACACCTGCACTGCTGATGCTGGTGATCTCCAGTAAAACCCCAGTGACTTTTGATGAAATGTTGACTTGTGTTGGGGGCTTTCAACATTTTACTTTAATCCTTACCTTAACCCTGTAAGGTAGGTGTTGTTATTTTCTTTTATCGGCAAGAACACTGAAGCCAGGGCTTTCATACAAAGCTGCCAAAAGTGAAAAAGTAAAAGTGTTAGTTGCTTGGTCCTGTCCAACTTTTTGTGACCCTATGGGCTGTAGTCCACCAGGATCTTCTGTCCATGGGATTCTCCCGGCAAGAATACTGAGTGAGTTGCCATTTCCTCCTCCAGGAGATCTTCTTGACCCAAGGATTCTGAGTCTCTTGCATTGTAGGAAGATTCTTTATCATGTGAGCCACCAGGGAAGCCCTAAGTCTACTTTTTAAAAAGTGTAGAGAAGCTGGGATTTGCCCCAAATCCTATGACTCTTTCCCCTGTGTCCTCCTTCTTGGTCCTCAGTAATGAATGCCCTCTTGCAAGGGAAAAGCCAGAGAAACACTTTCAGGGAAACACTTTCAGGGAACAACAGGCCAGTATAAGGAGTTGTATTTGGGCTTCCCTGGTGGTTAGTGGTAAAGAATCCACCTGCCAATGCAGGAGATACAGGTTTGATCCTTGGGTCAGGAAGATTCCCTGGAGAAGGGAATGGCAACCAGTATTCTTGCTTGGAGAATTCCACGGACAGAGGAACCAGTATTCTTGCTTGGAGAATCCCACGGACAGAGGAACCTGGCAGGCTATAGTCCATGGAGTTACAAAGAGTCAGACAGGACTGAATGACTGAACCACAACAAAAGGAAAACACATGTAGTCATTCATTTAAGCTAACTCGGCAAACGCTCTTTTAGGAAGTCTAGGAATCACACCGTGGCGCTTATATTCCTCTGCTTTTGGAGCAGTGATGAGTAAATAATATTCCCGGGGATGAAGGAGCCTGAGACTTGGCATCACTTGGTGTCCCCACTATGATAGCACCGATGGAATGTAAGGTTGAGCTGATCCACAATGACGGTCATGCCAACCAAGTGGCTGGTG
Organism: Bison bison bison; assembly: GCF_000754665.1. Lineage (NCBI taxonomy): Eukaryota > Metazoa > Chordata > Mammalia > Artiodactyla > Bovidae > Bison > Bison bison. The sequence goes on from NW_011495064.1 coordinate 8,273,179, forward strand.
TACCCCGCCAGGACTTCAAAACCATGGCCAGCCTCTCCCACTTCATTGTCTTGGAGAGGAGCCGTCGATGTGCTTCTGTGGTCCTCCGTGTCTATTGATCAGCCCCTGTCATCTCCGAGATGGTCCTCACAGGCAGTTGAACCTTCCACCCTCCAGACCTGCCTCCCCGCCTCTGTACAATCTCCGGACAGCCTTTCACCTGGGCTGTCAGCATAATGAAGGCTTGATTTCAATACGCTCCCTCATTTCTCTGTTCACTGCTCTGTGGGTTAATGCAGATTCCAAACTTCAACAAGCAGCTGTTAAACATGTCATTAACACTGCTTGGGCTGCAAATGAGACGCTGCTACTGGGATTACTCCGTGAGCTATAGTTTTGTGATGAGCTTTGTCACTCACAGCTGACCCACTGTGTACCGAATGGAACTCAGATTATCTCCTTTCTTCCTCTGACTCTTGTCATTTTTTTTTCCCCACAAAGAATTACTATTCTACTCCCCGAAAGATTGATTACTTGCACAAATAAGAGAGTCTGAGACATTAATACAAAATTCACAGGCTTTTCTTTATCTCAAACCTGCAACTCCCTCCACATTTCCTCCTGGTAATTATATTAGAATTGTGTACACTAGGAATTGCCATCTGATTATTAGGAAACCAGTTTTGTCATGACAAAAATGAGCTTAAGTCTTGTTTTCCTGGAAAATGATCAGTGCAGTGCCCTGGATGAGAGAGAAGGAGATTAAATCCAACTGACTTTCATCCATGAATGCTTTCATCTCTTTTTCAAACACAGGAAATGATTACCACTGCTATAAGCTGCAGTTCATATGAGTGAAAAAGGATAAGGAAATATTGAAAATTCTGTAACCAACAGTAGGACATAATATAGGTCCTGGGCACCCGCTGAGCGACACGTACTTTATTTTTCCATACTGCCGATGTCAAGAAGTTTCATATTTTCAAGGGAGTCTTACCTTGAGGTGTGACATTACAAACTGAGGAATAAACAAATTGACTTTTCTCTCATTTGGACCATTTGGTTTTTCATAGAGAATTAGAAGAGAGTATTTATAAAAGCTAAACACTAGGTGCTAAAAAGCACCATCAATTCATTCTTATAATTTACAAAAGAGAGAAGGCAAAACACTTATTTCATTATATTTTCCAATATGTCATCAAGTTGATAGAAGGGTCCTCAAGAGCAGGGACCACATCTTATTGTCTTTGCATCCTTGATGTCCTGATGAAAAAGGGAAAGTGTTAGTTGCTCAGTTGTGTCCGACTCTTTGTGACCTCATGGACTGTAGCCCGCCAGGCTCCTCTGTCCTTGGAATTCTCCAGGCAAGAATACTGGAGTGGGTAGCCATTACTTTCTCTAGGGGATCTTCCCAACCCAGGGATCCAACCCAGGTCTTGTCCCAACCCAAACAGGAGGTTGGAGAAATATACTCTGCCTTCATAAGAACTCCAAAATCACATGACAAAGGGCATGGTTAGAGGGAGGGTTGAAGAGTTTGGCCACTTTTGGAAATTAAACATTTCCTATTAAATGGATCCCTTAAAGGGCTTCCTAGGTGGCACTAGTAATAAAGAACCTGCCTGCCCATGCAGGCTTTGATTCTTGGGTCGGGAAGATCTCCTGGAGAAGGGAATGGCAACCCACTCCAGTATTCTTGCCTGGAGGATCCCATGGACAGAGGAGCCTGGCGGG
>NW_011495064.1:8274991-8278405 GCF_000754665.1 Bison bison bison
ATCCCTTAAAGGGCTTCCTAGGTGGCACTAGTAATAAAGAACCTGCCTGCCCATGCAGGAGATGCAGGAGACATGGCTTTGATTCTTGGGTCGGGAAGATCTCCTGGAGAAGGGAATGGCAACCCACTCCAGTATTCTTGCCTGGAGGATCCCATGGACAGAGGAGCCTGGCGGGCTACAGCACAAGGGTCACAAAGTCAGACATGACTTAGTGACTAAACCAGCATCACATACATATAAACATTTTACCTACTGCTAAGTTGCTTCAGTAGTGTCCAACTCTTTGCAACCCTATGGACCATAGCCCGCCAGACCCCTCTGTTCACAGGATTCTCCAGGCAAGAATACTGGAGTGGGTTTCCATGCCCTTCTCAATGGGATCGTCCCGACCCAGGAATGGAACTGGTGTCCCTTATGTCTCCTACATTGGTGGGGAGTTCTGAGCCACCTGGGAAACCCTTTTACCTATTAACATTTGATAACTCAAGTCCTTTATGATACTCAAGCCTGCTCTTAGCACTATATTTACAGTGTGTGTGTGGGTGTGGGGGGGGATCCTATCTCTACAGATGACTTATATTTAATGTCAGTGTCATAGTTGTCACACATTGATGAACTTGATTAAACTGGAGTTTTACCTTTTGCTAGTGTTGTCTTTTGAAGTGCCTTAAATATATGTGTTCATTAAAGTTAAGGATTAACTATAAGTTACACATTTATTGTTCAAAAAGGAGATAACATTTCAACAAAGTTGATCAGATGATGTTCCATTATGCTCAAAATAAAGAGAGATAAATGGGCGAGTTAAAAGTAAAAAATGTAGAACTCTTTCCTATTAAAAACAAAATTGGCATTTTTATTTTTGCATCATGTACCACATTAATTTTGTTAAATCTGCTTTTATTGGTTTGTGGTTTTTTGTTTGATTTGAGCTTTCTACAGGTATGAGGTTATGAACATAAAGAGTTGAGATCTACTTAGATATTGTTATGATTTAAATGACTTTGGGAGGCAAACATTTAATGGCTGGCTATGAGATTTTTTCCCTTCAAGACGGGAATTCAACACCAAACTGCTGATGTTGTTAGGAGGGTACTGATGTTTTGGATCACTTTCTCTTGCTGCCTGGAAGATGTCTGTCTACATTACTATTGTCAAAAATATCTTAATTCACAGTTATTTTTTTCTTTTCATCCAAAAAAATCTATCTGCTTAGTTAAGGTTGTATTGGCTAATAAGAATATTCCCCCCACATCCTCTGCCAAGTGATATATATGCCGTATCCAGTAACAACACAAAAAGTTTTTCAATCATGTACTATTGTTTAGTCGCTAAGTTGTGTCAGATTCTGTGACCCCATGGACTATAGCACACCAAACTCCTCTGTCCTCCACTGTCTCCCAAGAGTTTTCTCAGATTCATGTCCACTGAGTTGGTGATGCTATCTAACCATCTCATCCTCTGTCTCCCCCTTCTCTTTTCGCTTTTTGTCTTTTCCAGCATTAGGGCCTTTTCCAATGAGTCGGCTCTTTGTATCAGGTTTCCAAAGTACTGGAGCTGTACTAGGCACTGCTCTTCCAGAAAAAGTCTTCAATCTAATGAAACATATACTTTAAAAGGGGAGATAGATTCTGTGTGTTTTAAAAACTACTAAAGTATATTACAGTGTTAGATTGTGATGGGTTCTACAAAGAAAAATAAAGCAAGTGACACTCAGTGCTGGCGTAATGAGCCTTGACTTTTTATTATTAGAACCCAAAACCTGCCAGAGAGAGCGAGGGAGGCCGTCCTGTTTGAGTAAGGAGCCGGGAGAATATTGCTCAGAATTTCATCTGCTCCAACCTGGCTGCACACTGAAATCACCTGGAGAGCTTTAAAGACGCTGTGTCTGGATCCTACCCCCAGAGCTTCTTTTGTAATTAGTCTATGGTGCTCTGGCCTGGGTATTGGGATTTTTTAACAGTGCCTTAGCTGATTTCCAGAAGCCAATAGCTGACTCAAAGTATAAAGCTCCCGGACGAGGCATTTGCAAATTGGTTTTAGCATAGATTGGAGGTGCCACATTCCTGCTTAAGGCCCTTCAGTCACTTACTCAGGCTGCAGTGGTGCTTCTCAAAACTGCCTGATAGGATAACATGTGGTGTGTGTTAAATATCCAGATCCTCAGGACTTTCTCCCTTTCAATCGAATAAGAATCTCTAGGAACAAAACTAGGGGAGCTCTTTCTAATGAGCAAAGCGCTCAGATAATTTTCTGGGAAGAAATAGTATGATAATAGTCCATTGTTAACTGTTTACTGCCAGCAGCAAAGGGCTTTTTTGGTAAAGGGTCAGGAATGGTTCTGGAATACATACTGGGTCATTTAGAGGTAATTCACAAGAAGAAGGGTTTGTTGTTCCTGGTACTGTGCATTTTCTGTGTTATCTCTTATTTTCTTCTGAAGGTTTCCTTCATCTTTGTTCTCACCTAGAGTGATGGCGGTTTTGGTTCCCTCTCCCAATGACCTAGGAGGCTTATCTGTAATGACAGGATAATAAGCTTACATGCATTTAGTTAGGTGATTCTTAAAAAGCACATTATTTTTTTTTAAGCCGTGGCAGTTTGTTTGATTTCCTCATTGCCTAAGCAGTTTGGATTTTATTTTCTTGGGCTCCAAAATCACTGTAGACGGTGCATATAGCCACGAAATTAAAAGACACTTGCTTCTTGGAAGAAAAACTAAGACAAAACTACACAGTGTATTAAAAAGCAAAGACATCACTTTTCTGACAAGGTCTGTAAAGTCAGAGCTATGGTTTTTCCAGTAGTCATGTATGCATATGAGAGTTGGAGCATCAAGAAGGTTGAGCACCAGACAATCCATGCTTTCAAATTGTGGTGTTGGAGAAGAGTCCCTTGGACTGCAAGGAGACAAACCAGTCAATCCTAAAGGAAACCAACCCTGAATATTTATTGGAAGGGCTGATGATGAAGCTGAAGCTCCAGTACTTTGACCACCTGAGGCAAAGAGCTGACTCATTGGAAAAGACACTTATGCTGGGAAAGATTGAGGGCAGGAGGAGAAGGGGACGACGGAAGATGAGATGTTTGGATGGCATCACCGACTCAATGGAAATGAGTTTGAGGAAACTCCTAGAGATAGTGAAGGACAGGGAAGCCTGACGTGCTGCTGTCCATGAGGCCACAGATAATCAGACGGGACTTAGTGACTGAACAACCACCACAAAGCAGTTTGGAAGAGTAGGGACCATTACATCTGATGGAGAATCTCAGAAAAAAAAAAAAAAAAAAGAGAATTTGGGAGGACTTTACCTGATGTCACAGCTGGTCAACAGGTTGCCTTTATAAATTATCCTCACCATTTACCTGACTGAACTCAGCATAGAGCTCATGAATGCTATTTTTTTTTTTTCA
>NW_011495064.1:8278505-8284670 GCF_000754665.1 Bison bison bison
TTTTTGCAATTCAAAATATGCTGCTAAGGTTAGAGAATAATAAGGTTTGTAATAGTAGTCTGGGTATTTTTACTTTATCCCACTGAATTAAAAACTGTGGGATAATTTTCAAAATCTGTGGGTCATGAAACAACATAAAAATTTTAATTTAGGCAAGTAGTTCATGTAGATTTGGTTGGTCAGATGGGATTTCTAATCTAGCATGCTGTGGTAGATGGTGAAAGCCTCTTGCTCTGAGACTGTGGGAAGATCATTTTTGCCCCAGGACCGAAGGATGGGAGAGGAATCGTTTGGTCACGTCAAGAGAAAACCCATTGCTTTCAGGTGATAAACCATTTTCATCATTGATTTTCTGTTATTAATTTATAGTCAGGTTGAGCGTTTTCTTGTTTTGCTCGTGTGTCTTGAAGTGGGTGCGTGAATGAGAAGTGATTCACACGTGGTCACAGGCAGTATGTAACAGTGACAGAAGAATGAAGCCAGAATCCCACAGAGTGGGTTATTTACATGCTTTAGTCCATTTGGCATCACAGGTCTAGACTCTTGGCCAATAGTCAGCAAATAATTGGTCTAGCCATCACTGTGCAGGGGGTCTTCCTCTGTCTATTCCCCCTTTGCCTGTCCCCCCAGCCCCATGCACCTGGCTCTCTCTCTGTTCATCCTTTAGGTCTAAGCTTACACATTGCCTCCTCAGCAATGTCTGGTGCTGCTCTGAACTGCTGTCCCTGTTTTTCTTCAAGTTGTTGGAACTGTTTGTATCTATGTGATCACTGGGTTGTTTTATGTCTCCCCCAGTAGCCTTCCTGTTCACAAGAGCAGAGTCATGGTGCAAATATCTTGTTGTTTTTTTTTGTGTGAAAAGTTGCTGTACTTTCCTCTGTTAATAGAATGGTCATCTCCATGTACGTTCCTTAAGCCCTTGCATGAAAAGAAGTAAAGTGTTAGTCGCTGAGTTGTGTCTGACTCTGTGATCCCATGGACTGTAGCCCACCAGGCTCCTCTGTCCATGGGATTCTCCAGGCAAGAATATTGTTATGGGTTGCCATTTCTTCCTTCGGGGGATCTTCCCAACCAAGGGATCAAATCTAGGTCTCCTGTATTGCAAGCAGATTCTTAACATATGAGCTACCAGGGAAGCCCAACAAAGCCCTTGCATGTTTCTATAATTGCAGTGGATGCTGAAAACTCATTAGTTTTATTTTTCTGTAGCACTAACAGCAACCACATTGTGGTCCCCTTCGTGGAAGAACTGTGGCTTGTTAAACTTCGGGTCCTTTTCGCATTGTGGATGATGGACACGTCAGCATTGTGGATGGCTGGTAGAAGGGTGGGGGAGGGAGAGACCCTGGGGGAGACTGAAGCCATAGTGAATGCAAAAGCAGCAAATCACTGAGCCCTCTACCAGCAGCAGACTTCCGGACGTGTGCAGTTTTGGAAGACCGTGGCTTTAGATTTGTCTAAGTCATCTTCACTCCTGAGGGTTCACAGAAGCAATGGAAAAGTACTAAGGCCAGTTGCGGGGCTTCCCTGGTGGCTCAGTGGTAAAGAATCCACCTGCAATGCAGGAGACTTGGGTTCTATCCCTGTCGGGATATGTGGGGAATATGTCCTGGAGAGCATGGCTACCCAATCCAGTATTCTTGCCTGGAGAATCCTGTGGACTGAGGAGCTAGAGTCGGATATGACTGGATTGAGCACGCATGCATAACGCCAGTTGTAACCTTGCTTCTCAGAGTTAGTTGATTTTGAACTAGTGTTACTTCTTATCTGAACCCTGATTCCTCATATGTAAATGGCCTCATATGTAAGTGCCTCCTTTTTTGTGAGAAATTTCCCATAACTCATGTCATCTTGAGCTGTATCATGGTCTCTTTCTGACAAAGTCAGGAACTGCAGCTTCTAGCTGATGCTCAGCAGCTGTGTGCTGTTGGCGGTGAGTGTGCAGCAGCTTTATTCAAATTGTGCAAGGAAGGTTGACTACACCTTGTCTCACAGTGATCGAAGTGGTCACACCAGTGGGCGGGCCCACCGACAAGCCACGCGTAAGAGTGAGAGTGTGGTGAATTCACCCACTCAGGAGCCCTGGGGGGCTGCTGTTTGTGCAATTAGCCATTTTATTATGAGGCAGGTTACTTTGGGAGGTCCATCAAAAAGCCCTTTCATGTGTTAAGTATCAAAAGACTCTCCTATGAAGTGCCACCTGTGTTTTAAAAAAAAATATTCAAAGTCAGTGTGACAACAAGTCTCCATACTTGTGCTAATCTCTAACCTTTCGTGCTTTCTCTCTCTCTCGTTTATCCTTTACTGCTCAGGGTTTATCACTGTTATTTTTGCTTCTGCTCTGTGTACAATATTTCTGTTTATGCATTCCTTCTTATTCGCTTGGGGTAGGGATTGTCATGGTGTTAGTGGTAGTTAGAAGTCGTGAGAGGAGAAGCCGGAGCAGAGGACGTGGGGGGCCAGAGGCAAGCAGGTGAACTATGCTTGGAGCTGGCAAACCTAAGGACTTTGGAATTTCTCTACATAGCAGGCTTTTGGGCTCTGATGCGGGTAGCCCAGCCCCAGGGCTGGCAGTGAGAGCAAAAGCTATAGCTGAAGATAAAGTGCTCTGCTCATCACCATGAGCCCCACAGCCCGTGCTCACGAGAGAGATGAAACAAAAATGGAAGGACGTTGGGGAGACTTTCCTGGCAGTCCAGTGACTAAGACTCTATACTCATAATGCAGGGGGACCAGGGTTCGATCCCTGGTTAGGGAACTAAGTCCTACATGCTACAATGAAGCCTAGAGCAGACAAATACATAAAGTAAATATTTAAAAAATAAAATAAAGTTCAGGTGTTCATAGCTGATGTTTAAAAAAATAAATGGACATTGGGTGTGGAACATTCACCAAGAAGGGAGGCAGAAATTCGGGGGTCTCCCGGGCTGCCTTTGAATTCTCATCTCTCTGAGAAATGAAGGCCGTTTCTCCCGTGGCCCTCCAGGAGGAATGCCATGCCTGCCCTCCTCCTTGTTTTGAAACATTTGGAAGTCTGAGCACTCCATCCCTCGCCCCTGCCAGCTTTTGAAAATTGGCCTCCTCCCCTCCTTGGGATTTTCATAGCAGAGTCAGCAGTGACTCCACAAAGCTCCTTGCACAGAGGGGTTAGTAGGGCCAAGGGTAGGGGCTGGGTTTTTCAGGAGTAAGCAGAATCTTAATGCCCTTGCCCCAAATGGTGGAAGAAAATGAAAATACACACCTGAGCAGCGTACTGGTGTGACTTTGGGGCTGCTGGGCTGGCGGAGCTCTCAGCCACACAGGGGTTGCCCAGCACTAATAACTGTCATCAGACCCAAATTAGGCACCGCCAATTTATTTACTCATTTCCCCATCAGAAAGACAATGCATCACCCACAAAGTCCCAGACAATCCTTGGCCTGTCGAGGCTGGGGCGCTCGATGTAACATTCCGAGCCATGCGCCAGAGCGAGGAGAAGCCGGCCAGCGCGGCTATTTAATCAGGAGTGTTTGTTGATTTGAGCAGAGGCCCTATGCTGTGAAATGAAAACAGAAAACCAAATTTTCTTGAGCAATCTTGCTGTTCCTGCTTCAGGTGCTGGGCCATTTCACTAAAGCAGCTCAGACGAGAATGTCATTAGTTCTTAAGCCCCAGGTGAATTTGCCACTGTTCCACATGATTAAGCCAGATAATTGTGTGTTGATAGCGAATGTGGTTGGTGAAATACAATTTCTAGGACCTCCTAAACAAACACAATGTAGGAGTGAGTCAGAGTGCTGTCATTTTGGTCCTTTGTCACAGGTTTTGCAGGGCAGACATCTCTGCGGAGGGCTGGCGGGTAATTCAGTGACTACAGCCATCCCTGGGCTCTTAAAGGTGACCTGGCTTGGAAAGTGCATCACATATCATTCCACATTTGTTTAGGGAAGGGAGACAAAAAATCTCATTAGAGGGCCGGCTCCTACCGATACCTTGTTTTGGACCCTGAATGTAAACGATGACTTCAAGTTTGTTTTAAAAAAGCCTTCGTGATTTCCACGATCCTTTCTGAAGTGTGTAAAAATACCGACGTCTCCAAATGATAAAAAACAACAACAACATCTGCCGATGGCAAAATATAGTCGACTTTCAGGGCCAAGTTTTCAGAAGCAGCCAATGTGTTTGCATGTGTGATTTTCTTTCTCACATATAAGTTTCTGTGGCTATGAAAATATCAATATGTATTTGTATTTACGAGTCAGGTGTCTGTGTCTTAAGTGGATCTAGCTATGGCATTTTCTGCACAGAGATGTCCAGGCTTTTACCAGTTGTGGTGTGAAGGTGCAAAGTTTTTGATTTGTGGTTGGTGGTGGTTGGCATGGGCGGGTTTCCTAGGTGGCACTACTGGTAAAGAACCCTCCTGCCAGTGGAGGAGACTCAAGAGACATGGGTTTGATTCCTGAATCAGGAAGATTCCCCTGGAGAAGGGCATGGCAACCCACTCCAGTATTCTTGCCTGGAGAATCCCTTGGACAGAGCAGCCTGGTGGGCTGCAGTCCATGGGGTCACAAGGAGTCGGACACGCCCGAAGCGACTTAGCACACACGCACACTGTTGGCAGGGGAACTTGGTGGTTTTATTATTTGAATTTTAAAAGCAAATCTACTTACTTTTCAGAGGTTTCACTTTTCCTGGCAATATGTGCATTATTTTATTTCCCCCTTCCCCTTAAAATTAAAAAAAAATTATAATGTAATACATCCTGCAGGATTTTTGCCTACAAAGTGCTCATTCCATCCTTACAAAGGAAGACAGTCGTTGATGTCTAAAGAAGAAAGAATAGCTAAAATGGAAACCAAACTAGAAGGGCAGGAAAGCCACAGCCCTGTGGCTGGTGGGAGAAAGCATACCAGTGAAGTGGGCGCAGTGTGTGGTCAGGGGTTGGCTGCTAACACGGCGGCGTCCGTGTCAACAGCAACAGTCAAAGCCGTGACTGTGAAAGACCTACAGGGAATCCCCAGGAGGTATGGGGGCAGGAGTCCTTCCCTCACACCCCTGCTGGACCACTCCCAGTGGCTGGAGGTCCTTGTCTGTGGCCTGGAGGGTAGTCCTGTGTGTGGCCAGGCTCCAGCGGGGTGACTACCTGTGGGCGAGCAGAAATGTGGCCACCCTAGTGCTTTGCTCAGACACCCACCAGGGCTGCAACTGTCTCCACCATTAGCAGCCTTGGCCGCCCTAGAGACCTTGGCTGCCTTGGGGTTTAGCACGTCCCCCAGACACTGCTCTCTTTCAGGCATCCTGGGGTGGCTTGGCCTTCCAGCACTTCCAAACTCCCCATAAGATGTGTGTTCGTGCTCATGCTAAGTCGCTTCAGTTGTGTCTGACTCTGCAACCCCACGGACTTTAGCCTACCCAGCTCCTCTGTTCATGAAATTTCCCAGGCAGCAATACTGAAGTGGGTTGCCATTCCCTTCTCCAGGGGATCTTTCTGACTCAGGGATGGAACCCTCATCTCTTACGTCTTCTGCATTGGCAGTGGGGTTCTTCAACACTAGCCCCACCTGGGAAGCCCCTCCCCACAAGAAATTTTTTCCATTGTTCGCTTTGTCCGGGGAGGTGAAGGCAGGTTTTGGAGGTTAAACTGGAGGGTGGAAGACAGACAGTCCAGGACAGTGTTGTAGGAAAAGGCCCATGGCAGCAGTGCTGGTGGTGAATCTCTTTTCTGCTCAGGGGCGGCGGTCCCCGTGGGAGTGGCTGGCAGCCAGGAGGGGCGCAGTCGAGAGGGCCTGCCTGGGCATCTGTCTGTGACTCCTCCCCTCCTGCCTCCCTCAGCTGGAGTGCAAGCTGCAGTCTTTGCCTGTTCTGGAAACCCGACAGTCTTTGTCTTAAACACTCAGGCCATCACACAGGCACGAGAAACTGATCACTGGGCAAGACCCAGCCTTGACACTGGGAAAGCACCGCCCTCGGTGAGAAGTCTCAGGGTCGGCTCTGTCACTGACCAGCTCTGTGATGTTGTACGACTAACTCCATGAGTATGCCTTTGGCGTCCTCATTTGTAAAGTGAGAAGTACGGTGAGATTGTGTGTGTGTGTGTGTGTGTGTGTGTGTGTGTGTGTTAGTCACTCAGTTGCGTCTGACTCTTTGCAACCCCATGGACTGTAGCCCGCCAGGTTCCTCTGTCCA
>NW_011495064.1:8284785-8287626 GCF_000754665.1 Bison bison bison
GCCATTTCCTCCTCCGGGGGATTTTCCCCACCCAGGGATCAAACCTGCGTCTCCTGCATTGGCAGGGGGAGCCACCAGGAAAGCCCAAGATGAGATGCTATTTCATTTATTTATCTGCATTGCAGAAAGTAACAGTGAACAGTTAAGCTTCTGTGGAGGCAGAATGAGGGCCTGGGAGGCTGTTGAACTCCAGCCAGGGCACAGGAGACTTGGAAATAGAATAAAAGCTGCTGCTGCTGCTAAGTCACTTCAGTCGTGTCCGACTCTGTGCAACCCCATAGACGGCAGCCCACCAGGCACTGCCATCCCTGGGATTCTCCAGGCAAGAACACTGGAGTGGGCTGCCATTTCCTTCTCCAATGCATGAAAGTGAAAAGTGAAAGGTAAGTCGCTCAGTCGTGTCTGACTCCTAGCGACCCATGGACTGCAGCCCACCAGGCTCCTCCGTCCATGGGATTTTCCAGGCAAGAGTACTGGAGTGGGGTGCCATTGCCTTCTCCAGAATAAAAGCATTAGATCCTAAAGTGGGATTGAGAACAAATGCGTCACAGGGCATGCTGTGGGCTGTTCATAGTGGAGAAGATGCTGGAAATGAGAGCAGCGTGATACCCCTTGGCTGACTCGGCTACAAGATGACATTTGACCCCATCCAGAGAGGGGGACACATTACCTGTTTTCAGGGATCAACAGATTCAAGAAGATAAGGCACCTTGGGTACCAGGAGATGTTAGTGACAGGCTGAAGCACTGAGGAGCTAATTGTGGTATCAGTGGTAAAGAATCCACTTGCTAATGCAGGAGATTCAGGTTTGATCCCTGGGTGGAGAAGATCCCCTGGAGAAGGAAATGGCAACCCACTCCAGTATGCTTGCCTGGGAAATCAAATGGACAGAGGAGTCTGGTGGGCTACAGTCCATGGGGTTGCCAAGAGTCGGACACAACATAGCGAGTAAACAACAATGTGGTCGCCAGAACAGTGAGCAGAGATGAAGCTGGATCAGAACACAGTCTAGGGGATCAACTGGGACTTTTTACACTTTTAAAATTAGGATGATGGAGAGAAAAAAGGATCTGTTAGGCATGGGAGGTCAACCTAACATTCCAGCTTCGTGAAAAATCCCCCAGTGTGTAGGGACCATGTCGTGCTAAGGATAAAGACATTTTTAATTTTAATTTTTTTTACACCAAAAATATTTTGTATTGATCTATTAGCCAATTAGCAATGTTGTGATAGTCTCAGGTGAACAGGGCAAGGCCTTAGCCATACATATGCATGTATCCATTTCCCCCCAACCCCTCTCCCATCCAGGCTGGCACATAACACTGAGCAGAGTTCCATGTGCTATACAGTAGGTAAAGGCAAGTTTAAAAGTAAATTTAAATGATGACCTAGAGGGGTGAGATGGGAGAATGGGAAGGAGGTTCAAGAGGCAGAGGACATGTATATACCTATGGCTTATTCATATTGATGTATGGCAGAAACCAACACAATAATGTAAAGCAATTATCCTCCGATTAAAAATAAATAAATTAAAAAACAAAAAATATATTCTTGAAACTAGGAGGATAGGTTTATAAAAGTATAAAACATCAAAGGGTCGGCTCTGGAACTGGCATCAGGCATGTTTGCACAATTTGTTCAGAGTGATGTCCATTTCAAAACACATCTTTTTTTAAAAAAAATCACTGGGTTCCTTTTTTGTAATGTCGCAGGAAATCTTTCTGTTAATGACTGTAGTGTGTGGGTCTCTAGGAACAGATGGAATAAGGCAATTGGCAGAGCTAATTCCACCCGGAATCTTGAGCCTGCCCTCCCGAAAGAGCTGTGATCGGCGTGTCCAGGCTCGCTGTCCTCGCCGGCACACGTCCGTTCCCCACCACCAAGTAGCAGGGGCGGCTGTACTGGACAGTAAACAGAGTTGAGGCTGGAGGCCAAGCACTGGTTCAAGACCTTGGGTGTTTACTTCGCAAAGTGTACCCCGTGTTTAATGTGGAAAAGGGGGGACGCAGTTCTCTAGTGAGGAGCTGGGGTGCTGTACTTGTCCAGTGGGAGACTGCAGCTATAAGCGTGTGATCTTTATCACCAGGAATGGCAGGCGTGCTGTTAGACTGGCTTGCTCTGCACGCGGGCGCCTCTGACCTCCTCTCCATCCACTTCGACCCCTCCCGGCCTCACCCATGTACATCTATTAATGCCACTAAAATGGGGGAAAGAGGTTGCATTTTCCCCCAAAGAGTCTCAAAGGGGCTATAAAACAGAGGCCAGGTGGGCAAGGCTAAAACCTAGTTTCATCAGAATGATTAATTTCTATCCTACAAAGTACTTCATTGAGCATCACTCCCCTGAGTTCTCAGATATCATTTTTGCCCTCTTCCTCCATTTTCCCAACCCAGGAATTGAACGCAGTTCTCTCTAATTGCAAGTGAATTCTTTACCATCTGAGCCACCAGGGAAGCCCTTTTGTGGCTCAGAAATGCTTTTGATTTGTTAAGTGATCACAGCCAAATGAAAGAAAATGTTCGTTGCAGCCAGCATTTTAAAATGAATTATCATGGCCCTTAACATTGTACCTGTTCTGTTCAGTTGCTCAGTCGTGTCCCACTCTTTGTGATCCCATGGACTGCAGCACATCAGGCTTCCCTGTCCATCACCAACTCCTGGAGCTTACTCAAACTCATGAAATCATAATTTTCAGCTGACACCTTATTTCTTGATTCCTTTCCTGTATGCAGGTCAGGAAGCAACAGTTAGGACTGGACATGGAACAACAGATTGGTTCCAAATAGGAAAAGGAGCACGTCAAGGCTGTATATTGTCACCCTGCTTATTTAACTTCTATGC
>NW_011495064.1:8287726-8292021 GCF_000754665.1 Bison bison bison
GAAAAAGTTGGCTTAAAGCTCAACATTCAGAAAACGAAGATCATGGCATCTGGTCCCATCACTTCATGGCAAATAGATAGGGAAACAGTGGAAAGAGTTTATGTTTCTGGGCTCCAAAATCACTGCAGATGGTGATTGCAGCCATGAAATTAAAAGATGCTTACTCCTTGGAAGGAAAGTTATGACCAACCTAGATAGCATATTCAAAAGCAGAGACACTACTTTGCCAACAAAGGTCCGTCTAGTCAAGGCTATGGTTTTTCCAGTAGTCATGTATGGATGTGAGAGTTGGACTGTGAAGAAAGCTGAGCGCTGAAGAATTGATGCTTTTGAACTGTGGTGTTGGAGAAGACTCTTGAGAGTCCCTTGGACTGCAAGGAGATCCAACCAGTCCATCCTAAAGGAGATTAGTCCTGGGTGTTCATTGGAAGGACTGATGTAGAAGCTGAAACTCCAATACTTTGGCCACCTGTTGCAAAGAGCTGACTCAGTTGAAAAGACCCCAATGCTGGGAAAGATTGAGGGCAGGAGGAGAAGGGGACGACAGAGGATGAGATGGTTGGATGGCGTCACTGACTCAATGGACATGAGTTTGGGTAAACTCTGGGAATTGGCGATGGACAGGGAGGCCTGGCGTGCTGCAGTCCATGGAGTCGCAAAGAGTCAGACACGACTGAGTGACTAAACTGAACTGAACTGAACTGAATCATATATGTCTCTTGAAAGAGTAAGTGGTCTGGGCTCTTTTGATGCCAGAATCTTTGCTGGAAGAAACAACCGAGGCCGGTGTCAAACCTACGATGGACTCAGTGTACCTGAGAGGTCCTGGGCTTCATGCTAGTAAATGAAGGGGAAACCAGAAGTATGTGTAATACTTATAAATAATTGTGTCCAAATGGCCTCGCTCTCTCCTTAAACAGCTAAATCTTTTTAATGCCCCTCAAAAAGGGTTTCAAATGGTTTTAAATGGGTTTGATGAATGGGAGATTTCCCTCTTGACTGGTAACATTTCCAGAAAGAGTGCAATTAATTTGATTAGTGTATAGGTACAAATCATTAGTAAATCGGGTGCTTGCATTTGAAAAGGTTTCAGTCTTATTTATCTTCCCTGGTGGCTCAGATGGTAAAGCATCTGCTGCCTACAATGCAGGAGATCTGGTTCAACCCCTGGGTTGGGAAGATCTGGAGAAGGAAATGGCAACCCACTCCAGTATTCTTGCCATGGATGGAGGAGCCTAGTAGGCTACAGTCCATGGGGTCGCAAAGAGTGGGACACAACTGAGCTACTTCACTTTCAGTCTTATTTAATCCTTTTAGATGAGGGGATTTGGGTCAAAAAATAATCGTTCTGTGAATTTTGAGTTCTCAGTACTGGGTTTCGGTGTTGTTTTAACACTATACATCAGGAATTTCATGACACAGTCAAATAACTGGTCATCTCCTGTAATAAGGACTTTTCATGCAGAAGAGTTGGATGTGACTTAGCTACTAAACAACAAATAGCACTCATCATAAGAGCTTCTCAGGCTATTAAGCCTTCTTCAGGTCAAAAGATTTTAGGTTCTCTCATGAATTTATTTTCTTTTATTTACCAGAGTCAGCTGTGCATGAGCCTGCTCCAATGGTTTGATCTCTCCTCTTTCAGCAGGATTCAAATGTTGGGATTCAGATATTCTTCAATAATTCCCTTAGGATTTTGCTCAAACGGAACCTTGCAAACTATTCTCTAGGTGTTCAGGTAGGAATTGAGCCTGGCTAAGAATGAGAATGTTCTCTGGAAGCTTTGGAATTTGTGGGGAGAAGCCTTCCTGCTGGGAAATGCAGTCATTTCATGCTCAGTGTCTGGGATCCTAGGCAGAAAAACAGGTGTCTGCCTGGCAACACTCACTGGGATTGTCATTTCCCATCACCGTAAATGTGACCTTCAAATGAACACAAAGTCCCCCCTTATATCCTAAAAAACAATAGAAGAAAAGTGGAAGTGCTAGTCGCTCAGTCGTGTTTGACTCTTTCCGACCCCAGGGACTGTAGCCCGCCAGGCTCCTCTCTGTATAGAATTCTCCAGGCAAGAACACTGGAGTGGGTTGCCATTCTCCTCTCCAGGGGATCTTCCTGACCCAGGGATCAAGCCCGAGACTCCAACATTGGCAGGCATGTTCTTTTCCACTGAGCCACCTGGGAAACCCCTAAAATAATCTTTGATGAAAACATTTGCTAAAAAGCCATATTGGTAGACTCAGATTAGTTAATGTAGTTTTAATACTAAAAATCAAGAGGAGTGTGTGTGTATGATCATATAGTATTATATTATATTATCACAGGTGATATAGTATCATAGTGTGTCATGATATAGTATTATTTTCAGGTAAATAAAGTCTAAGTTAAAGATGCATATTCTAGATGCTAGAGCAATCACTAAGAGGAAAAACAAAGCTAAAAACAGAACAAACAGACAAGCAAAACACAAAACAAAACGGTACCGAGCATTATCCTGTCTGAAGCAATTCAGCTGGGAGATGTTTTGCTGGGTATAAGTGTGCATGGAAGTATTTGAAGTGTTTGTGTACACAGTAAAAGTTATCTCTTTTTTCTTTGTTATTTTCTTAAAAAAATTTTTTTTTATTTTGCCTTGGGATATAGCTGATTACAGGCTTCCCAATGGCTCAGATAGTAAAGAATCTGCCTGCACTTTGGGAGACTTGGGATTGATCCCTGGGTCAGGAAGATCTCCTGGAGGAGGAAATGGCAACCCACTCCAATATTCTTGCTTGGAGAATTTCATGGACAGAGGAGCCTGGTGGGCTACTCTCCACGGGGTCACAGAGTCAAGATACGACTGAGCAACTAACACACACACACACACACAGCTGATTAACAACACTATTGTAGTTTCAGGTAAACAGCCAAGGGATTCAGCCGTACATAAATCTATTCTCCCCCAAAATCTCCTCCCCTATCTCTTTATTCTTAAGCTCATTCCACAAAAACGAGTGAGCGTTGCTACATGTCTGCTCATCACTATAGCAGGCAAAGGACCAGAGGGGGCAGACACCTTCTCAGAGCTTTGGTTTTCCTCCTTCAGTTCCATTCAGTTCAGTCGCTCAGTTGTGTCCGACTCTTTGTGACCCCATGAATCACAGCACGCCAGACCTCCCTGTCCATCACCAGCTCCCAAAGTTCACTCACACTCACGTCCATCGAGTCGGTGATGCCATCCAGCCATCTCATCCTCTGTCGTCCCCTTCTCCTCCTGCCCCCAATCCCTCCCAGCATCAGAGTCTTTTCCAATGAGTCAACTCTTCGCATGAGGTGACCAAAGTACTGGAGTTACATCTTTAGCATCATTCCTTCCAAAGAACACCCAGGACTGATCTCCTTCAGAATGGACTGGTTGGATCTCCTTGCAGTCCAAGGGACTCTCAAGAGTCTTCTCCAACACCACAGTTCAAAAGCATCAATTCTTCGGCGCTCAGCTTTCTTCATAGTCCAACTCTCACATCCATACATGACTACAGGAAAAACCATAGCCTTGACTAGACAGATCTTTGTTGGCAAAGTAATGTCTCTGCTTTTGAATATGCTATCTAGGTTGGTCATAGCTTTCCTTCCAAGGAGTATTTTAATATTTTAAAACAAGCATCTTTTAATTTCATGGCTGCAGTCACCATCTGCAGTGATCTTGGCGCCCAAAAAATTAAAGTGTGACACTGTTTCCCCATCTATTTGCCATGAAGTGATGGGACCAGATGCCATGATCTTCGTTTTCTGAATGTTGAGCTTTAAGCCAACTTTTTCACTCTCCACTTTCACTTTCATCAACAGGCTTTTTAGTTCCTCTTCACTTTCTGCCATAAGGGTGGTGTCATCTGCATATCTGAGGTTATTGATATTTCTCCTGGCAATCTTGATTCCAGCTTGTGCTCCATCCAGCCCAGCGTTTCTCATGATGTACTCTGCATAGAAGTTAAATAAGCAGGGTGACAATATACAGCCTTGACATGCTCCTTTTCCTATTTGGAACCAGTCTGTTGTTCCATGTTCAGTTCTAACTGTTGCTTCCTGACCTGCATACAGGTTTCTCAAGAGGCAGGTCAGGTGGTCTGGTATTCTCATCTCTTTCAGAATTTTCCACAGTTTATTGTGATCCACACAGTCAAAGGCTTTGGCATAGTCAATAAAGCAGAAATAGATGTATTTCTGGAACTCTCTTGCTTTTTCAATGATCCAACGGATGTTGGCAATTTGATCTCTGGTTCCTCTGCCTTTTCTAAAACCAGATTGAACATCTGGAAGTT
>NW_011495064.1:8292210-8306438 GCF_000754665.1 Bison bison bison
GTAGTTTGAGCATTCTTTGGCATTGCCTTTCTTTGGGACTGGAATGAAAACTGACTTTTTCCAGTCTTGTGGCCACTGCTGAGTTTTCCAAATTTGCTGGCATATTGAGTGCAGCACTTTCACAGCATCATCGTCCAGGATTTGAAATAGCTCAACTGGAACTCCACCACCTCCACTAGCTTTGTTTGTAGTGATGCTTCCTAAGGCCCACTTGACTTCACATTCCAGGACATTCCAGGATGTCTGGCTCTAGGTGAGTCAAAATTCCATGTGGTTTTGTTTAAATGAAGCCTGGGAAAGAGGAAGTCTTCAGAAAAAAACAAAGCGAACAAATAGCACCATCGTTCATCCTGTTGGAAGAAAGACGGGAAGGTCTCCCATGAGCGTTCACCCTGTAGGGGATGCGGGGCTGGAGGCACCAGGAGCCTGTGGACGTGCGCTTCTCCTTGTCTGATGTTCAGCACAAATGCCCAAGGAAGCAGCTACGATCCTTCAATCACGGGTTGCAGTTAAGCCTCTACTCCACGGTCCCATCCCACTCCTCCGTCTCTGTTTTCTGATGATGTCTAACATAATTAGGACAGTAGTTGTATGATCTCACTTGAGCCATATAATTTTAGAAACATTCCCTTGTCATGGACTGAATATTTGTTGTTGCTGTTCCATTACTCAATCATATCTGACTCTGTCCCACCCCATGGACTGCAGCACACAGGCTTCCCTGTCCTGCAGTGTCGCCTGGAGTTTGCTCACTCATGTCAACTGAGTTGGTGATGCCCTCCTACTGTCTTATCCTCTCGTCCCTTTGTCCTCCTGCCCTCAATCTTTCCAAACATCAGGGTCTTTTCCAATGAGTTCGCTCCTCACGTCAGATGGCCAAAGTACTGGAGCTTCAGCTTCAGCATTAGTCCTTCCAATGAACATTCAGGGTTGACTTCCTTACTGAGTCACTGAGTCATCATCATCCCTTCAGTCACTCAGTCCTGTCTGACTCTTTGTGATCTCATGGACTACAGCGCTCCAGGCTTCCCTGTCCATCACCAACTCCTGGAGCTTGCTCAAACTCATGTTGATTGAGTTGATGATGCCATCCAACCATCTCATCCTCTGTTGTCCCTTTCTCCTCCTGCCTTCAATCTTTCCCAGCATCAGGGTCTTTTCCAATGAGTCAGTTCTTAGCATCATGTGGCCTAAGTATTGGAGTTTCAGCTTCCACATCAGTCCTTCCAATGAATATTCAGGACTGATTTCCTTTAGGATTGCCTAGTTTGATCTTCTTGCAGTCCAAGGGACTCTCAAGAGTTTTCTCCAGCACCACAGTTCAAAAGCATCTTCTGCACTCAGCCTTCTTTATAGTCCAACTCTCACATCCATATGTGACTACTGGAAAAACCATAGCTTTGACTAGACAGACCTTTGTCAGCAATGTCTCTGCTTTTCTATATGCTGTCTAGGTTGGTCATAGCTTTTCTTCAAAGAAGCAAGCCTCTTTTAATTTCATGGCTGCATGATTTTGGAGCCCCCCCAAATAAAGTCTCTCACTGTTTCCATTGTTTCCCCATCTATTTGCCATGAAGTGATGGGACTGGATGCCATGATCTTAGTTTTTTGAATGTTGAGTTTTAAGCTTACTTTTTCACTCTCCTCTTTCACTTTCATCAAGAGAGGGAAAAAAAAATTATCATTAGAGGGCTGGCTCCTACCGGTACCTTGTTTTGGACTCTGAATGTAAATGAAAATTTCAAGTTTGTTTTAAAAAAGCCTTCATTATTTCCACAATCCTTTCTGAAGTGTGTAAAAATACCGACACCTCCAGTGATAAAACACAACAACACTGAGTGCTATCACTCAAAAACAAAGGTGAGACATTTCTGTCTTTTCTTAATAACTTGAATCAGCATAGATCTTTCTAATTCCCATTACTTTTATTATTAAAAAGTTAACATTTTACATCTGTTGGGTTGGGTGAAATTCCACACTCTTATCCTCTCTAGGGAGTAGTTCTTGGTGATGTGAAGATAAATTTGTAAAAAGTTTTCATAGTTTTCAGTCTTTGCAGCTCTTCCTCAAGTTGGTTACTTTTGCAACAGTGGCTAAGTGGAAAAAAAAGAAAAACAAAGAAAATGTTCTGGAATATGTATTAACTGTCTTAAGCAAGACCTTCCCTCTAACAGTCAGTTCTTAGACTCATATCCAATATATATTAAGTGCTCATACAGTAAATGTTCAATTAAAGTCAACGTGTAAGGAATGAATGCATTCTGAAATGAACTGTCATAACTCTTGGAAGCTCAAAGGTGATGCTTCTAGAGAAACCCACGGTGGTCCAGTGGTAAGAACTCTGTGCTTCCACTGCACAGGGACAGTTTCCATCCCTGGTCAGGGAATTAAGATCCTGGAAGCCAAGGGTCAAGGCACCCCCCAAAAAAGTGACAATTCAAAACCAAACTGTCCTTTCCTAGCTTCTGAAATTCACAGGTTAAGAAATATTTTGATATGTAAGTGAAAACTTTTTCCCAAGGTAATTTTCCTACATGGTGAAAGAAAAATCTTTAAATAACTGAGTAATTTAATCTCCATAAAAGCAAAGAGCAGTTAAACTTTTCCTAAGTGAGACCCAGCAGGATGGTTTGGGTGGACGAACTGAGCCTGACGTGTGTTTCCTTGGTCATCGCTGCCCTGAGCTGATCAGCTTCACTTGTGTGACCATACATCATGGTCACCACCAATTTATATGCCTGCTGCCTTTTCCTTACGCCTTATAACTTCAAGGAAAATGGTAAGAGATCCCACTTCCTCCAGGAGACAACTTTCCTTACAAATGCCTGCTGAGAGGTGTTCAACACAAACATTTTCTTTCTGAATCATCCCCTCGTACACTGTGTCCTTCCCCACGTATGCACACACTTTGTCCCCAACTGTTGGCCCAAACTTACTCCACCTGCAATAATCTGTTAACTTCTGCAATGTTGGGAGATATCATTAATAATTTAGAGTAGAATTTAACATCTTTATTTCTTTTAAACTTTTGTTTTGTATTGGAGTATAGCTGCTTAACAGTGTTGTGATTGTTTCAGGTGGACAGAAAAGGGACTCAGCCCTACATACACATGTATCCATTGTCCCCCAAACTCCCCTCCCCTCCAGGCTGCCACATAACATTGAGTAGAGTGCAGGTTCTCGTTGGTTATCCATTCTAAATATAGCAGTGTGTACATGTCCTTCCCAAACTCCCTAACTATCCCTTCCCCTCATCCTTCCCCCAGTGACTATAACTTACATCTTTAGATATCATAAATCAGAGCTTCCTTTGTCAGGGTCAGATGTTAACTGTAGACCCTAATGTGGTGTAAAGGCTTCCCAGGTAGCTCAGTGGTAAAGAACCCGCCTGCCAATGCAGGAGACACAGGTTCGATCCCTGTGTTGGGAAGATCCCCTGGAGGGGGGCAGGGCAACCCACTCCAGTATTCTTGCCTGGAGAATCTCATGGACAGAGGAACCTGGCAGGCTACGGTGATCCATGGGGTCACAAAGAGTTGGACACGACTGAAGCAACTTAGCACACGTGCAAGCCTTCTTCATAACAACAGATGACATCTTCATGTTGTAAAAGGTCTTCTGTCTTGATGGAAGGGTTAAAACATACAAGGCAAGAGCATGTGTTAAACCTTCTTTTGACTTTGCAGACAGTGAGGGGGATAAACCAAGGAAGGAAGGCTAATTAATTTGCAGGGTCTCAGTTTTGTGTCACTGCTCACATCCTGGGAGGCTATGTCTTCAGACATAGTGGCAGGTCACAGGT
This sequence comes from Bison bison bison, assembly GCF_000754665.1. NCBI lineage: Eukaryota > Metazoa > Chordata > Mammalia > Artiodactyla > Bovidae > Bison > Bison bison. The sequence goes on from NW_011495064.1 coordinate 8,296,013, forward strand.
TGCCTCACATCACAGCTGCTGCTCCAAATCATCCCTGTGCCAGGAGTTGGGGTCAGAAAAAAGTCGCAACGTGGCAAATGGGCGCTGTGGATGTTTCTCATCAGGCATGCTCCTGCACCTGAGCGCCTGCCTCTGTCATGCCCTCTCTTGCATCAGAAGACCCAGAAGAGAACACATGGTTCCATGTCTTTCCCTTCCCGTTTCGAATCCCAAAGTTTTGGTTCACACTACATTATTTTGCAGGGAAAAAAACCTTTGCAAACCTGCCAGGAGACAGAGAGGCCTGAAGAATATTAAGCAAGGGAGAGCACTTTTGAGTTGAGCTGGCAGACGCCACTGTGTTTGCTGCAGGGGAGCAGATTAAAGGCATCTGAGCACTTCATTTCCCTATGGGGCCTGCCTGTATGAGAGCAATTCAAGGTCCACTGCACAGAGCGATGCGACTTCCCTTCTGCACCAGCCTGCCCCCCGCAGTCTTTATCAAATTCAAATGACCCGAGCCCACCAGGACAGATATAGATAGTTCTGCGGTATGGGCTAGGTATGCCTAGTCTTCAGTGCTGGTAGACTTCTTATGCATGAAAATATGGATCGGTGGCCCAGGATACAAATTATATTTTAATATGATCAGCAAGGTTTCAAGGAGACCCCCCCTCCCCCAGGGTTCCCAGCTGTGGGGCTTTGACATGCTTTTGAGCTGAGAATCTGGAATCCTTCTAAAGTCCACCTTCTAGGTACAACTCTGATGGAATGACCCACCTAATAGATTGTTCTTGTCGGGGAGTCAGTGGGCTGCAGTGTGGTGTTCAATGCCGCGTAGAAGGCCGCCCACCACCTTATCAGAACAGCAGTCCTGCCCGGGTTGGCTGGGTCAAGGGCCATGATGCATTCAGTCCGGCGGGAAGGTTCCAGCTCCCTGCCCATCTGGGGCTGAAACCTTCCCTGTGATCGCTCACTCTCAGAGGAAACTCTCAACCCTTTGCATTGATGCCTGTGGGAACTCTGGATGCCTTGAGAATCCCAGACCAGCCTGTACAGTCTTTTTTTTCTTCTTTTTCTTCTTCTTTTTTTTTTTCCTGTTCTTCTCTGAAGAGGTTCAGAAGGAAGGACACTCATAGCAAAGAGACCTCTGTGTCCTGGCTGGAAAGGGTGTTGCAAACGCATCAGGAGTTTGGGTGAAGGTGAAAGTTGTCAGGCTGTGAAAAATGGCATCAGTGTCGGCTGACCTGAAATAGGGCTGTAAAGTTCTATTCCTCACAAAGGCAAGATATATTATTGCTGTAACGCCATTATTCCGCTCCATCACTTTTAAACCTTGTTCCCATTATCTGCAAGTTAAATATAACCCTATGTAAAAACAGGAAGGACAGCGCCGAGTTGTCCGGCTTAACAGCGCACACTTAAAACATAATAGAGCACTTGTTACTGTATTTTATGGAACGGAAACTCCAAATGTAGAGATGTATTAAGGAAATATCTCAAAGTTATTAGGGAAGGATATTTACAATTACAGATTGCTTTATATTATGCTTTTATGAACATCTCAGGAAATGAAATAGCCCTCAGCTGTAGAGAGTGAAGAGGGAGGTAATTTTCCTTAATACGGGTGATAAAATTAATCTGATCGAAATCGCAGGCGATTATTTCTCAGAATACTGAGTGGCAGTACAATCACTTACACTCTTTTATATTTTTTTAGTCAAAGCTCGTGTAGATGAAAGCTAATTACAAAGTAGTGATGTGAAGCGCTAAGGAAATAGTTTGTATCGCAGAGAACAGGCACAGCTAATTGGGGTTTGTGATTACACAGATTGTTGTTAAGGAGAATTAACTACCAACAGTCTCTCCTGCAAAGCTTCTCATCAAGGCAAAGTAAAAATAGACACTGGATCTGTTATTTATCTAATTATGCCTTGAATATTTTCACAAGCGTGTTACACACTCTCAAATGGTTTGTTGTTCAAAAACTTTCGGTCCCACGCTGCCTATGATCAAAATGTCGATATGGATTTTTCCACACCAGGCTCTCCTCAGATCACTCTCTCCACCTCCCTGCTCTCAGGTGGAGAGCATGAGAGCCCGCGGCCCTGCAGGCTGGGCGGGAATTATTGAGCCCGCTGGTAGGAAGGATGTGATCAGAGGGAACCGTCCTGTGTAACAAAGCTGTGTGGATACTCAGATGCCACCTGTCCAGCGTGTTTATATCTGAGTCAACCTTATCACAGGCAATGGAGAAACTTCAGGAGAGCTTTGAAGCCTCCAGTGAGTAAAAATGAATTCGTTAGAAAGGTGCCAGATACCCTTGACCAATGGCAATAATTTATTGCCTTCTTCTCACTGTCTTAGGCTTCCCTGGGGGCTCAGATGGTAAAGAATCTGCCTGCAATGCAGGAGACCCCAGTTAGGTTCCTGGGTTGGGGAGATCCACTGGAGAAGGGATAGGCTACCCACTCCAGTATTCTGGCCTGGAGAATTCCATGGACTATATAGTCCATGGGGTCACAAAGAGTTGTACACAACTTTCACTTTCATGGTCTTAGGCTTCCTTGGTAGCTCAGATGGTAAAGAATATGCCTGCAATGTAGGAGACCCAGGTTCACTACCTGGGTCAGGAAGATCCTCTGCAGAAGGAAATGGCTACCCACTCCAGTATTCTTGCCTGGAGAATCCCATGGACAGAGGAGCCTGGTGGGCTGCAGTCTGTGGGGTCGTAAAGAGTCAGACATGACTGAGCAACTAACACTTTCACTTTCTCATGGTCTTGCTTCTAATCCTTATATGTTCCTGAAAGCCCTCACTTATAAGATGTGTTGAAGCTTATATCAGAGTCCATGGAAGAAATAATTGGTTCTAAGGGCCACCTATTTATTTAAATACTTTATTTTTTATGATTTATTTGTCTGTGCCTGGTCTTAGTTGCAGTATGTGGCATCTAATTGCCTTACCAGGGTAGAACCCAGATCCCCTGCTTTGGAAGTGTGAAGTCTTAGCCCCTGGACTACCAGGGAAGTCCCTAATGGCCACCTGTTTTAATTGGTGTTTCTTGAATTGAGGGCCAACACAGTAAAACCTGCTGGCAGGAACTCGGGCAGAAGCTCCATCATGTGCTTGTCACCATATCTTTACTTGTCTTCCTCCTGCTCCGCGAATCCCAAGTCCTCTCATCACCAGCTCAGTTTTTCACTGTCCTGCCATCCTGGCTTTCTTTCAGCCTTGCATTCCTTCAAGTAACATTTACTCAGGGCCTTGTCCCTGGGCAAGTCCACAGCTCCTCTCCAGGAGGGAAAATTGTCTCATCTCTCGCCTTCCTGGGATTAGAGGGATCTCACCTGTCTCCTCCTGAACCTGTGGCGACATTGGGGGCTACTTTGAGCCAGTGGGACATGTGTAGAGGGAGCTGCAGAGATGCCTTGAAGACAAAGCTGTGTGAATCGTAAATAGTTGGAAAGGCTGTGCCTTAAGAACACCATTCTTAAAGACACCTCCTGGTATAATTCTGCTGCATATGAAATGCAAATTTATTGACAAGGTGATATTTTCTGAAGACAAGGTGTCTTCTGGAAGCCTCATTTGAATGGTGGCAAACAGCATCTCTCAGGATGTGGGCAGGCGTGAGTAGAAGCGACTAGTGTGGGAGCATCGCTGTCTGGCTCCGTGATACCCCTCAACTGCACAGACCAAGTGTAAAAGCTTCACAATTGGCTGTAATAGACCGGAGATCCACCCACAGCATACATTAGGAGCCCGGCTTCGAGATTTCCACCCCTGCCTATTTGCTTATGGTTTCGTTCCTTTTTATTCGTCTGTCTGCTTTTTGTCTCATCTTCATGGTGAAAATGACCAAGTTGCTTTGGGAAATTATGCGCTCAGTTTAATTTTGAACGTAGGGAACAGTAACAGAGCAGAAGAGTGGGAGGGAAACACACATCCTCCCTTCTATTTGCTCTGGTTAGCATCCGAGAAAGTTCTCCTTGTGTGGATAAACAGAGCTAGTTCCTAAAATTGAATTTCCCACATTCTTCTCCTTCTTATTAACAGTTTTGCTACGATCAATATGCTAGGCAGCGGTCTGTGGACAATATCTGCAATTTCACTGCCTTCCTATGTGAAAAGAAGATAAAAATTATATTATATGGGTGCATGCAAATTACAGGGGCCCTGGCCTCCTGCTTCAGTAATTCTTCGATGTGTCTCATCCTTGTCCACTTGGAATGACGGGTACTGAAAATTAAATGGTCTTCAATAAAAATTCTGAAACCTGAAATGAATCCCCACTGAATAATTAGAGTATCTCGTCCATAAAAAGTGATCAAGTGTCTTCTATATTTTGAAGACGCCCCTCTTCCTGATCAGCATCGATGGAGCCTTGGTCAGATTAGATCTTTAATTCTTATGAAAGAGACATAATACTCAATCTTTACAATGAGCCTTCCATTGGGGCTGACAGCCTTAAACTGTCTCTGTTCCCAAGGATCAGAACTGAGCCCTGTGCTTCGTCTGAGAGGCACGAAATAGAAGGAAGTGGGGGGCTTCCCCTGTGGCTCAGTGGTAAATAATCCGCCTGTCAGGAGATGCAGGTTCAATCCCTGGGTCAGGAAGATCCCACATGCTTCAGGGCAGCTAAGTGTGCATTGCTGCTGCTGCTAAGTCGCTTCAGTCGTGTCCGACTCTGTGCAACCCCATAGATGGCAGCCCACCAGGCTGCCCCGTCCCTGGGATTCTCCAGGCAAGAACACTGGAGTGGGTTGCCATTTCCTTCTCCAATGCATGAAAGTGAAAAGTGAAAGTGAAGTTGCTCAGTCATGTCTGACTCCTAGCGACCCCATGGACTGCAGCCTACCAGGCTCATCCATGGGATTCTCCAGGCAAGAGTACTGGAGTGGGGTGCCATTGCCTTCTCCAAAATGTGCATTAATTGTGCATTAATTTTTTAAAACACCATCCTTGTAGAGAAGGGGGACAAAAAGAAGCAAATGTAGAAAAATATGGGAAACCTATTGAAATGTGTTCATTTCATGTGCATCAACTCCTGAGCCTGTGCTCTGGAACTGGAGAGCCACAACTACTGAAGGCCACACACCCTGGAGCCTGCGCTTTGGCAGGAGAGAAGCCACAGCACTGAGAAGCCCATGCACTGCAAGTAGGGAGCAGCCCCTGACGGCCACAGCTAGGGAAAAGTCCAACCAGCAGCAAAGACCCAGCACAGCCAAATGAATAAAATTGAAAAAGAAGGAGATGGGAAGGTCTCTGCATTCTTTTAGATACATAAGGAAGAAGCATCATCTTCCCCAGATGCCAGGATGCAGCTGCAACATCTAACCCATGAGATGGACACACTTCAGGGTGAAATGTCTTGGTGCCACTGTAGGGCCTCATGAACACTGAACTTCAAACCAAAAAGGTCCCTTCAGGCTAAGATCTCTTACTCACTACTGATGCAGCGTCTCTTCCAACATGCTAGGGTCAAGGTGCAAGGATCTGGGGATGAGAAACCGGGATTCAGATCCTGGCTGGCCCCCTGGCAGTCCCTAGCTGGGACGCCTTGGGCAATTATTATGGTCTCTGATCCCATTTCACCACCTGAAAGATGCTGATGGCAAGAGACATTTCTATGGATCTGAGAGGTTAGTCTGCCCAACAGCTGTAGATCCTCTTTGTTCTGGTTTCCTTGGACTTTGGGGAATCGTTTTAGACCGTAAAATGGATCCCCCTCAAGGCTTAACTATTCTTTGAAAGCAGGCTGGGCAGATCAGTGGTAATGGATACACAAGGCAAGCCATTTAGAAGAGAAAATGCTGTCAACGATGATGGAGAAACAAAAGTTTTTAACAGAGAAAAGAGCGGGTACAGAAAATTTGTTAGCAAAGCTCATGAGCTGAGAACCCTCTAAACCATCAGCATAACAATGAGTAACAGTAGTTTGGTTCCAATTTTCTGTAATTTATTTATAATATGAAGAGCCCCCTGTCCTTGTCAAAAAATCTACAAATCACTCCTAAAACACAAATAATCGTCACATTAAGAGGAATAAATTATAACAGTGAAATATGTCCTTGGGCTGGAAACAAGGAAACAATATAAAAGAGGAATTGCATGCTACAAAAATATGGCCTAATGATATGTATTAAAATAATTATACGTAGTTAGCAATTCTCCTCAGATAATTGATTGAACTTGGTCCCATGACTGTCAAGTTTGCCAGCTCTCTGGGTATTTCTGTTTCAGAGGATTTTGACATTGATGTCATTTTTTACTCCTTACAAAGTAGGGGGGAAAAAAATGGAAAAGTCAGAATTTGCTCACAGACTTAGATAAAATAGAAATTCATCCTGTCCACGCAAACAAACATGATTTTTGTCAATGTAAAATAAAGGCAAATATTTAATATCTGGATTAAAGGTTATTTATTGAATCTCTGGACAAATATTGTACAATGTATTGTAATCTAGAGATGTTTTACATTCAATGATGCCAGATTCGCTGTGATAATTATTACAAGAGATGTCTAAATATATGACTCCTAAAATATTCATATAATGCCTCAAGGTTAAGAATTTCATGTTACAATATTTTGCTGTTTTAAATACATACCAGTGTAATAGTCCTTGCCTGACTGCTTAGTAATTGTAAAATTTGGAATCTAAGAATAAGACTAAGTTACAGATAGCTGCTTACATTGCTCTTTATGCAAACATATAATATTATTGAAACCCAGAGAATACAAGCAACCATAGAACTCTCCTTTTTTTAGACCACTTATTTCCTTTCCATCTGCATGCATAAGAATCTGCCACTGTGACTGGATGAAAATATATAATAAATATTTTTAATTGATAGATTTCTTCCTCTGATAATATCCAAAGAAAAGTGAAAGTGAAAGCCACTCAGTCCTGTCTGACTCTTTGTGACCCCATGGACTATATAGTCCATGAAATTCTCTAGGCCAGAATACTGGAGTGGGTGGCCTTTTCACTCTCCTTGGGATCTTCCCAGCCCAGGGATAAAACCCAGGTCTCCCACATTGCAGGTGGATTCTTTACCTGTAGGCGGATTCTTTACCAGGTGAACCACAAGGGAAGCCCGAGTACTGGAGTGGGTAGCCTATCCCTTCTCCAGAGGAATTGGGGTCTCCTGCATTGCAGACAGATTCTTTACCAACTGAGCTATGAGGGAAACCTCATATCCAAGGACGGACAGAAATTATATCTCGAGTAAATATGCTGAATTTAAAGTTCTCCCTTATATGTTAGATTTTTAAAAAGTGGGTTAGAAAGGTTATATGTATTAAGTTCATTTCTTTCTACCAGTTAATTTAGAAATTGTTGTTGTTCAATCACTCAGTCATGTCTGACTCTTTGGAACCCCTTGGATTGTAGCCCTCCTCTATCCATGGAATTTTCCAGGCAAGAATACTGAAGTGGGTAGCCATTCCCTTCTTCAGGGGATCTTCCTGACCCAGGAAATGAACCCAGCCTCCTGCATAGCCCTCAGTACCCTCTCAAGATTGAGAAAGGAGCGCAACAGGGCTGAATGCTATCGCCCTGTTTGTTTAACCTATATGCTGAGCACATCATGAGAAAGACCAGGCTGGATGAGTTACAAGCTGGAATCAAGATAGGCTGGAGAAACATCAACAACCTCAGATACGTAGATGATACCACTCTAATGGCAGAAAATGAACAGGATCTAAAGACCCTCTTGATGAGGGTGAACGAGGAGAGTGAAAGAGCCAGCTTCGAACTGTGGTGCTGGAGAAGACTCCTGAAAGTCCTTTGGACAGCAAGGAGATCAAACTAGTCAACCTTAAGGGAAATCAACCCTGAATACTCATTGGAAGGACTGAAGCTGAAGCTCCAGTATTTTGGTCATCTGATGCAAGCAGATGACTCATCGGAAAAGTCCCTGATGCTGGGAAAGATTGAAGGCAGAAGGAAAAAAGGGCATCACACGATGAGATAGCTGGATGGCATCACTGATGCAATGGACATGAACTTGGGCAAACTTCTGGAGATGATGAGGGATGGGGAAACCTGGCATGCTGTAGTCCATGGGTTTGAAAAGAATGGGACACGACGGGGCAACTGAAGAACAGCAACTCCTGCACTGCAGGCAGACTCTTTACTGTCTGAGCCACCAGGGAAACCCACCTGGTAATGTAACAGTGCTCCTCTCTCAATTCATCCCACCCTCCCCTGCCCACTCTGTGTCTCTTGGAGCTGTTTGTTGGACAGCCATAACCTACGATGTAGGAAGGCTACACCTTCACCTCTTCACCACCTGACCCCAAAGCATGAACATCACTTCCACACACATTTTCTGGGTAAGACATTGTCCCTTGGTCGTTTTGTAAAGGCAGCATTTTCTGGCAACATCTCTGCACTTCATCTAGAATGCGGTTGTATTCCCACTCAGGCTTCTGGGAACATCTGCTACTGGAGGCTCACAGGGGGTTGTCCCATTGGGCATCACCCACAGCTGATGCCTGGCCGAGGCAGGCATTCACTAACTCAGGCTCCTTGCCTTGATTTGGGACAATTCTGGAGCACTGTCGCAGCTCGAGTGCTCTCCATGGGTTCCACTGGGATTGCAGTGGCCACTACATGGTCTGTCAGCCTCTCTCTATTGAATCTTGCCTCTACTGATCAGTATTAGTATGTCTTCCAGATTATTTATCTTTTACTAGATCATTGACATTGGCATCCCACTCTAGTGTTCTTGCCTGGAGAATCTCAGGGACGGGGGAGCCTGGTGGGCTGCAGTCCATGGGGTCACACAGAGTGGGACACGACTGAAGCGACTTAGCAGCAGCAGCAGCAGATCATTCAATGATAGTATATTAACGGCATCTTTATTTGATCATTTTTCTTAGTGTTAAAGTGGTGAAAGTGAAAGTGAAGTCACTTAGTCGTGCCCAACTCTTTTCGACCCCATGGATAGTAGCCTGCACCAAGCTCCTCCGTCCATGGGATTTTCAAGGCAAGAAGTACTGGAGTGGGTTGCCATTTCCTTCTCCAGGGAGTCTTCCCAATCCAGGGATCGAACCCAGGTCTCTCACATTGTAGACAGACATTTTACCGTCTGAGCCACCAAGGAAGTCCGATAAAGTGGTAGTTTATAATTAATATGTTGTAGTAAAAACACATGTGATGCCTATAAGCTTATAGTAATTATATCTCCCTTAACTGTACTTTTTAGAAAAATTATTCCTGGCCTCTTTTAAATTTTTTATTTCAAATTCAGTTTTCTTTGATGTTAAAACTGCCATTTCTGATTTCCTTTTACTGCGCTTGTTAGATCTGTCTTTTCCTATCCTGTCACATCCTCCCATTTTTTTTTTAACATCTCTCTGTGTTTGGTGTATTTTTCCCCAAAAATAGTCAGGTTTCCATATCAGTGGGTTCTATATCCACATATTCAATCCACCATGGATCAAAAGTATTTGAAAATAAATTCCAGAAAGTTCCAAAAGGTAAAGGTCGGATTTGCCATGTGCAGGAACCTTTTTATAAAGCATTTACATTGAACTGGGACTTCCCTCTTGGCTCAGAAGGTAAAGAATCTGACTGCCAATGAAGGAGACCTGGGTTCAATCCTTGGGTCAGGGACATCCCTTGGAGAAGGAAATGATGACCCATTTCAATATTCTTGCCTGGAGAATCCCCATGGACAGAGAAGCCTGGACAATCCATGGGGTCGCAAAGGGTTGGACACAGCCAAGCAACTAAACACCACTGACAAGGGGTCCTGGAATCAACCCCCCATGGATACCAAGGAATTCAGTTTTTGCCTAAAAAAGCCTTTTCATCCATAATAGGAAGTTAACTGGCTTATTTGTTTTTTTTTACAGTGTTGCATTCAATTTTACCAGTGTCATCTTCGTGCTTCCTGTTTTGGGGGCATGCCCATATACTTGCTTGTTATAGCATTTTATTTATTTTGGAATACATATATTGGAATTTGCTGTTTTTATCTCCTTCACTATTCTGGATGCACATATTCTGTTTTATATAATTCTTAAAAATATTCTTCAAGGGAGAAAGCTATCATTAGAGCACTTGACTTTGTATTCTACTTCTGATGCCTGCTACCTGTGTGATCTTTGTCAAGTTGCTTCCCCTTTCTGTAACTGTTTCTTTATCTGCAAAACAGAAATAATGACAGATGAATTAAATAAATGTGTCCACTTAAAGTGCCTAGAAGCATTGCTAGCCCAACATAAGACATCAATGAATGTAATGCTTTAAATTTCAAATATCATCCTTATTGTTTTATTGCTCAAATTTTCAGAGTGAAAGCAAAATAACCTATTTTGAATTCTCTGTGTTCAGGAATACCACCTGTGGAAATATTTTTAATTAATTTTGCCTCCAATAAGGTGAGCAACTGTAAATCGGTCGAGCTAGGGCTCTTTCATCTCTTTGATTAT
>NW_011495064.1:8306538-8308313 GCF_000754665.1 Bison bison bison
TAGCTTCTGATCTATTTGCTTTCATCTCGTCTTCAAGAGCAGAAGTGATCTCTGTGCTAATCAGACTTCCTTTCTTTAAACTTTTCTTGCGCTTTGGAAGAGCTTCTCAGATTTGTCCCCTCCCTGATTAGATTCCTACCTTAACACTTCTGGTCTTTATTGTTTTCAATCTGGGTGTTCCTTTAGTTTGTGCTTTTAGCTTCCTTGTTAGCCCTCTTTATATAATTCCCTTCCCTTTTCATTTGTTCTGCTTTATCAACTGATACTGCTTATTAACTTAGCCTGTCCCCTTCTCAGTGTTCAGTGCTCCTGGTTCATAGAGGCCTGTCTCCTTGAATTTTCTTGAGGAGTTGTCTCCAGATTTTCTTCTGTGTGTGCATGCTCAGGCGGGGCTGACTCTGTGTGACCCTATGGACCATAGCTCGCCAGACTCCTCTGTCCATGGGATTCTGCAGGCAAGAATACTGGAGTGAGATTGCCATGCCCTTCTCCAAGGGGTCTTCCCTACCGAGGGATCAGACACACGTCTCCTGTGTCTCCTGCATTGGCAGGTGGATTATTTACCACTAGTGCCACCTTGGAAGCCCTTCTGGTTGCTGCCAAGGGTTGTTTTTACCCAGTGTTCTTCCTCTGGATGCTTCTCTGTTTGCCTTGTTCTTCAGGGGGCAGTTTTTCTTTCTGTCTCATTAATAGTATTTCTGTTTCATTGTCTAATCACGTTGGAAGGTGAGCAGATTCCGCCAGACACATTCAGTTTCTCTCGACTGCCAGGTGTTGAGAGGGGCCTGGTGCTCCCAGATGGCCGGTGTCCCAGGCCTGTAGTGGAAAGGTTGGTTGATACAAGACGCTCCTACTCCAGGTTCCTGTTTCATCTGGGGTTCCCTCCAATGTGGTTCTACCCTGCTGTTGGGGATGCTTCCTCCTACCCAATGTTTCATTTCCTAATAAATCTGTGTTGTCAGAAACCAAAACAGCAGAAACTGCTTCTAGAGACTCTTTGTCTTCTGTACCTGCCCACCTTGCTTGATTTTCAAGAGCTTTCTTTCCTAAAACATGGGCTACACCTCTATCCAGCCAGTGATTCCTCCCAGCGTGGCAGTTACTCCCTGGGGCTCCCTGTTTCTGAGAGGATCTAGATGAGAGGTCAGAGTGAGACAGAGAGTAAATGTTCTGCCCTCCTCAGAAAGGACCAGGAGGAGAAGTCAGCCTACATTAGAGCCCCTTAACCTTGATAACGACAGAAGATGAGATGGTTGGACGGCATCACCAACTCAGTAGACATGAGTTTGAACAAACTCCAAGAGATAGTGAAGAACAGGGAAGCCTGGCATGCTGAAGTTCATGGACTGGCAGAGTCAGACACGACTGAGTGACTGAACAACAGCAGCCTTGATAACTGATGTCAAAGAGGAAGAAATTCCCCTCTACCCTACTAGGTTCTTCTGGCTGATCTAAGAATTAAATTGACAGGAGACATTAGCAGGAGAAAATAAAACAGAAGTTCCCAAGGAGCTAGCGCTACAAATACTTCCTCCTGCTAGTCTCATTTTAGAAAAGAGAAAAAACCCTTACCCCTCTTGTTTCCAACAGACCCTTGAGGCAGAGATCCAGGAGGCTGACTAACATGGTCACTCTTGTTACCTTCTGATGGCTTTTCTCAGGTGGCTCAGCCTCTCTCTCTCTTTAACATTGAGCCATTTGTTTATTTGGCTGTGCTGAGTCTTAGCTGTGGCATGAGGGATCTCCAATCTTTGTTGTGGCATGCAGGGTCTTTT
>NW_011495064.1:8308413-8311079 GCF_000754665.1 Bison bison bison
TTTTTTTTTTTTTTTTTTTTCAGTTGCAGCATGAAAACTCTTAGTTGCAACATGTGAACTCTTAGCTATGGCATGTGGGATCTAGTTCCCTGACCAGGGATGGAACCCAGGTCCCCTGCATTGGGAGTTCAGAGTCTTAGACACTACACCACCAGGGAAGTCCCTGTCCAGCATCTCTTAAGTACAGCATCTTTGGGGTGAGGAGTGTCTAGCCCATAAAAATTGCATCCCATCCTTGTCACCAGCTATTGGGGAGGAAGAAATTCCCTCTGTCCCTCTGGGTTCTTCTGGCTGGTCTAAAAATTAAATTGTCATGAGACAGATTAACAGGAGAAAACCACATACAAATTTAACAACATGTATACATAGAAGAGGGCTCCCCAGGTGATGCTAGTGGTAAGGAACCCTCCTGCCAATGCAGGAGACTTAAGAGATGCAGGTTCAATCCTTGGGTCGGGAAGATCCCCTGGAAAAGGACATAGCAATCCACTCCAGTATTCTTGTTTGGAGAATCCTATGGACAGAGGAGTCTGGCGGGCTATAGTCCATGGGTTCACAAAAGAGTTGGACACAACTTAGGGACTGAAACAGCAATGAACTTGTATAAATAAATTGTCACCAAGTACACAGGTCTTATACTTTGTACCTTTATAAAATCTGTTGAGATTAAAAAAAACAAACTTGGAAATTTCTTGTTAGTTTTTATCTTGCATAGTAGTTGCAGTTGCAAATACAATACAGGACCACATTTTATTTTTCCCTTGGAAAGTAGCTAGAGTAAAACAGAAGATGCACCCTCCCAGTATATAGTAAACTGTTTAATTATACAGGAGGAAGTTTTAGAAATCTGGAAATGGGAAGAAAAGCAAGATGTACTCCTATCCTGTTAAGTTAGCAGCTGTAACCTAAAAACATTTCTTGCACCAAATATATGTTCCTTTATGAGTTATCATTGCAATTGTGAAAAGCCTTTTTTACTGTTTTCTGAATTTTATTCCGTATATCAAATCTGACTGTGTGGTGGACTGATCAGGGCTCATGAAATGAAATCTTGTGCGTTTAATAAGTGTCAGTATGGTGACCTCAAGGAAGTGGGATGGATTCACTGCAAGAAATTCTGCCCCTGATATTTTGGTATCTGTTTGCCGTTATAAGAGCTGAATTCTCCCTCGCTCACATGACCTCCTGGGTAGTGTGTTCGGCTGTCAATACATGGTGTGAATAGAATACGTATCAAAGGAATGTACTTACTGAGGAATGTACTCAGTGAATCCTGAGAGGCGCTAAGGATAACAGTGGTTTTATATTTTTTAAAGGATGGTTTGTAGTTCTTATTCTATTTTTTCACTGAACATGATATTATGGTGTGTTTTCTTTTTGTTCTTTCCTTCCTTCTTTTCTCTTTCTTTCTTTCTAATTGAGGCACTCGGGGTCTAGTTCCCTGACCAGGGATCAAACTCACATCCTCTGCAGTGGAAGTACAGAGTCTTAACCACTGGCCCATTGGGTATGTCCCGCAGTGTACACTTTTCTTACAGAATGTGCCCATGCACTATCAGAGCCCCCGACTTCTCCCCAAGCAAACCTTTGTCTCTGCCTTCCCTTTTCCTACAAATGGCACTTTTGATGCTGTTACGTTAATTCATCTTGATTTGCACTGGACAATATGGTAGCCATGAACCACACTGGACTTTTTAATTTTAATGGAAATAAAATGTAATGAAAAGTTCAGCTCCTTCCATTGCATACTTCCCAGGGGAGAATACTAGAGTGGGTAGCCATTCTCTTTTCCAGGGAGTCTTCCCAATCCAGGGATAGAACCCAGGTCTTCTGCATTGGCAGGTGGATTCTTTACCACTGAGCCACTAGGGAAGCCCAGTGAGTACTCTAACAGCTTTTAAATGCTTGATCTCTGCACATTAATGTTTGTGGCTATTTTTTTCTTCCAATTCCCATTAGCAACTCACTTTGATCTGGCTTCCCTGGTGGCTCAGATGGTAAAGAATTCGCCTGTAATGCAGGAGACCAGGGTTTGATCCCTGGGTTGGGAAGATCCTCTGGAGAAGGGAATAGCTACCCACTCCAGTATTCTTGCCTGGAAAATTCCATTGACAGAGGAGCCTGGTGAGCTACAGTCCACGGGGTCATAAAGAGTTGGACATGACTGAGCAACTAACGCTTGATTTGAAAATTCCAGATCGGTTGATTAAGATTACATTTCTAGGGGAAAGTGGAAATTGCAGTGAAGTTGGAGAGGAAGTCTGGGTTTGATATGGGATTTAGCACAAGGGACACCATTAGGGCCTGTGGTTTTCTCTTCTGTGTTCCCTTTGAGTGGTATCACTGCTGTTATAAAGAGATCATCCAGAACTCCTGGCCCTTTCCACCTTGTGAGGACACAGTGAGAAGGCTCCATTTATGAACCAAAAGCTCTCACTAAATACCCAGCCTGCAGATGCCATAACACTGGACTTCCTCTGCAGAACTGGGAGAAATAAATAAGATACCTGTCTATAGAGTTTTGTTATAGCAGCTGGCATAGACTCGTACTCTTCTGTATATTCATACTGGCAGTTTCTTTACAGCAAAAGAACCACTTTCCGTTTTGGTTATGAGACCTGATGATTCTTTAATAACGTTTCTTTTTCACCTCCATTCTTCCCATT
>NW_011495064.1:8311179-8326863 GCF_000754665.1 Bison bison bison
ATTGCCACCAAAGTCTAGACCCTATGACCTGTTCTGTGAACTTTGCAGATCAGCCCTAACTGATCTGTTCACCTCCACTTTCTCTTTCTTCCAGTCCAGCTCATCCACTGCATCTATTAATAGACTGAAAGTTCAAGTACATGGTTGGGGAAACTTCTTTTTTTGACTCTATTTTCTGTGGAAGTGAAAGTGTTAGATTTTCAGTCATGTCCAACTCTTTGCGACCCCATGGACCATTGCCCTCCAGGTTCCTATGTCCATGGGATTCCCCAGGCAAGAATACTGGAGTGGGAAGTTATTCCCTTCTTCAGAGGATCTTCCTGACCCAGGGATAAAACCCAGATCTGCAGAAGCCTGTCCTTAACTTGGAATCCACACAGAAAGAGAGCAGTAAAGGTTTATTCAAAATCTCTTTTATCTCATTTTGAATTAAAGAAAATTGAGTAGCTTACCTGCATCATTCTTATTTTTATCATTTTTATTATTAGTTAAATTCTAAAATGTAAGTCTTAATATACATAACATATGTTGTGCAGTAAATTAATTCATGATTAAATCCTCAAATTTTACATTTATTGCCTTGTATACAAAATGACCTTTGAAGCATTAATGTGGTACTAATTATGTTTTTCATTTGATGTAAAGCACTTATAAACTGCCTCACATAACTACAAATTAAACTACATAGTAATACGTTGCATGGTGTATTCTTCTTTCCAAAAGCTCAGGGACCTTTACAGAAATCATTTTATTAATCTTCACACATCTCTGAGATGAGATGTTTGGTTTTAATTATCCTTCCTTCTGCATTTGAGAAAGCTGCATGGATGCCATTTATCATGAAAGTATACGGGCACTGTACCAAGTGTGCTGTGTTCATACAGAGTAGCAGAAAGGCCGAAAACTATCTCATCAAATGTACATCATTGTTGAAAATTTCAGAAGTCCCATGCCAGTAGGAAACGAGTTGCCTTCTGTTCAAGAGTACCAAACGCCTTATCTTGTCTTCTATATTTTTATGTTGATCAGTGATCAGATCTTCAGGGATGGAAGTCAGAAAATTTAGTATAAGACTTAAAAAAACACCCTGCCCTCTGTGTCTCTTCTCCTGAGTCCTTAGATCTGTCTTATTTTTACTGATAAAAACAAAATTCAACTGAGTTACTCTGAAGATCTAATTGCAATCGAAGGCATTGGCTGGGACTGCAGGGGTCTCAGGGTTCCTATGGTGGAGACCCTGCTTAGAGGCTCACTCAGGAGGCAGTTGGAAACTTCCTGTGGATGGCTGCTCAAGGCCACTTCTCAGGACAACTGGTTTCCCCCAGAACAAGTAGCCCAAGAGAAAGCATCCAAGACAGAGGCACTGTCTTTTTATAACCAAATATAGAAGGCAATGGCACCCCACTCCAGTACTGTTGCCCAGAAAATCCCATGGATGGAGGAGCCTGGTAGGCTGCAGTCCATGGGGTCGCTGGGAGTCGGACACGAATGAGCGACTTCACTTTCACTTTCCACTTTCATGCGTTGGAGAAGGAAATGGCAACCCACGCCAGTGTTCTTGCCTGGAGAATCCCATGGACGGAGAAGCCTGGTGGGTTGCAGTCTATGGGGTCCCACAGAGTCGGACACGACTGAAGCGACTTAGTAGTAGTAGTAGTAGTAGTAGTATTGAAGCACTGTCCCATCTCTTCTGAGATATTCTGATCTTGTGTGTTGTGTGTTCAGTTGCTAAGTCATGTCCTACTCTTTGCAATCCCATGGACTGCAGCATGCCAGGCTTCCCTGTCCTTTACTATCTCCTGGAGCTTACTCAAACTCATGTCCACTGAGTCTGTGATGCCATTCAATCATCTCATCCTCTGTTGCCCATTTCTCCTCCTGCCTCCAATCTTTCCCAGCATCAGGGTCTTTTCTAATGAGTTGGCTCTTTGCATCAGGTAGCCAAATGTTGGAGCTTCAGCTTTTGCAACAGTCCTTTCAATGAATATTCAGGCTTAATTTCCTTTAGGATTGACTGGTTTGATCTCCTTGCAGTCCAAGGGACTCTGAAGAGTCTTCTCCAGCACCACAAATCGTATCTTACACAGGAATTAACATGTCCTGCACACATTCAAAGGGAAGGGATTACAAGGACACATGCATGGTGAGTGCATGCTCAGTCATGTCTGACTCTCTGTGACCCCATGAATTTTAGCCCACCAGGCTCCTCTGTCCATGGAATTTCCTAGGCAAGAATGCTGGGACAATAGTGGCTTGTCATTTCCTATTTGTACTGGGAAATGCAGTTCATCATGGCCACCTTACATGCCACCTGCTGCAAACTCACTGTTTTCACTTTTGTTGACTCTGGTAGCTCAGCTTTTCAAAGACCTCAAGACAGATTTTCCTTAAAAATTTTTTTATATTAAATATACAATTTTGTGTTAATTATAAAGTGATTCAGTTATACATATAGATATATATGTAAATATTCTTTTTTACATTCTCTTCTCTTATAGGTTATTGTAAGATATTGGATAGAGTTCTCTGTATGTCCTTGTGAGTTACCTACAGAAGGTTATCTATTTAAAGACACATTTTCTTATTGGAAGAGTTTTCTCACAGCATCTGTTTGAGTCATCAGGGTGGTTCTTGGAGCTTGCTGTTGTTTAGTCTCTCAGTTGTGTCCAGCTCTTTGTGACCCCATGGACTGTAGCCCACCAGTCTTCTCTGCCCATGGAATTCTCCAGATAACAATACTGTGGTGGGTTGCCATTCCCTTCTCCAGGGGATCTTCCTGACCCAGGGATCGAACCCACATCTCCTAAAGTGGCAGGCAGATTCTTTACCCCTGAGCCACCAGAGAAGCCTGGTTCTTGGAGCTAGGTCACTTTATATCCAAACAAAAGGGACTAAGTGTGATTAATGAACCTATTTAATGGCAGTTGGTAAGAAACAACGCTGAATTCAGGTTTCCTAATTCCAAGTCTCTCCATATCTTGAAATACAGGTTGATGGCCTTCTATGAGGTATTTCCAACCTAATGGGAAAATGAATGTGAAAATGAAGTGCCCAAGTGGATTACAGCTCATGACTGTAAGGAGAGGGGGCAGGAGGGCCCAAGAGATGGAAGTGGTTATTGTTGGGAAGGAAAATCATTTCAGATCTTTTCTTAGACATTTTACATAATGGGATGAAAATATCAGGATAAGTATCTTTAATACAATCAGATAATTTGGGGATGTATAATAGAGAATTACTTATACCAATGGCTAATCAGATGGGCTGCTGATAGTCTGGGAATTTTGCTTTCTAATTATGCTTGTATTATGCTGTACTGACGTTATAAATTTGGAATTGGCCAGGGAGTTTGAATTGCAGATGGAGACTCACAAGTGTCCTCCTCATTTGGCTTTCTGAATGTTGGTTTAGGTATTCCACATCTCATGGTGTTTGTGTGCAGCACCAAATAGCAGTGGCTGTTTGGGCTGGGGAAAAATGGCTCATTCTTTGTGATAAGAGGCTAAGTCACTATTAACATTTTGGGGCTAGAAATTCTTCATTGTGGGGTGCTGTCCTGTTATTCCTTGCTTTTAGTCATTAATACACACTCGACAAAGAAAATGCAGTACTTTTGCATGAGTTGTATCCAACTCTTTGCAACTCTGTGGACTGTAGCCCACCAGGCTCCTCTGTGGGACTTTCCAGGCAAGAATACTGGAGTGGGTTGCCATGCCCTCCTCCAGGGGATCTTCTCGACCCAGGGATTGAACCTGTGTCTGCTGCATTGCAGGCAGATTCTTTACCCACTGAGCCACCTAGGGAGCCCAAATGACTGTAGGTATGTCCTTGGGGTCCAGACCTGAGGTTTGCTGCTAGGCTGGCAGCAAGGAAGTAAGATGAGAAAGAGCCATCAAGGCATAAATTGTGCATATTTTGGAATTGGGAGGCATTTTATGAGAGAGAAGGCTCCCAGGGAGTCTGTGATTAGACTTCCTTTCTTGTTGCTAAAGCTGGCTTTGGAGCACAGGGCTTGGGTGTGTAGCAAAATGGGCTTCCCACTTCCTACCACTGCCAGTGGTCACAGGCAGTGAACCTCCTGCTGAGGGTCCGCTTCTGGAAAACAGATGGCAGGGGAGAGTCCAGGAGAATGACCACTTCCTGTGGGGGCTGGCTCCAGGAAGGAAAGAGGGAGAGCTGGCTGCACCCTACGGTTCATCCCCAACTGTTTTTTGTTTTTGTTTTTTTTTAAACTTTTTACACCTGATGTGAACAGCTGACTCATTGGAAAAGACCCTGATGCTGGGAAAGATTGAAGGCAAAAGGAGAAGGCAGCAGCAGAGGATGAGATTGCTGGATAGCATCACCGACGGAGTGCATGAGAACTTGGGCAAACTCTGGGAGATAGTGAAGGACAGAGGAGCCTGGTGTGCTGCAGTCCATGGGGTCACAAAGAGTCCAACCCGACTTAGTGACTGAACAACAACAAATAGCCCATTAACAATGTTGTGATAGTGTCAGGTGGACATCGAAGGGACTCAGTCACACATGAACTTGTATCTATTCTCCCCCAACTCCCCTCCCACCCAGGCTGCCACACAACATTGAACAGAGTTCCCTGTACTACATATACAGCAGGTCCCTGTTGCTTATCATGTGTACATATGTGGACCTGTTGATCCCAAACTCCCCCATCCTTCCCTCTTGTTAACCTTGTTTGCTCTTTAAATCTATTTCTGTTTTGTAAATAAGTTCATTTGTATCATTTCTGTTTAGATTCATATAAGGGGTGCTCATCCAAAATTTTGAGTCAGGTAACTCACTTCACCTACAGGAAGAGGGGCCCTGGGTGTTGAGGGGTAGCATGCCCTCCTGGAAACTAGCAGAATGAGGAGGAAAGATTTACTTTCATGCTTATCAGCACTCTTATTCTCCTTCATAGAGATTTAGCCAAGCAATGTAATTTCTCCAATAAATGATATTTTCTTGTTGGGAAGTTCTAGAGTCAATCTCATGAGATTCTTCTAAATAGTCTAAGAGAAGCAGTAAACTGAGATATTGGTTTTGAAGAATAAATCAAGGTCTTGGAGTCCTTTGGAGAGAAGTAAAGTGAATGGATATTTAAACATGCCTTTAAACTATATAGGGTTTATAGCCCAATGCAATTGGATTTTAGATGATTTTAAGTGAAATATGCATTTCTGAGAATTTCTCCTGAGGACATCAGATACATCAGGAAAACAAAATTTGAAGCTAAAATAATTTCCCTCTGTTTTTATCCAGGACTGGGGGAGGGGGACGCGGAGAATGGTGAGGAGGTCCTCGTAAATAAAAATATCAAGTCCCCTTTGTGGAGCTGGAAGGACACACTTAAAGGAAGGGTCTGTGATTAGATCACAGAAAATCCCTTTGAACAAAAGAAAACCTTGATGGACACACATGCCCCAAACTTGGAATGAACTGAATTATTAAAACCATGGGCAGCTGTAGACCAGATAAAACATACCAGGCTCCAACATTGAAGCAATGTGAACTCTTCTCTATAGCACATGATACATCAAACTCATTTTCAACCCAGCACTTTTCACATGTCTAACAGAGGAAAAACTAGGAATTAAATTTGCGCTTTAACACATGTAGTCCTCAATATTCTTGGTCCATTTAGGGGAGAAAATCATTTACCAAATTCAAGGAGTTGGAATCTTGGAAGCGAAAGTTTCTTTTTTTTTTTCTCACATTTTTTCCCTTCTTACAATTGTGTGTGTGTGTGTGTGTGTGTGTGTGAAAGATGCAGTAAAATGACAGAATGTGGATGAACCAAAGAGAAACAAACATGCCATCTAGAAAATGAAATTTCCTGAGTGTGATTCAATTGTACAATGTCCTAAAGGTAATAATGAGTTCTTGACAGTGTGTTGAAGTGGGTCAGAGCACTGGCCCAATATGCTGCTTCTTTTATGGTGGACTACAAGGAAGAATGTAGAGATATGTAATCTCCTTTTTAAATGTTTTTAAAACAGATAAAAAGAACCGGCATGTGCTAAGTTGCTTCAGTTGTGTCCAACTTCGTGTGACCCTAAGGACTGTAGCTTGCCAGGCTCCTCTGTCCATGGGATTCTCCAGGCAAGAACACAGGAGTGGGTTGCCATGGCCTCCCCACAGGGGATCTTCCTGACCCAGGGATCCAAGCCACAAACTCT
Source organism: Bison bison bison (assembly GCF_000754665.1). Taxonomy (NCBI): domain Eukaryota; kingdom Metazoa; phylum Chordata; class Mammalia; order Artiodactyla; family Bovidae; genus Bison; species Bison bison. The sequence continues at coordinate 8,317,359 of NW_011495064.1, forward strand.
CATGTCTCCTGCATTGGCGGCCAGGTTCTTTACTACTAGAGCCCCTTGGGAAGCCCAGAAAGACCATAAAGGGTGAGAAAAGAAAAAGAAACAGCATGAAGAATTGAAAAGGGCTGACATTCTAAGAGGGATCTGAGGACCCTCTCAGTTCAGTTCAGTTCAGTTCAGTTCAGTCACTCAGTCGTGTCCGACTCTTTGCAACCCCATGAATCGCAGCATGCCAGGCCTCCCTGTCCATCACCAACTCCCGGAGTTCACTCAGGCTCACGTCCATCGAGTCAGTGATGCCATCCAGCCGTCTCATCCTCTGTCGTCCCCTTCTCCTCCTGCCCTCAATCCCTCCCAGCATTAGAGTCTTTTCCAGTGAGTCAACTTCCCACATGAGGTGGCCAAAGTACTGGAGTTTCAGCTTCAGCATCATTCCCTCCAAAGAAATCCCAGGGCTGATCTTCAGAATGGATTGGTTGGATGTCTTTGCACAAAGAGAAGTAGGCAGTTATTTTCAGGTAAGATAAAGACTCTGGGTTGTCTTCTCAACTGAGTTCTTTTATATGAGTTAGAACTAAATTCTTCTATCCCTGCTCTCAACTTTCTTCCTTGGGAATTTGGCTGCACTATTACATGTGTCAAGTTTGTAGGCTTCGCTGATGATATGCACCAACTTCTGGCCCCCACCATGTGCCACTCATGAGGTTAGAGGTGCTCCTTGGACATCATCTCATGAAGTCTTCACAACAACCTTATCACATATGTGTTTTACCCTCAGTTTACAGAGGAAGAAAATGAGGATAAGATGTTCGGTGACTTGGTTGACAAATACAAGTTAATGCTCAAACCAGGCCTAAGTGGCTGCAAAGTTTGTTTCTGTGCTGTCGCTCAGTCGTGTCCAACTCCTTGTGACTGTAGCCTGCCAGGCTCCTCTGTCCGTGGGATTCTCCAGGCAAGAACACTGGAATGGGTTGCCGTTTCCTTCTCTAGGGGATCTTCCCAACCCAGGGATTGAACTTTCATCTCCTGCATTGCAGGCAGATTCTTTACCACTGAGCTAACTAGGAAGCCTGGCTGCAAAGCTTAGGTCTTCGCTGTTTCAAATAGTTTCTACCTTAAGAAAGCAATTCCTGCTGTGCTTGGTCTTGGGATGTAAGCAATTCATAATTCACCCACAGAGGTTGAAGGTGTGAGATTTCAACCTGTGCGAGTGTGTGAGACTGTGAGTGTGCACATGTTTGTGCTTGTGTGTGTGTGTGTGTGTGTGTGTGTGTGTGTGTATGAGATGTTGTTCAAAGAGCCTCCCACTGTGGAATGATTCATGGCATCATGTCCTCTCTCCAGCCCCTCTCTCTCCATGTCTCATATCCTCACTTTGGAATTAGAACTTGAAAATGTTTTATATTCCAGAGATTTACTTTTTGGTAACCAGATCTACCAAATTCTGTTCCCAAATTAGTCTCATAGGAGAAATCTCTTAGGCATCATGGAGCAATGAGACAAAGACTGGGCTCTGCTGAATCCCAGACCTTTGTGGACACTCTGAATTCAGACCAGTTTAATCATCAGCCAATTCGTTATTTGAGCTTTGCCATGGAACATTTCTTTCTTATTCACGGAGATAATATGTTTTCCCCCCTCTACTGCTATACACAATCCAGCCACAAATAACTAGATGGCAATACCATTCAAATTAACTTACAGGCAGAATGATTTCTGCCAAATCAGAAGGTATTGCAAAAATTTCTGGTTTTGCTCCAAAATCTACCCTAATGATTTACAGATGAGATCTAATTTTGGAATAGCTGAAGTCGTTAGTTATCAGAATATGCTTAAGGCTTCAGATTAAATCAAAGTTACTTGAAAAAGATTTTGTATTCCCACTTTTTTTTTTCCTCACATTTTGGCCGAGCCCCTTGGTATGTGCCCCAACTAGGGATGGAACCCATGCCTCCTGCATTGGTAATGTGGAGTCTTAACCACTGGACCACCAGGGAAGTCCCTATTCCTAAACTTCTGATGTTTGGTAATGCCAACACAATCACAGAGGCCCTGTAGCGTACAGGTAAACATCAGGGATAAGGCAGGTAATCTAGGCTCAGGAGCAGCTAAGTTTAATGGTAGGAATATATACCTCTGTATGTGTTCTCAGGCTCGTTTGACTTAATGTTTTGTGCAGAGCTTGAAAACCACAGAGGAGGAGTGAGAGGTCAATAGAGATCTTTCTCAGTATAGATTGAAATCTTCTACAAGAAAGCTCGGCTGGGGCTGACAGCTGTGTGAATTGGATTATTGAGACCCAACACAGAAGGGACCAGTGTTCCGCGTTTTACTGCTTTCAATGGTGGGTGATGGAGAGGAGGAAGTGAAGGAGAAGAGGGATGCCCAGCTGGGCTGCACTGTCTGTTAATCCGTGACTTTCCCTTTGCGTCAGGGTTAATTGCCTAGTGTCGATCAGCAGAGGGCTGCCTTAGGAGGACTCCCAGAGAACTTCAGGGTCCTTTCTTATGAACAGCTCTAAAATACCTATGGCCAAGTTTCCTTCTTTTCCCTTCAGAATTTGCATGAAATCACAGACTGCAGCTTACCTACACACCATAGGACCAGGGACAGGGTTTGCTAATCAAAATCACACTGAAAACCTGGGTTCCATTATCCCAGAAAGCCCATGGCCCCATTACTGGCTTTCTCACTTGGAAGGAATTCCTGTGAAAGATAATAGTGAGGTATTTTCACATGTGCTGCATTTGACACACAAAGATGAGATGCTCTCCATTTAGCAACAGAGAAGGGACTAAAGAGAGCCTGGTATCCATGCTCAGAATTTCCTTTCTTGTCCAGCAACAGAAGTGGGATCTATTGGTCTGTGTGTTGAATTTCTGAAGCCAGTTGGATTTTCAACATGGCAGGCAAGTCTGATATCCTGTTACATTTATACATTGTTTTACTTTTTTAAAGATCTCCACATACACTTTCTTGTTTACTCAGCAATGTATGTATCCTGTGAGATTTGTTTCATGTGATTTCCATTTTGGAGGTGAGGGAAGTTGGAAGAGGTTGTCCAGGCTGTGCCTGAAAAGAGTGATGTTTAGCTCAGAGGCGATTCTTCAGGTATAGAGTGGCTTTCTACCCACCAAACCTCACACATTCTCTATGATACCTTTTTGTTTAGTCACTCAGTCGTGTCTGATTCTTTGCAACCCCATGGACTGCAGTATGCCAGATTCCCCTGTCCTTCCCAGAGTTGGCTCAAACTCATGTCAGTTGAGGTGATGATGCCATCCATCCATCTCACTGATACCTTAGGTATCTCAATTTTTTAAATATTTACTTATTTATTTGGCTGTGCTGCTCTTTAGTTGTGACATGTGGTATCTAATTCCCTGACTGGGAATCGAACCAGGCTCTGGGCTCCCTGAATTGGGAGTGTAGAGTCTTGGCCTCTGGAGCACCAGGGAAGTCCCCTTTAAGTAACTCATTATTGCCTGGAACTGTGTGAGTCATTCCCTGCACACAGGGGAATTTCTAAGACAGAACAGAATATCGAAAAACATAAAACATCAGCCTGAAATTCATGAGCCAGGATAGTGCCTTATAAGCATTTCAATCAGTTTGACTCCTAGTCTTTATATGTTTAAAAAGAGTTCTCAGGAAACATTTATTTATGATTACTCAACTCATGTTGACCTCTCAACCAAAAGGTAAAAGGTACCCACTGCAAGATCACATATTTAGTGATTATACTGAGAAAAATGTGAGATGAAACCTAGTGTTTGAATTTACTCTCAAACTAAAATACACTGAATGTGTCAAGTCTGAATTTAAAGATAGGCAGGGTATAGCAGTATGAAATGCAATCCACTGGACTTGACCTCTAGTGAACTTTAGAGATTTTGGAAGCATTTAAAGGGACGTAAGGGCCACTGGGGTCTACTTTTATTAAAGCATCAGGTAGTCTGTATGTTTCCATTTCTCTGTTTCTTCCTGTGCAATGCAGTGTGAGTTATTGCCTTTCCCATGGGAAAAAAATTCACCATATTAACCATTTTCTTATAAAGCCCAAGAATAGTAATCAAAGAAATACTCCAAAGAAAGGAAAAACTGGATCGTTTTTATCAGACAGCCAGTGACAATTGACAGATAGGGTGATACTGAATGAAGACTTTCACTGAAAAACCTGTTAATTTTCATAGATCCTCGAAGTTCTGTTTTGAATTCCATGGCAGTCCAGTGGTTAGGATTCCAAACTCTCACTGCCGAGGGCCTGGGTTCGATCCCTGGTCAGGAAACTAAGATCCTGCTTGCCTTGCCCTGTGACAAATCTAGACATCATATTGAAAAGCAGAGACATCACTTTATTGACAACAGTCTGTATGGTCAAAGCTATGTTTTTTTTCCAATAGTCATGTACGAATTCATGAATTGGACCATCAAGAAGGTTGAGTGCCAAAGGATTGATGCTTTTGAATTGTGGTGCTGGAGAAGACTCTTAAGAGTCCCTTGGACAGCAAAGAGATCAAACCAGTCAATCCTAAAGGAAATGAACCCTGAATATTCACTGGAAGAACTGGTGTTGATGCTGAAGGCCCAATACTTTTGACACTTGACGCTAAGAGCCAACTCATTGGAGAAGACCCTGATGCTGGGAAAGACTGAAGGCAACAGGAGAAGTGGGTGGCAGATGAGATGGTTAGATAGTATTACCAACTCAATGGACATGAATTTGAGCAAACTGGCAGATAGTGGAGGACAGAGGAGCCTGGCAGGCTGCAGTCCATGGAGGTCACAAAGAGTGGAATATGACTTAAGAGACTGAAAAATAACAATGATTAAGTTCTATTAGGAGAAGGCAATGGCACCACACTCCAGTACTCTTGCCTGGAAAATCCCATGGACGGAGGAGCTTGGTAGACTGCAGTGCATGGGGTTGCGAAGAGTCGGACACGACTGAGTGACTTCACTTTCACTTTTCACTTTCATGCATTGGAGAAGGAAATGGCAACCCACTCCAGTGTTCTTGCCTGGAGAATCCCAGGGATGGGGGAGCCTGGTGGGTTGCCGTCTATGGGGTCGCAGAGTCAGACACGACTGAAGCAACTTAGCAGCAGCAGCAGCAAGTTCTATTAGCTGAAAAAATTCAAATTTGGGTAAAAAACCCATTACAATTTAATATAACCAAGTATTCAGTGTATAAAATCCTTTCCCCAAATGATACTCACACAAAGTGAGGACTATTAAACCAATAGAGTTGCAGAAGATGTAGGGAAAACCAGTGACCCAGTTGAAACCACAACTTGAAATGGAAGATGCTGAGATTAATAGACCCAGTATCTACAGAGCATTCTTGGAGGGATATTGAAACACTTTAATCAACTTGAGTTCAGCTCACTAAGTGCTTGAGCCTCAGTGGTCAAGTTGTGTTTCTGACTGGTTGTAGGTACCACCCCATGGTGCCAAGGTGGCACCTGGCCCCACTTCCTGGAATAGCTCAGGAACCATCTCCTCTTGCTCAGTTATAAGGCAACTGTGGGCTGTTAGGCCATGGATTCTTTATCAAGATTTATGGATAAGAGCTTGTGTTCTGTGGTGCCCATAAGAGCTGACACGTGTCTGGTGGATCCTCCTGGCATCTCCAGGGAGGTCAAGCCTCCCACTCCTCATCACTCTCCCTTCTCTTATTCTCATGCTTTCCTGGACTCTCAGGCAGAGACCGAATCCTGAGGCATCCAGCTCTTGCCAGAATACGGGATATTAAGAGAGAAGCAGGGCCCTTCTGCTTTTCTCCAGTTGGGAGGACTCAAGGGCCCTCCTATCCCTTCTACAGCTTGACTTTCTCTTTATCATCTCTGTGCCCCAGGTCAGAGGCTCTCAAAGCAGGATCCCTTTTTAGAAATGCAACTTCTTGGGCCCACTTAAAACCCACTGAATAAGAAACTCAAGGGCCAGTTGCAGTCTCTTCTCACAAGCCCTCCATGATTCTGGTGCCCACCAAAGTCTGAGGACCTCTGATACTGCCTGCGAGTAGGTCTGTCCACAGGGGTTTTATGGGTTGGCGCTAGCGGTATAGAACCTGCCTGACAATGCAGGATACTTAAGAGACTCAGGTTTGATCCCTGGCTCAGGAAGGTCTCCTGGAGAAGGAAATGGAAAATTCCATGTGCAGAGGAGCTTGGCGGGTTATGGTCCATGAGGTCGCGAAGAGTCGGACATGACTGAGTGACTGAGCACAGGTCTGTCCATCTCTCCCCCTCCCCACACTGCCTGTGCCTCCATCCCCTTGCTCAGAACACCTGCTCCTGCACCACCCTTCCTTCTCTTGTTTGCCCAGTCGCTCTCAGGCACCCATCAGAGTCTCAGCTCAGAAGCCATCCCTGTAAACCAGAGGGCCTTTCTCTTTGCTTCAGGTCTCCTGCAGGACTTTGCAGTCGACATCCTATGAGAATCACGAGGGCATGTGGCCTGCTAAACCCCTGACCGCGTGATAGTGATCAGGCTTCTTTCAGACAGGCTTGGGCCCCAGTCTCGGTATACTATCTACTCGCTCTTGTTATTGTTGTTCAGTCGCTCAGTTGTGTCCGACTCTTTTCGACCACCTGGACTGCAGCATGCCAGGCTTCTTTGTCCTTCACTGTCTCCCAGAGTTTGCTCAAACTCATGTCCATTGAGTTGATAATGCCATCACATATGTACCAGACATTTAATGACATTGGTTATGGCACTTAATTCTCAGGATTCATGGGGATGAGAATATTGCTCTATAGAAGAGATAGTGGGGGTTTTTAAAGAGTACCCGAAGCTCCCATAGCTGGTAAAGGGCAATGGCAGGCCTTGAACCCAGAGCACGCTTTACTGCTGCCCTGCACTCGAGTGTGGGTATGTGATGCTATTGACTTTTGTGTGTGCTGATGGAACATGGGGGTTGAGCACAGAGCAGAGTAAAATGAGGGTTGACGTAGGATCTTCAATCAGTTGCTCGGTGATCTGGGGAGGAGAGCAGGGTTTCATCCACTGAGGACCTCAGCCACAAACCTGCACGTGGGCAATGAGCCAGGCCTGTCCTGGTGTCAGGAGAGCCCCTGTCCAGCCAGGTGCCTGTTGCGTCAGCCCAGCGGGAGGAACAAGGCCTCCTAGCACTCCAGGCAAGCAGGCCAGTCAAAAGCACCCCAAAAGTATTGCTAAGATGAGATCGAGTCACGGGGAAGGGAAGAGAAATGAAGATGGAGTTTCCGCTGAAATTACATCTTAGACCAAGAAACACTGCTCTGATAGCTGAAGCACCTGCGGGTTAAATGCTTTGCCCACAGCCCCATAGAATGTCAGTGGCATAAACAGGCTCAAATCAGAGTCCCCAAGAGTCATATTTCTTTAAACGCAGCCTGCTGTGGTTCAGTTTCCCAGGGATTCTGCAGTGAATTCAGCTGCTTAGTGCCTGGGAAGGGCCCCCTCCCGTTCTGTCCACCCCGGAGCTTAGCATCGGAGGGGTGCCTGTCAGGTGTGGGGTAACTCTGAACTGCCACAGTTAAAGGTCTTATCCAGAGACTTCCCTGATGGTCCAGTAGTTAAGACTCTGCCTTGCAATGCAGTGGGTGTGCGTTTAATCCCTAATTAGTAATCCAAGATCCCACATGCCTCATGGTCAAAAAACCAAAATGTAAAGCAGAAGCAATAACAACAAATTCAATAAAGACTTTAAAGATGGTCCACATAAAAAAATTGAAAAAATATTACTCAAAAAAATGTTTTCTCCAAACTCTATATCGATCAGATGATCAGATCTTTAAAAGACGCTTTTTCCCCATCTCTCAAGATTTGCTCTTATGTGGGTCATATGTTAAGGAAATGACAGTTTAAAAAGAGAATGTCATTGTTTAGTCACTAAGTCGTGTCTGACTCTTTTGCGACCCTGTGGACTGTAGCCTGCCAGGCTCCACTGTCCATGGGATTCTCCAGGCAATAATACTAGAGTCGGTTGCCATTTCCTAGTCCAGGGGATCTTCCCAACCCAGGGATTGAACCAGGGCCTTCTGTATTGCAGGTGGAGAATTCCTCTCCCCACCATATTTTGCCATCCCCATTTGGCTGGTAAAGAACAGTGGAATCACTTAACAGGATCTCTTCTGTCTATAAGAAAGTGCCTCATGCAAACGCAAGGAGCCAAGCTGATTAGGAAGGTGAAAGAATCACACGCATGCCCAGGAATTGTGTCTTGTCCTCCAGAAATGGGAAGGAGTTGTGAGCAGGTCCTACTGAGAGGCAACAGAGTCCAGCAGTCAGCCGCCCCACCCCTTGAGGGACTTAGGGACACGGTCTGGCTTCTGATAAAATGATGACATAAACTGTCCTGATTTCTTGGATCCAAAAATCTATGTCATTGCAGGGTGTCCTGGATGAGTTTCAAAAGGAAAGTGACACGTTATTCAGGATGGCTCTTCCAGCCTCAGTGTCTCTGCTGCTTCTTCCCGCTGTTCTTACATCAATTATTATTACAGTGACATCCCTACTGACCCAGAACCCTTGGTCTCGGTTCTGGGCACATGTATAAATCTAGCATGTCTGTGCAGCTTTAATCCTTCTTCCAGAGGAGATGTATCTCTAAGTGGCTTCATTTTACATTATTCTTAGTGTTTTGTCAAACAAGTCAATCCTAAAAGAAATCAACCCTGAATATTCATTGGAAGGACTGATGCTGAAACTGAAGCTCCAGTACTTTGGCCACCTGGTGTGAAGAGCCGACTCATTGGAAAAGATCCTGATGTTGGGAAAGATCGAGGGCAGGATGCAAAGGGGATGACAGAGGATGAGATGGCTGGATGGCATCACCAACTCAACAGACATGAGTTTGGGCAAATTCTGGGAGATAGTGCAGGACAGGGAAGCCTAGTGTGCTGCAGTCCATGGGTTCCCAAAGGGTCAGACATGGCTTAATGACCGAAGAACAGCAACAATGTTTTGTCACACAAGCAAGGAAGCCCGACAGCCTATGTGAGTGGGGACCTGTGAGTTCTCTGTGGTCCAGCTCCTGTTTTTGAATTGGTAGGGGTACTGAACGGTTTGGTGGATTTCGTCTTTGAATACAATTGTGTGTTCAGGATTTTGTTTTTGTATCTGTCATAAATGTATAATTGTAGAAAGCATGTTACTCATATAATTATTTACATAGATTTACATCAGAACACATTCTTGGCATTTCTAGCCTTCCTAACATTCAGAGTGATATGGACTGTAAAATTATTTAAATCTAATGATTAGTTGTTTCAAAAAGTCAATGCTTTTTGACTGATAATGTCTCTTGAAACAAGGAAAAGTATCAGATGGAGCAAACTAGTTTCTCTGCTCCCCGCCCCTCGCCCCGCACACCCTGCTGGGTAAGGTTTTTTGATTGGTGAATATTTTCTGAATAGATTTCAAATTCTGTTCCTTCTTTCCCACCACTGATATGAATTTCAAATTTGTCCTCCTAGTCATCATAATTGACAGAGGCCACATTTATTAATGGGCTGTTTTCAATTCTGTGTGT
>NW_011495064.1:8326963-8339159 GCF_000754665.1 Bison bison bison
AATTCTGTGTGTGTGTATATAGTCACTCAGTTGTGCCCGACTATTCAACCCCATGGACTGTAGCTTGCCAGGCTCCTCTGTCCAGGGGATTCTCCAGCCAAGAATAGTGAAGTGGATTGTCATTTCCTTCTCCAGGGAATCTTCCCAACCTGAGGATCTAACCCAGGTCTCCCACATTGCAGGCAGATTCTTTACTGTCTGAGCCCCCAGGGAGGCCCAATTCTCTGCTGGTGCTGCTAAGTTGCTTCAGTCGTGTCCGACCCTGTGCAACCCCATAGATGGAAGCCCACCAGGCTCCCCTGTCCCTGGGATTCTTGAGGCAAGAACACTGGAGTGGGTCCAATTCTCTAGACACTCCTAAAGAAATAAAACCTGCCTTAAACATCTTTATCACCTAAAACATGGATGTATAGTTAAGATTTATAGATTAGCAAATAGTATAGAAACATGTTACAAGTGAAGTTAACGTGGAAACTTTGCTTCCATCCAAACAAGTGGAGAGAAACACCTTTTAAAGTGCACACGGAAGCCTTGAGATCGTCTCCCAGTGAAACAGTCAGTGCTGCTCAGACTCTTCAACTGTTTCACTGCTGTGTTTTTAAACACAGGAGAAGAACCGCTTGGCTGCATAAAGATGGATGCGGAATTCAGCCTCCAGGAAAGTCAGGCTCTTCCTGGGAGGGTTGGATCGGGCTCCCTTGCTTCCCCTTTTCGTTTGCATTATTCAGTGGAAAAATCCTAAGTGGCATAATGATGGGAATAAGTTATCTTTTATCAAATCTGACTTTAAAATCCAGGTTATGTAAAACACAGAAACGCATAGGAAATTCAATCAGAGCCTCCCGTCACAGTATGTACTCTCTGTTCCTGGGCGACAGAGCACGGGCTCCGTGGAGCCAGTTCCCGGGAGCCAGTCCCAGATTCACCCTCCCTGGCTAGGACACCTTTTGCCGGCAACTTCCACCAGGGGAAGCTCTGAGCACGTCAGTGCTTCACAGGCAAACCGTAAGATGCAGACAAGACGGGCAGAGGAGATGCGGAAAAGCTACCAAATGCCCTGCAATCACTTTCACAGGCAGTAATGAGCCTGAGTTTCTTTAGGACCTTTACATCGGGTTTTAACTACTCATGAGACTGTAGGACCTAGTAAATATGTAAACAACATTTGGAAGTAAAGTCTTCTAGAACCTAACTTCTTTAAGAGAGAAAACCCACTTGCTATTTGAGAACACCAGTCTTTCCAGGAGCCGAAATTCCTGTTTTGCTTCTCCATCCCTCATCTGGAGGTTATTCCCATTCATTTTCTAATTCACCTTGGTTTTAAGCACACACTCACACACACACAGACACACACACACACACACACACACACACACACACACAGACGTCCACAGTCCGTAAATGATAAATTCGACGTCTGTAGAAAGACAGTCACCTAATTGCACAGTGAAGCAGAAGAAAACCTTGCAAATGGTATACAATTTTCAAAGTGTTCCAAGCCTTAGGCAAAAGCCTTTCAACTGTGTCTAAAACTGAATGATAAAATATGTTGTACAAATTATCTGTGAACAGGAAACATGTGGTAGGGGCAGGGGACTGAAATTTAACACTTGTAAAGAAATGGGAACTGCCAGTCATTCAGATCCTTCTCTTTCTTTCTTCCTTTTCCTTTTTTCTTTTTAGTTGCAAGTTTCATCTTTTTTTTTTTTTTCGATCATCCATTGATGTTCAAGTTTATAATAAGACACTTACCAGATTGCGCCAGGCCAATTGCAGCTTTATTTAAAAAACAACAGCAGAAAGAAACATGGGAAGGTTTGGTTTCCCCCCTTCTCCTGCCCCCCTTCCCTCCCCGCAACCCGCCTTGGCAGGACTCCTGATGATCTCTCTGCTCTGTGGTTTGGAGCCCTGATGGTTTGTGTGTGGAATTTTGAAATGAACGGAAACTCTTCTGAAACAGGAAAGATGCAAAGCACAGGTAGGTAATCGAAAGTTGAATAAACGTGTCTGTATCCTTCATTTCCACAAACCTAAAAGGGCCACTCCATCATAGCTAAACAGAAGGCAGAAAGGCTTGCACTGAGGGTGATTTTTCTCTTTCCTCACTCTCCAAATTGCTCTTGGAATGACATGGTGAAATTTCTCTCTTTCTGAAGAAGCATCCCTTCCTTTTCATGGAAACCAATTGCAATTGCTGGATGGTGAGCCTTACTGACGGGACTGTGATTAACCCCTGTGATTTGTCATCCAGTCTCTTCAACTCTGATGAGCTCACAGCCACTGTATACATATTTCGAGCCTTATGCATCTATCCGCTGCAAAGTGTTAGTAAATTTCATATTTACAGAAAAAGGGAAAGAGGGGGAAGCCTGTTCTGCTACATTTGTTTCCCATCATGAAGTCACTCAGCTTTCATCTCCTTGCTCAGTCGCACTCTTATTTTAGCTTGTCTTTTAGCACATAACTGCTTGATGACATTAAAAATAGCAGACTTAATATTCTGCTGGTGCACAGACCTGCCTCCTTAGGACTGGGGCTGATCCCCACCGAGTGCCTTGGGATAGTCATCAAAAATGAAACAACAGCAGATAGTTAAATTAGCAATCCCAGCTCAATCAGCAGCAGAAACAGTGAGCTGAAAGAGTGAAAACTCAGGGATATCTTTAGAAAAGTTCATCAGAATGACATCCTCAAGTCCTGGAGCCGGAGGTTACCTCGACCTGCCCCAACAATGAAAACTATCTTTCTCCTTCTTTCCCTCTATTTCTTCCTTTTTTCCTCTGCTCTTACCCCTATTTCTTTGAATTATACAAATTATTGAATATTTCCTTCATGTCAGTCACTGCAAAGAGGTGGGATTTGAGGAAGAATAAGGTATGGTCTTCTCAGGAATTCACGGCTAAGCGGGAATCTGGAGAAAGTCCACAGACGGAATCACAGCATAAAACTTGTCTCCAATGCACCAGAGGGTGTGTCTCGTGCCCACCAGGACAGAGTTGTCACATTTCTCTGTGTTCATGCAGTGTTTGGAACGCCAACCCCTCCATCCCATTTCCCTGAATTCCAGCATGTCACTTGGAGCCCATCTGGTTCTCCTTTTCCCCTCTCTTAGTTAGTCATCCCTATCTTTTACCTTACTGGTCTATTTATTTAAAATCCTCTTTCTGTATTGTCCCCCCACCCCATTCTTATTTAACTAAGCCCTCCCACTTCTGAGTTCAAATCACATATGAAACCTCTGTGAAAACCCATTGTTTCTCATTCAGAGTATTTACACATTTCTGTGTATATTATGCTTTTTTTTACATTGTACCTTTTTTGGGTACATTGTGCCCCTTTTTAATCATGTATCTAGTGTCATTTTCTTGTCACTCTAAACAAGACTGAGAGCAAGAATTATATCATATTACACACTTTTTTTATTGTATAGTTTTTTTTTTTTTTAATTGTAAGCGCTGCGCTCAATGTGCCAGCAAATTTGAAAAACTCGGCAGTGGCCACAGGACTGAAAAGTTCAGTTTTCATTCCAATCACAAAGAAAGGCAATGCCAAAGAATGCTCAAACTACTGCACAACTGCACTCATTTCACACACTAGTAAAGTAATGCTCAAAATTCTCCAACCTAGGCTTCAACAGTACATGATCTGAGAACTTCCAGATGTTCAAGCTGGATTTAGAAAAGGCAGAGGAACCAGAGATCAAATTGCCAACATCCTTGGATCATAGAATAATCAAGAGAATTCCAGAAAATCATCTACTTCTGCTTCATTGACTATGCTAAGGCCTTTGACTGTGTGGATCGCAATAAACTGTGGAAAATTCTTAAAGAGATGGGAATACCAGACCACCTTACCTGCCTCCTGAGAAATCTGTATGCAGGTCAAGATGCAACAGTTAGAACTGGAGATGGAAAATGGACTGGTTCCAAATTGGAAAAGGAGTATGTCAAGGCTGTATATCGTCACCCTGCTTATTTAACTTACATGCAGAGTACATCAGGCAACATGCCTGGCTGAATGAAGCACAAGCTGGAATCAATATTGCTGGGAGAAATAGCAATAACCTCAGATAAGCAGATGACACGACCCTTATGGCAGAAAGCAAGGAAAAACTACAGAGCCTCTTGATAAAGGTGAAAGAGAGAGTGAAAAAGCTGGCTTAAAACTCAACACTCAAAAAGTAAGATCCATGGCATCCAGTCCCATCACTTCATAACAAATAGATGGGGAAACGATGGAAACAATGACAGACTTTATTTTCTTGGGCTCCAAAATCACTGTTGATGATGACTGCAGCCATGAAATTAAAAGACGCTCACTTCTTGGAAGAAAAGCTATGACAAACCTAGAGAGTATATCAAAAAGCAGAGATATTACTTTGCCAGCAAATGTCTGCATAGTCAAAGCTATGGTTTTTCCAGTAGTCATGTATAGATGTGAGAGTTGTATCATAAAGAAGGCTGAGCACTGAAGAACTGATGCTTTTGAACTGTGGTGAAGGAGAAGACTCTCCAGAGTCCCTTGGATTGCAAGAAGATCCAACCAGTCAATCCTAAAGGCAATCAGTCCTGAATATTCATTGGAAGGACTGATGCTGAAGCTGAAACTCCAATACTTTAGCCACCTGATGCAAAGAACTGACTCATTGGAAAAGACTCTGATGCTGGGAAAGATTGAAGGCAGGAGGAGAAGGGGAAGACAGAGGATGAGATGGTTGGATAGCATCACTGACTCGATGGACATGAGTTTGAGAAAGCTTTGGGTGTTGGTGATGGACAGGGAAGCCTGGTGTGCTACCATCCATGGGGTCACAAAGAGTTGAACACTACTGTGCAACTGAACTGAACTGAACTGAACTGATTCATAGTACTGTGTTAGTTTCATGTGTATAGTAAAGTGATTCAGTTTTTTATGTATATGTATGTATGTATATATATATGCATTTACACTCAGTCGCTTCAGTTATGTCTGACTCTTTGCGACCCTATGAAGAGTAGCTCGCCAGGCTCCTCTGTCCATGGGATTCTCCAGGCAAAAATACTGGAGTGGGTTGTGGTGCCCTCCTCCAGGGAAATCTTTCAGACTCAGGGATGGAACCTGTGTCTCTTATGTCTCTTGCATTGACAGGCATGTTCTTTACCACCAGCACCACCTAGAAAGCCTGTGTAAATATAATTTTTTTCAGACCATTTTATGTTATAGATTATTGCAAGATTTTGACTGTAGTTCTGTGTGTTATATAGTAAATCCTTATTGCTCATTATTTTATATGTAGTACTCTGTGTCTGTTAATCCCATACTCCTAATTTAACCCCCCTTCCATTTTCCCTTTAGTAACCATAAGTTTGTTTTCTATGTCTCTGAGTTTTTTTCTGTCTTGTATACAAATTCATTTGTATTATTTTTTTAGATTCCACTTGGGAGTGATATCATATAATGTTTGTCTTTCTCTGTCGGACTCACTTCACTTAATGTGATAATCTCTAGGTTCATCCATGGTATTGCAAATAGCAGCATTCCATTCTTTTCATGGCTGAGTAATATTCCATTGTATATATGTACCACAACTTCTTAAGCCAATTATCTGTTGATGGACACTTGGGTTGTTCCCATGTCTTTGCTATTGTAAATAGTGCTGCTATGAACATTGGTGTGCATGCTCACATAATACACTTGTAAACACTAGATAGCATCCATGATAATGACAAGCATTGGTGGGAAAATGACTGACCGCCAAGCAGTGTGCTAAGTACGCTCCACATATCACATCATTCCATACTTGAAACCACCTCTGGATGTAGTGTTACTCTTATCTGTGCTTTCCTTGTAAGGAAACTGAAGAAGGTGTTTTTTGAGCTTTAACTTGTCAAACTGGCGATTTTTAATACACATATCTCATATCCCGAGTTCGTATTCTTTAGTGCCAAGCACCTAGGAAATTTTCAATAAACATCTGCCCAAGGGAGTTGAATGGGACACAGTTTGCAAATCTGAGAACCATTGAGAAGCCTTTTAGAGGAATGCCATGGGTAAGTGAAAGGAGCTGGTGGTGAATGCTTTTTCTCCCGTCTTTATGATTAGGTTTGGCGATTTGGATGTATTTAACCTTCACCCTTCCAGTATTTTGCCATGTGTGAAAAGGTCTGGAAAAGGTGGGGGTAGACCCATTAGGCAGGTAGGCTTGGCTATGGTTCTCTGGCTCAAAGAAGAGCAAAGAAATATAACGAAACAGCCTATTTTTGTTGCCATGTATTTTCAACTTTATTTTATAATTTCAGTTGCTTCATAAGTTCTGTCAACTTTTTGCTCAGCTGTTTCTCTCTCACGTCCCTCTATCCTTCCTTCTTCTCTGCCCACATTTTCCTCTTTGTGGCCACAGACTGAAGGGAAATTGAGCAGTCATGGAGATTATACCAGACTTCCCAGGGGGCCCCGTGGTAAAGAATCCACCTGCCAATGCAGGAGCCACAGGAGACGTGGGTTTGATCCCTGGGTCAGGAAGATCCCTGGAGAAGAAGATGGCAACACATTCCACTATTTTTGTCTGGGAAATCCCATGGACAGAGGAGCCTGGAGGGCTACAGTCCATGGGTCCACAAAGAGTTGGGCACAACTGAGTGAGCACAGACACAGGGGATTGTACCCAAATCAGAAACATGACATAGGCCCTTCGTCACAGTGACCTCACAGAGAACCGTCGGTGGGTGCGAGCTTAAAGTACAGTCACTGCTCTCACAGCCAGATGGAGCAGATGCTATTAGCCAAGAACTTGGGGCTCTGGGGCTTGGTAAACAGGGCAGAACATGACACAGCTGTGCACATACGCTTCTGCAGCTGCAGGCTGGTGTCTACAGAGGGGACTAAACATCGCATCTATGCCCCTCTCCAGTGGCTACTCTCAGAGAAGAGATCTGTTACCAGCACTTTGCCCAGTGGTCATTCTACAGCTACTCAATGTAAACTTCTTATCCAGTCTACATTTTCATCTCAGACACAGCTGTTGAGATCCTGAAGAGCAAGGCTGCAGATGTGGCGTGATTCACTCCTAAAGTATATAATGTGATCACCTGCAGGAAACCATCCCAAAAGGCCAGGTCCTGGCCTGAGACCGTGACACATAGAACCATCTGGTGTACACACTGTGGGAGAAGATGTGGACCTGTCTCTTGCTGACTGGCAGGCCCTCCTCTCCGGGTCTGACCACTGCTCTCTCTGGTGATCCAGCTCCCACTGCCCTCTCCACCTCTCATATTTTGCTACTTTTACTCGCTTTTGCTTCTACTCTATTTAGGCATTCTCACCTTTCAACATTTCCAAAGAGATCAAGCCCTTCCCCGCAGCTATCTGCCACCGCTGTATTCCACTGATTGAAAGAGCGAGTCACTATGTACAGTGGAAAGAACACTGATTGACCTTGAGGAGAACTAGGCTAGCCCTAGTTGTTAGGTGTGCGACCTTGGGCAAGAAATAGCCTCTCTGGGTTTCTGGGTTTTTAATCTTTGAAATAGAAAATAGAATTAGATGATTTGAAAAAATACTTTCAGTTCTAAAATACTGTAAGTGAAAACGTGGTCTTCTAAACTCTAAACAATGGGGCTCTTAACCTTGGATCCTTGATTGAGGACCCAGGATGGCTGCTATGGTTTCTAGGAACCACGTGAACTTGGGTCCAGATTTCTGTTGTTTTGTTACCTGCTGTGGAAGAGATTACTAATTGATGTGTGCTCAGTTGTTAAATCATGTGACTCTTTGTGACCCCATACACTGTAGTCTGCCAGGCTCCTCTGTCCATGGGATTTCCCAGGCAATAATACTGAAGTGGGTTTCCATTTCCTCATCCAGGGGATCTTCCCGATCCAGGGTCTCCCATGTCTCCTGCCTTGGCAGGTGGATTCTTTACCACTGAGCCACATGGGAAACCCTTATTAATTGATAATTGATGTGTATTATCTCCTTTATTAATAGAATATACCAAATTTTATTTGATCACATGACCATTTAGATGAACATACTTGCTAGTCTTTCTTGCAGCTGGAGGTGACAAAGTGACTAGGTTCCACATGACCAAAGGACTCAAAGAGTGTGAGCAAAAGTGATCTGGGCAGCTTCTGGCTAGTCACTCTGTGCCTGTCCTCCACTCTTTCCTCAGGATGGTGCGTAAATACATTGATGCTGAGCCAGTTTTGGCCAAGAGCTTTATCTCAGAGTTGTGTGCATGCGTGCTAAGTCATTTCAGTCATGTCCGACTTTAATACCCCATGGACTGTAGCCCGCCAGGCTTCTCTGTCCATGGAATTCTTCAGGCAAGAATACTGGAGTGGATTGCCATGCCCTCTCCAGGGGATCTTCTGGCCCAGACACTGAGCCCCAGGTCTCCTGCTTTTCAGACAGATTCTTTACCTTCCCCTAGCCAGGGAAGCCTAGTCTTTATATATTTCATTTCCATTCAATGGACATCCATTGGGGCCAACACTAAACTTTTAAAATGTTTTATGGTGATGTGGCCAGCTGCTTATCCTACACAAGAAAGCATGGAGAAATGCATCTTTGCTAACAGTTCCCAAGTCCTGATCGTTTTTTTCCCCCCTATTTCTTTTCCTAAGTATGTATACTTGGAAGTATATTGATATTTGCCTTGCTTTTTGCAACTTGCACAAGTTACTCTTTATTTCTTAGAGCTGTGTGCCTGACAGTCAAATTCTTAAGTTTCCACTGGCTTTCCACACAAGAGTCCACCTGTTCCTTCTCTGCTCGTGTCTCCTAATGTTCTGTTGGAACATTCCCAGTTAATGCCTGAACAGGACCCTTTGTGTGGATTCACGCACATTTGTGTGCACAGCCAATCTGCCAGCCTGGACCGACAGCCCCAAACCAAAGCCTCCACTTCTCAGCAGGAATCCAGCAAACCAGATGTCAAGTGCATATTTCTTGGGTATTTTATGGGATCCACAGAGAGGTTCTCACAGTATGGTTCAGGCCTCAGTTTAGTGCAACTTGTCAAAATGAATTGTTTCATTTCTGTACCACAAATGCCAGGTTGAGACAAAAAATTAAAAAAACAATGCTTCATGAGCATCTAGGCTTTCATGTCCTTAATGAAAATCCCATGGACTCGTGGTTGGCGAATGGTCCTGGGGCTGAGGGTGGGGAGTGTGGAGTCCACTTCTCCAGTGTTCTCCATCCCAGGTCATTCAGCTGGAGGGAGGTGGCGTGAGTACTTTCCGTGATGTCCACGACATGCCAGGAGGTGGCTGAGTGGAGTCGTGGCATCAGGACACAGGGCAGAGTTTCAAGGAGGAGTTCTTGTCCCTTCACCTAGAGATGCATGAGCACTGACAAGAATCTTGCTCTGACTATAATCTTGTCTCCAGCCCCAGATGGTGGTTATCTGGCTTTTAGTTGCCAGTCTCCATTCATTATAAAAATTCCCCAATTCCCATTTGCTCTCTGGCATTTTCCCACCTGGACCGCAAATGGTGGCTGACTTATGTTCTAAATGCAGAGTGGAATTCTTCTCCTGAGTCTCTTGGCATTTACAAGTTTACCTTTAATGGAAAAAAAAAAAAAAAAACCCGCCTCTATTGCATCCTGGTTAAGAACTGGTCTCAGTTTCAGTCTCTGTGGAGTCAGAACTCTGCTTCTTGCCCACCTTAGTGAAGGGTTTTTAGATACACAGGAAGGAGACAGATGCATTGCATTCAGGGATCCTGCATGCGCTGTGCTCAGCCCAGGACTTGTACAGAGCCAGCACTACACAAGCACAAGTTTTTTTTTTATATATATAATTTTGTTTATTTATTTTTGGCTGTGCTGGGTCTTCATCGCTGCTTGAGCTTTTCTCTGGTTTCGGTGAGTGGGGGCTACTCTCTTGCTGTGGCACACAGGCTCTAGGGCACGCGGGCTTCAGTAGACGCAGCTCCCAGGCTCCAGAGTACAGGCTCAATAGCTGTGGTGCACGGACTCAGTTGCTCCAAGGCATGTGGGATCTTCCCACGGGAATCAAACCTGTGACTCCTGCACTGGCAGGCAGATTCTTTACCACTGAGCCATCAGGGAAGTCCCACAAATACAATCTGTTGTACATTGTGAATAATACTATCGATGTTGCAATAGTAATAGCAATAACGGTTGGTTCTGTTTCATGATCGCTCCTTCGACTGTGTTACAAGACAGAGATCTTCTGACGATGTAGAAATCGCCCACAAATTCTCTTCTCTGACTAGGTGGTGCCATATGAGAGGTCCCCAGGTGCCTCTCAGCTGACTTACATGTAAATGCTGTGTTTTCCCCAATCACTGACTGCTACTGCTGCCTCTAATTTTCTCAGTCATGCGTCAGTCAGCCTCTCCCACCTGCTCAGCTGTTGGCGCTCAGGGACAACCCTTCTAACCTGCTGCTTTCAGCCGAGCTCGGGCAAGTACCCTACGTCAGTAGATTCAGAGCCAGCACCCACTGGGAAGGGTCCAAACCAATCATGGCTGCTGTAGATGGGGCTTCTGTGCTTGGATGCTCCTAGGTGTCCACAGACCAAGGTCTTCCTGTAACCCCAGTGGGTTGCCACTTTGGCGTTCCCTGTTTTGGAAAGAGAATCTTGCTCTGACTATAGTCTGGTCTCAAGCTCCAGATTGTGTTTATCTGGCACTTACTTGCCAGTCTCCATCCTGGACACAATCCCCCGCATGCTCCACATGCACTGGAGCCCTGGAACTGTGTACAGTCCTAAATGTCTGCGTGGCATCAGGCATTATCTTCTGCTTCCCTACGAATTCACTCTTCCCTGCCTCTGGAGCTTTTTGGGAAATTCCTTACCAAGGCCAGTCTGTTTCTTTAGCCTTTCCTAATGATTGCAATCCTCCTTAGTTTTTTGCTTCTCGGTATTTCACTTTATTATGGCTTTGTTGTTGCTGTTCAGTCGCTCAGTTGTGTCCAACTCTTTGGGACCCCATGAATTGCAGCACTCCAGGCTCTCTGTCCTCCACTGTCTCCCAGAGTTTGCTCACACTGATGTCCGTTGAGTTGGTGATGCCATCCAACCATCTCATGCTCTGCCACCCCCTTCTCCTTTTTTCCTCTCCTTTCATTTTTAAATTAATTTAATTTTATTTATTATGGCTTATGTTTTCCTTTGTGTGTTACTTGTCTTGTTTGAAGATAGAGGCCATCTCTGAACTTTCTTTGAATCTTCCACTTGTCAGCCTTATGTACTGTATCTGCTAATGGAGAGAGATGAAACTACAGAATAAAGAACTCTCTACAGTCTCAAACTAAGTTTTGGATCTTGTGAAAAAGTCAGTATTTTAGAGAATGTATATATATCAGCTAAAGGAATGCTAACATGAGAGCCCTAAGACTTGGTTCAAATCTCAGGTCTTCCACTTACTCATCTGTTCTAGAAATGCAAACTTTCTGACTCTGCTCATATTTTAAATAGAGATAATATTTCTGCCTAGTATTTTTTCCTGAAGATTAAATTCAATAATGTATGTGAAAATGCTTGAAAAAGCACAATGTTATTATTACTAGGACTCCTATATTCTATAAAAAATAGTGTCAAGATGAATTTCTGGTTTACCTTTGTTATGATTCTATTACCACATATTATCATATGTGGTACCACATATTATCATATTATTATCATATCCTAATACCACATATTACCTTATATTATCACATATGATTCATTATATCATCAGTTCAGTTCAGTTCAGTCGATCAGTCGTGTCTGACTTTTTGCGACCCCATGAACCGCATCACGCCAGGCCTCCCTGTCCATCACCAACTCTCGGCGTTTACCCAAACCCATGTCCATTGAGTCAGTGATGCCATCCAACCATCTCATCCTCTGTCATCCCCTTCTCTTCCTGCCCTCAATCTTTCCCAGCATCAGGGTCTTTTCAAATGAGTCAGCTCTTCGCATGAGGTGGCCAAAGTATTGGAGTTTCAGCTTCCACATCAGTCCTTCCAATGAACACCCAGGACTGATCTCCTTTAGGACGGACTGGTTGGATCTCCTTGCAATCCACAGGACTCTCAAGAGTCTTATATGGTCAGCTCTTTTTATAGCCCAGCTCTCACATCCATATATGACCACTGGAAAAATCATAGCCTTGACTAGACGGACCTTTGTTGACAAAATAATGTCTCTGCTTTTTAATATGCTGTCTAGGTTGGTCATAACTTTCCTTCCAGGAGTAAG
>NW_011495064.1:8339259-8350708 GCF_000754665.1 Bison bison bison
CTGCTTTTTAATATGCTGTCTAGGTTGGTCATAACTTTCCTTCCAAGGAGTAAGCGTCTTTTAATTTCATGGCTGCAGTCACCATCTGCAGTGATTTTGGAACCCCCCCAAAAAAGTCTGACACTGTTTCTACTGTTTCCCCATCTATTTCCCATGAAGTGATGGGACCAGATGCCATGATCTTAGTTTTCTGAATGTTGAGCTTTCAGCCAACTTTTTCACTTTCTTCTTTCACTTTCATCCAGAGGCTCTTTAGTTCTTCTTCACTTTCTGCCATAAGGGTGGTATCATCTGCATATCTGAGATTATTGATATTCTCCCGGTAATCTCAATTCCAGTTTGTGCTTCTTCAAGCCCAGAATTTCTCATGATGTACTCTGCATATAAGTTAAATAAGTAGGGTGACAATATACAGCCTTGACGTACTCCTTTTCCTATTTGGAACCAGTCTGTTGTTCCATGTCCAGTTCTAACTGTTGCTTCCTGACCTGCATTATATCATAACCAGGTAATATTTATGTATTTATTTTTAAACTTATTTATTTTTGACTGTGCTGGATCTCTAGTTGGAGCAGCTCTTCGTTGTGATGCATGGGCTTCTCATAGGGATGGTTTCTCTGTTGCCGAGTGTAGGCTTTGGAGCAGGTGGGCTTCAGTAGTTGCAGCACAGGGGCTCAGTAGTTTTGGTGCACGGGCTTAGTAGCCCCGTGGCATGTGGGATCTTCCTGGACCAGGGATTGAACCCGAGTCCTCTGCATTGGCAGGCAGATTGTTATTCACTGGACCACTGAGGAAGTCCCCCAGGTAATATTTAGTTTTGAACAAATGGCTTTGCTTCTGACATTTGTCCCCCTTTTTGGTCTTCGTTTGCAGGGATGTTATTGACCCAGTGCTGTTAATCACTGGTGGTCTGTCCATTGAGGAGATGATCATGGCTGTCTGACTTACATGGCCAGATTTGGATTCCACAAGGAAGAAAAGTAACTTGTAGAGATGTCTGACATCTAGCACTAGGATGGGAAAAGGAAAAATTCTTAAAAAAAAAAAAAAAGACAATCAAGTACAATCTGTTGGTTCTACTTAGATCAGACCTCCATCTCTTCTGTGACTGAGTTTAGCCCCATTCCAGCTCCCCATGGGCTCTGCGAAGCACAGGAGAACACTGTTGATTTCCAAGCCCCTCAATGGTGTTTTAAACAAAAATAAAAGAGGCTGGATTCGACTTTGATTTTTTTTTCAAATCACTTTTAAAAAGCCAATTACTTCTAGTGAATATTTCTCTTTCTTATTCAGCAAGTTACTTATTGAAATAGTTCTTAAGAAGCAGCTTTTGAGACTCTGTTTAAGGAGACGGTTTGAACATGTAAGGTACACAATTCTTTTAATGGTCATAGGCTTGTTGTTCAGCCACTAAGTCGTGTCTAACTGTTTGCAACCCCATGAACTGCAGAACACCGGACTTCCCTTTCCTTAACCATCTCCCAGAGTTTGTTCAAACTCATGTCCATTGAGTCAGTGATGCCATCCAACCATCTCATATACACATCCCTAATCAGATCACTCTCCACAGAGTTCTACAGACTCTCTGCTCAGGCAGCTCTTGGAAGAGAGGATGAGCTGCTCTCTCAGCAGCTGGGGGATGTGGGGGGATGTCAGGGTGGGTCAGAAACACCCCAGGCCACTTAACCAGTTTCTTTGAAACACTTTGGGCAAAGCCTTTAGTTAACGTTGCTGCTGAAGTAGGAATGTTATTATGTTCTTCAGACTTCATGAAGAAGAGGAATTATGCTAGTGAACAGAACTGGTGGGATTTACCCATTGACATAGATAATGAGCTGTTTGAAGACACAGGATGATGGATACATCCTGTTACTGCATTTGGTAGAAGGTACACAGTCAATGTTTGCTAAATTAACTGTGGCCTGTACAGAGTCCAGCCTTCCATGTGGTATTTAACATGGCAGCCCACTTTACTCTTCTTGCCTGGGAAATCCCACGGACAGAGGAGCCTGGTGGGCTACAGTCCAAGGAGTTGCAAGAGTTGAACATGACTTAACGATTAAACCACTAGCTACCACTATGGCATTCTCACCAGCCTGTTCTAGAACACTTCTGACAGGTAACTCCACAACTCTAGTTATTGCTAACAGGGCTGAGCTGATTCAGAATCAAAGTACTGGTTTATCTTCGCCTTCTGCCTCTTGCCTCCGGGACCGTAAGCAGCTTCTCCCTCCTTCTTCAACCAGCTTGGTCTAAATACTCTCTCGGTTCCTGCCCAGCCCCAGTCACAGTTTACTCTAAAGAAAGGTTTTGACAAGTCCTTCATTATAAAAAATAAGCAATGCTAGCTCAGAATACTACTGTTTCTTGAAGTCATTTGCATTTTATCAGAGCATGGATCTTTAAATTAAAAAAAAAAATGAATCCATTTAAGAGTAAAATGTCAGGCCCCCATCAATGGCTGGAAGAGAATCCCTCCTATTTTCCCTTGCCAGCTGCAAGGACTTCCAAGACCCTAAAATCTTACATTGTGGGCCACTGTCTCACATCCCCGTGCAGCATCTAAGGGCAGGGATACACAAGCATTAGAGGGTTATGACTTCAGGGTTAGCAAGTTTCCCCTTTGGTTCAGTTCATTTCAGTTCAGTTCATTCGCTCAGTCGTGTCCAGCTCTTTGCGACCCCATGAACCGCAGCATGCCAGACCTCCCTGTCCATCACCAACTCCCAGAGTTTATCCAAACCCATGTCCATGTGTCAGTGATGCTATCCAGCCATCTCATCCTCTATCATCCCCTTCTCCTCCTGCCTTCAATCTTTCCCAACATCAGGGTCTTTTCAAATGAGACAGCTCTTTGAATCAGGTGGCCAAAGTACTGGGGTTTCAGCTTCAACATCAGTCCTTCCAATGAACACCCAGGACTGATCTCCTTTAGGATGGACTGGTTGGATCTCCTTGTTCCCCCTTACTTCTCAGCAATTTTGCATTATCCTATTTTACCAGTGACAAAATGGTCTCCTATTTCAGCACAGTGATGTAATTTATGATTTTCCTAGTAAGCTATTTGCCATGATTTTTAGAAATAAAAGAGATCGTTGGACTGTTCCGTTATTCAAATAATCCACATGATTTTTTGAGGCTTCCCTTCTCCTAAGGAAACAGAAACATTTTGTATGAAGGGAAGTGTTTTGTGGACACACCAATCAATTCTAAAGAAAGCCCCTCATTTTGAAGGGACGGCCAGGATATTTAACTGCAAGCAGGTCTCAGAGCCAACCCCAGACCCCGGGATGGTCATTAGCAGAAGCTTTGAGGCTCAGCCTGGGGAATGCAGATTTATAAACCAGGCTCCGTTGGCTCCCCAGTCCTCCTGAGACCCGCTGCAGCCTGTAAAGAGTTTGAATTGATTTTTGTTCCTGCTCAAAAATCTGTGGAAGATTCCAACAGAACAAGAGAGTGCTAACATTACAGGAAGGACCTGCTTGTCCCCGTCATCACCAGACTGGTCCCGGTGGGTGTGCTTTTCTTTCTCTTTGAAGCTCTGAGGTGCAGGCGTGCTCAGTCGCTTCAGTTGTATCCAGCTCTTTGCACCACTACGGATCACTATAGCCCACCAGACTCTGGCAATGGGATTTCCCAGGCAAGAATGCTGGAGTGGATTGCCATGCCCTGTTTCAGGGGGTCTTCCCAACCCAGGGATAATGCCCTCATCTCCTGAGTCTCCTGCATTGGCATGTGGATTCTTTACTGCTGAGCCACTTGGGAAGCCTGGAACCCAGTAAAGGCCTTATAAATGGAGGTTGTACATGAGACTGGAGGGGGACCTGCTGTTGTGTCCACACGAGAGAGGCTGAACAAATGCACTCTATTTGCTGCTCGTTGCTCCCAATCACAGATCCAAATACACAGAGAGCAGAGGAGCATTGGCAACAGCACAAGGAGAGCTTGGCTTTGGCAGATTGGGTATAAAGAGCAGAGATTGTTCCAAAGGAGAAAATACAGGCTGCAGGTGATCGGGGGGTGCACTGATATGGAGGCAATAATAGCAAGAACAGTGTCATGAATACGAAGTCAAGATGGGACAGTCGCGATCCATCTGAGGAGAACATGCTGAGCCCGAACGCCCTTTTGCACTTGCCAGGGTGAAGATTTCGAGGGGAGGGAGGCAGGACACACATTTCCTCCCCTCGCATAGTGAGTGTCTAGGATCATTAGGACCTGGAATAGGAAAATGGAAACAATTTGACAAAATGCCCAGAGGCACCACATGATAAAAAGCATGACATTTTTCACATATGTGTAGGCTTGTTGCAAAATGGGCAGTGCTTCTAAGGAAGAGAGCTTTAAAAACATAGACACCGAGTCAACTTGTAGTTCTCTGAGCTCGTGCAGTTGTGGAGGATAAGCAAGGAAAACGAACTTGTTTTTTTAAGGCAGATAATCCAAAGCATGTATGTATGGTTGTAGAAAGCAACGTGTGGGTGTGTGCACAGATTTGGCATTCTGTGCATCGCTTGATATGAAAATGTATTTGTCTTCTGTGAATACATATTAGGGCGACAGGAGGAACACAATAGACCTGATTTCTAGTTTCTGTATTGCTGCCGCCTTGTTGTGTGACCCCAGAGGAATCAGATAACCTCTTTGTTACCGGCAAAAAAAAAAAAGGCATTAGACTCACTATGCTCTTGGGGCACACCCTAGCTATAAAGTGTGCAGGAGGAGAAGGGGACGACAGAGGATGAGATGGCTGGATGGCATCACCAACTCGATGGACGTGAGTTTGAGTGAACTCCTGGAGTTGGTGATGGACAGGGAGGCCTGGCGTGCTGCAATTCATGGGGTCGCAGAGTCGGACGCGACTAAGCGACTGAACTGAACTGAACTGAATATTCCTTTGTGTATATGGACACAACTTCCTTATCCATTCACCTGCTGATGAACATCTAGATTTGAGAGAATAGAACTGAAACATGTACGTTACCATATGTGAAATGGATGGCCAGTGCAAGTTCGATGCATGAAGCAGGGTACCCAAAGCCAGTTGCTCTGGGATAACACAGAGGGATAGGGTGGGGAGGGAGGTGGGGTTTCAGGATTGGAGGGGGACACATGTATACCTGTGGCCCATTCATGCTGATGTATGGCAAAAAACCATCACAATATTGTAAAGAAATTATCTTCCAATTAAAATAAATTAATTAAAAAAAAACAATCAATGCCAAAAAAAAAAAAGATGATGCATTTCTTACAAATTGAAGGTTTGTGGCAACCTTGCATGAAGTAAATCCTAGACACTATTTTTTCCAACAGTATTTGCTTACTTCATATAGCTATGTCATATTTTGGTAATTTTCACCATATTTCAAACTTTTTCGTTATTATTGTGTTTGTAATGGTGACCTGTGATCAGTGATCTTTGATGTTACTACTGTGATCTGCTGAAGGCTCAGATGATGGTTAGTATTTTTTAGCAATAAATTATTTTTTAATTAAGGTATGTACTCTTGAGAGTCCCTTGGAGAGCAAGGGTATCAAACCAGTCAATCCTAAAGGATATCAACCCTGAATACTCATTGGAAGGACTGATGGTGACGCTCCAATACTTTGGCCACCTGATGCAAAAGCCAACTCATTGGAAAAGCTTCTGATGCTGGGAAAGATTGAGGGCAGGTGAAGCGGGTGACAAAGGATGAGAGGGTTGGATGGCATCATTAACTCAATGGACATGAACTTGAGCAAACTCTGGGAGATAGTGAAGAACAGGGAAGCCTAGTGGGCTACAGTCCATGGGGTCACAAAGAGTCGGATATGACTTAGTGACTAACAACAACGTTGTCTTTTTATTTTAGGCATAATGCTATTGCATACTCAGCACAGTAGAGTATACTGAGTATATAACTTTTAAATGCACTGGGAAACCAACACATTTGTAACTTGCTTTATTGCTGTACTTGGTTTATTGTGGTGGTTGAAACTAAACCCTCAATATCCCCAGTGTGTTTATTTGAATTTGCACTTGCTCATTGCTAGTATTTAGGGGAGCAGTTGGATTTTCACATTAATGTTGTACCCTGCAACATTCCTATAATTATTAGTTCTGCACTTTTTCTTGATTCCTTCAGGCTTTCTACATAGATGATCATGTTGTTTCTGATCAAAGGTAGCTTCAGTTCTTTCTTACTAATCTATAGGCCTTATGTTTCCTGCTCATGTGTTCCCCAACACTCACCTGTGATCCCTGGCTGGAGCTGAGGACTGCTGAGCCTCAGTGACTCCCACTGCTGGATAATTTGATTTGCTCTTTAAAAAAAAAAAATCTTATTTATTTGGCTGTGCCAGGTCCTAGTTGTGGCATGGGATCTTTAGTTGTAGTAATGCAAACTCTTTTTTTTTTAATTTACTTTTAATTGGAGGATTCTTGCTTTACAATGTTGTGTTGGTTTCTGCCATAAAATATCGTGAATCAGGCATAAGTATGCTTTTATCCCCTCCCTCTTAAACCTCCCTCTCACCCCCACCTAAACCCACCCTTCTAGGCTGTCACAGAGTACATGGTTGAGGTCCTCCTGTTATACAGCACTTCCCATTGGCTATCTATTATTTTACATATGGTAATGTATATGTTTCAGTGCCCTTCTCTCCATTCATCTCGGGATCTACTTCCCTGACCAGAGATCGAACCAGGGACTTCTGCGTTGGGAGCACAGAGCCTTAGCCACTGGAGCATCAGGAAAGTGGCTGGTTTGCTCTTTGTGACAGCGAACCAAATACTGAGCCCAGACCTGGTGGTTCAGGGAAGGATCACCCCTCCCACCCTTGCCAAAAGGTAGAACGTGGACCAAGGCAGAGATCCTCCGGAGGAGCTGTCACTGTGAGTCCTCACATCGCATCAGCACTCTGTGTGAGTCCAGATCAGCATTGAAGCACACTCACAGTGATGTCTTCTGGAAGAACTGGTTGGTGGGGGCGGGGCGCTAAGCAGGATCTCAGGGCTTCCGGAGAGTGAACCAGCTTCCTCCACTCTCCCCACACATCCACATTCAAGTGCTGTTTATGATTTTTACATGGTATATACAATCACACAACAGAAAAGCGCCAGCAAGGGTTTCTGGCTAAGATTAAGGCACTCAGAAAGTGAGGCATTTGTTCGAAAAACTTCAGGCTCTTTTCCCCAAATCCCTCCCGATGCTTAATATCCAGAAAGTTGCAAGAAAAACACTTGTTTTTAAATTTAATCAATTGCTCAAGAGCTTCAGCGATCCCGCTGGAGTCACCTTCGGTGGCCATGGCCGGCCTGAGACCGTGGCTCCAAACCAGGAACGGCTTTCTCCCCCCTGCTCCCTACCCGTGGTGACTTTCACGCACGGCTCCAAAGATGCGACTTCAGGGTCATCCCAGGCCACTCTTTAGCTCGGAGGGGAGGTCTACACACAGCGGAGTTGGCTGCCTCCCTGTAGCACCAGCTGGTTGTCTCTGGTAGGGAAGAATTGAAAGAGTATTTTACACCATGGAAATTGTCTTCCAGGCCCAGATGGACCGTCGCTGTTCTAGCTTTGACAGGCCAGGATAGATATATTCAGAAAGCCTTCCAGCTATTTAGTAACTCTTCCAAAACACTGTCAGCACCCATGCTAGGAAGCTGGGAGTGGGAAGGAAGTCTAAGTAGGGAACTAAGCCTAGTTAGTATATATTTGCATAATTATCTTGCCGTGAATGGATGTGTGGCTGGGCACAGGGTGGAGGTCACCCATGGACACTGGGCGCCAGGAAGGACTCGAGCCACCCACCCCCCGCCACCCCTGGGTCAACACCTCGGACCCCTCCCTGCAAAGTCTTGTGCATTTTAAGTGTTGGGTTCTTGGGAAAAAAAAAAAAAGCAGGACTCCTTCAAATGAGCTCACGTGGGAGTAAAGTAGAAAAGTTTAGGCTCCAGACCCTGGGGTCTACTTCCCATTTAAGGGCAGGGGTGAGCCTGTGGCCACATCCACCTGCAGCCACCCCTGGAAGGTGGGGAAGAAGGAAGGGGTGGGGGTAAAAGATGCTGCGGTCACCAGGGGTCAGAGATGCTGGGCGAAAGCAAGTGTTTAAGAAACACGATTATACGATACTGTAGAATTCATGGCAGTAGCACCCTGAGTTTAAATATAGCTCTGTGACTGTTAGCAAAATGATGTGGTTATGAAATGACTATTAATATAGCTGTTTGCCTCAGACAGAAGGGGGAGTCGGGGGTGGGGGGAGAGAAGGAAGGGGGCAGGGGAAAGAGAGAGAGGGAAACTTCACCTGAGTTATGAAAGCTCGTTTATTTTTAGGCTAAATGCATCCCTTTTAAGACTAACCTTTACTTTTTTTTGCTTTGAAACTTCTCAAATTACAGCTTCCAAAAACTAAAAAAAAAGAAAAGAAAAAAAACCCACATATCCACCAGGGCAAGAGGAATAAATGGTCAAAGTGGCCCCTGGGCTGCCTTGATTAGTAACAACCCTTACATCTCACAAAATACTTTCTTAAGTTGCCGAAATTCCAAAGATGTCAAATATTTCCCTCATTCATGTCACCGTCATTTTAAATCAAATTTCTTTGAGCTCCCTAGACCCATACATTTGAAAAGAAGAGAGGGCACTTCTTGATAGGAAATTTACTCTTCGTGTTTTTCTGTAAGAAAACTTTGAGTTTTTCTTTTTTAATCCTTTAATTGTTTTTGGTTTTGTCTTGCCTTAGTATCTGAACTATAGAATTAAACCCTGGTTACGTGATCATCTCTGCTTTAAAAGTCTCCTGTAAAGCATTTTTACTGCTTTAACATTTTTCATTCAGCACATTAAACAAGCCATTGCTCTTTTTAGGTGGGGATTACTAACAGTGTTTTGATGGATTGATAATTAATCACTGGGCTGCTCCTTGCCTCACATTACTCTACAAATGACCCTGGGAGGCTGCTTGAAATACACTTCTTTCCAAGTACAGCTCTTGAAGGAGGCGGGTTATCTCAGGTAGGCAACTGGCTTATGCTATGTGTAGTAAATGCCTCTGTGTTTTAAGTGAAGCACCAGACTGTCTGGCTATTAGCCAGTTTCATGTAAATAGGGAAAAAAAAGTACTCTCCTGTGGCAGTATTTCTATCACTTTCCTCATTTAATGGTCCAACATGGTATTCATTTCAGGGAAGAAGAAAATATGAACATTATACTTTCCACTGAAACCAAATTGTTGTTCCCACTCTCTGTGTGTTCATGAATTGCTGCATGCCAGGCTTCCCCATGCTTTACCATCTCCTAGAGTTTGCTCAAATTCATGTCCATTGAGTTGGTGAGGCCATCCAACCATCTCATTCTCTGTTGCCCCTGTCTTCTCCTCCTGCCTTCAATCTTCCCCAGCATGTTGCTTTTCCAATTCCAATGAGTCAGCTCTTTGCATCAGGTGGCCAAAATTTTGGAACTTTAGCAATTCTGCGGTGCTCAGCCTTCTTTAAGGTCTAACTCTCACATCCATACATGACTACTGGAACCACATTAGCCATTTGAATTGGGTTGGCTTCGAAGAACCACAACTGTCTAAAATATCCCAAGTTAACATTTCTCTAACTAATACAGATGAAGTCAGAGGGCTTGTAAAGAAAGATAGTGCATGCATACTCAGTCGCTAAGTCATGTTTAACTCTTTGCAACCCCATGGGCTGTAGCCTACTGGGCTCCTGTCCATGGGATTTCCCAGTCAAGAATACTGGAGTGGGTTACCATTTCCTACTCCAGTGGATCTTTCTGACTCAGGGATTGAACCTATGTCTCCTGTGTTGGCAGGCGAATTCTTTACCACTGAGCCACCAGGGAATCCAAAGACAGATAGACATTTTAAAGAACCAATCCAAATTGAAGTCTTCCCTCCTCAATACTCCTGTGAATCACAGGGGTTAGCTTTCAACTAGCTGTTTGAGTCCACTGGAATCATTCCTTCTCATCCAAGTCAGTGTGCACACATTGAGTACTTATTGTATGCAGGTGGGTGCGGGGGGAGTGTGGAGGCTGGGGCAGTGTGTGTAGGCAGATGGGAAATGTCTGGAATCTGAGCACTGCCCCATGGAGTTTGTGAGCAAGGATTCAGGCATTCAAGGTGCCCTGACATAGAGCCACTCCTTGCTGGATTTTCTATTCTTTAAGACTTTCCATGGTTAAAGTTATTTCCTCTTAAATCACTCCCTTGAAATGAAATCGATCCCCTGAAATTCCTAAATGTATAAATGTCCAGTGAACGGTTTGCCTATTCTAGTATGAAAACTCCTTGGGCTAAATTTCTTACTGATGTTCACTATCATGTGAGATTTAATAGAAATTACATTCCATGCTATAGTGCAAAAGGGCCAAGAGACTCTGATCCATCTTATAAAATAGGCATGAAATATGTACACCTTTGTATGTGAGATAATATAGATTTATGTTTCTGTTACTACCTGTTGGTCATTTGTTAAAATTCTCTATGAAATATACCATAATTTATGTTTCTAAAATACTACCTTTTGAGAGACCTCCCTGGTGGTCCAGTGGTTAAGAATCCACCTTGCAATGCAAGGGACATGGGTTTGATTCCTGGTCAGGGAGCTGAGATCCCACATGCCTTTGAACAACTAAGATCTCATGCTGCAACAATTGAGCCCAGGTACTACAAGTAGAGAGAGTCCATGCACTGCAGTGAAAGATTGCATATGATGCAACTAAGACCCTCTGCAGCCAAATAAATAAATACATAATATTAAAAAGAAGAACCACTACCCTTTGAGAAAGAAACTCCATATTTGAAGATGCTTCTGTCCTCTCCATCAGGGATGCTTTTACTTCAGGTTCAGCAAAATTCTGGGGCATGTTCTTCAAAACAGCCATGTTTTGTCTGAAACATTTTGCAGATAAAGATGTCAAAAAATATATGGTTGAGCAAAGACCTCCCCTAATTTGGTTTTGACTTAAGTTCCAGTTATGCTAATTACAGAAGCAGAGCTGAAATTTCCTTTTCTCATTATTAAAGCACACCACTTTCATCATCATGGACTACTTTATCTGGCTACAAAGGCCCCAATTCTCAGTGGCTTCATGCCTCCCACAAATAGCTCATGGGCAGAGTCTGCAGAGGAAGAGCAATTGTGGAAATGCCTGTAAGTGGCTTGACCCTCATCCCCAAAGGAGTGGATGAATGATGTCATTCCAAGCATTAAAAAAAAAAAAAAAAGCAGAGGAAGAATCATATTATTATCTCAATGTTCCCAAACACCAGAGTCTCATTATGATAATTTAGTGCTTCTCAATCTGCATTTACAATTTCACCTGAAAAACCCTTTATGCTTCCTTCCATGTAAAGTTGAAGTTAGAACAGAATCTGGCCAAGGTCCATCAACCAGAAAGAGGGAAGCTGAGAAAGTGAACATCCCCCCCCCACCCCCCCAAGAAAAGAGGCACTG
>NW_011495064.1:8350808-8369509 GCF_000754665.1 Bison bison bison
ACTGCTGCCTTGCTGGGTAGCGGGAAACAGAGGCAGCAGAATTCCAGCAGTTTCCAGAAAACTGGTCTTCGTGACTCCTGCAGGCCAGTTCCAGGGATAGTGCTGGTGTGGCTGGGGTGTTTCAGGCTCTGTTCTAGACGCAGGGGAGCAGCCAGAGTGCTGGCAGCAGACTCAGTCCCAGATCATCTGGACCAACTGCAGCATCTTTTCCAAGCCGATGTCCTACCAGGTGGGTGCCTAAAAGCAGCCACAGTGGGAGGGTCTACACCTTGGAAATCAACAAATGCTATGAGTCATGTTGTTTTCCTTCCATTCAGAGAGCTGGTTGCTAGTCATTTTCAGCACACCGCTGATTATATTCTCCAGGAGGAGAGACAGATAATGGACAATTAATGTGTCACAGGTTGGGAGGTGGTTATGCTATGAAGATAAATAAAACATGGCAGGGGAGTGATGAATTGAAATGCCTGAAATCTTGTACTTTTTGTCTGGTTTTCATTTTAGTAGGGAACACTGGGCTTTCCAGGTGGCGCTAGTAGTAAAGAACCCCACCTGCCAATGAAGAAGACGTAAGAGATTCGGCTTTGACCCCTGGGTTGGGAAGATCCCCTGGAAGAGGGAAGGGCAACTCCAGTATTCTTGCCTGAACAATCCCATGGGCAGAGGAGTGTGGTGAGCTCCAGTCCAGGGCTTGCAACGAGTCAGACACGACTGAAGCGACTTAGCACACGTGCAGAGAACACTCAGGCAGTATCATCTGACTAGGAGGCCGTGGGGTCAGGGAGATGCGGGTCTGGGTGCTCACCCCTGTAGTATTGTGACTTTTTGCAAGTCAGCCTTTCTGAGCCACTTACGACATAACTGGGTTGGACGAGATGCTCCCTAGATGGCTCTCTGCTCTCTGATTCTCTCCTGACTTTTTTAAACTAAAGGATTAAATGGAATTTCTCTAGCGAGGCAAAAAAAAAATTGTGTAAGGGCAGAAACAAATGTTTGGGAAAATACAATAATCATTACCAGATTCACTACAGGCCTCCACACATCTAAAGGTATTTATGAAAGAACAGGGTCCTGTGATCAAGAGGAATCATGTGCAGTTATGATCTGACCCAGAACATTGCAGAGTATAAGGGGGTGCAGATCTTGTGTGAGCTGGGAGCCTTTTACAGAAGAAAGGCTTCTATGTGTGTTTTTAGCTGGAAAATGAATTCACTTGAAAACTATTTTTTACTGTGATTAGTGCCCACTGATGACTAAAGCAAGTCTATGGGGTACTCTGAAGTTTTCATGGGGTTGAGTACCCTATGCCCCTGCTCCATGCCCCCCCACCCAACGGCAGCCAGGCAGTCGGCAGAGGAGACAGCTGTGATTGTGGACCCTTCCCTCCATCCCAAGGACCAGTTTGGATGGGGCCTGAAACTTATCTCCCTTCTGCCCCATGTGAGAGCTTCCCAACCAGGAGGGTAATGCTCCCTCCTCCTGGAGGAACCAGCCTGTGGAAGAGGCACGGTGGAGAGAGTGCAGAGCCTGCACTCTATGTGACAAGGGCAAGTCCTTCTGGTGCTGACGGGCTGTGATGGATTAGGCAGATCACTCAAGTCTTGGAGCCTGGAGAACATTTTTTTTCTTTTTTTCCATCTATAAAAGAGGAAGAAGACCCACTGTCTCCTACCCTGCTTTATGGACTCAGTGCCACAGTGAACATACTGTGTGTAAATATTATGCATGCAATTAAGTATTCTGTATATATGGGATATACCAGCATGTATACTCAGAGAAGGCAATGGCACCCCACTCCAGTACTCTTGCCTGGAAAATCCCATGGATGGAGGAGCCTGCTGGGCCGCAGTCCATGTGGTCACTAAGAGTCGGACATGACTGAGCGACTTCTCTTTCACTTTTCACTTTCATGCATTGGAGAAGGAAGTGGCAACCCACTCCAGTGTTCTTGCCTGGAGAATCTCAGGGACAGGGGAGCCTGGTGGGCTGCCGTCTATGGGGTCGCACAGAGTCGGATACAACTGAAGCGGCTTAGCAGCAGCAGCAGCATGCATACTCTCCATGTGCTGTATACCATATATATGGTATATACTATTATGTATACTATGATGTATACTATATATACAGTATATGCAATTATATATGCTGTTATGTATACGATATATACATTGTATACTGTTATGTTTACTATTATGCACACTATATACTTTTTATACTATTATATATGTGCTGTTGTTGTTTAGTCACTCAGTCGTGTCTGACTCTTTGAGACTCTGGATTATAGCCCACCAGGCTCCTCTGTCCATGGGATTTCCCAGGCAAGAAGAATACTGGAGTGGGTTGCCATTTCTTTCTCCAGGGGATCTTATCCAGGTATCGAACCTGTGTCTCCTGCATTGGCAGGTGGATTCTTTACCCCTGAGTCACCAGGGAAGTGTGTATACTGTGTATACTATTATGTATACTGTTATGTTATACAAAGTGCAACATAGTCTGTATGTTTTTAATAATTATTAATATATATATTATACATGGTAATAATAACTGTTATTATTATTAAGCATGATTACAATGGCATTTCCCCCTAATTAGGGCTTTTGAACTGTAGTATTGGAGAAGACTCTAGAGAGTCTCTTGGACAGCAAGGAGATCAAACCAGTCAATCCTAAAGGAAATCAGTCCTGAATATCCACTGGAAGGACTGATGCTGAAGCTGAAGCTCCAATACTTTGGCCACCTGATGGGAAGAACTGACTCATTGGAAAAGACTCTGATGCTGGGAAAGACTGAAAGCAGGAGGAGAAGGGGATGACAGAGGATGCGATGGTTGGATGGCATCAATGACTCCATGGACATGAGTTTGAGCACGCTCTGGGAGATAGTGAAGGACAGGGAAGTCTGGCATGCTGCACTCCATGGGGTTGCAACGAGTTGGACACAACAGAGACAAAACTGATTCTTTCTTTGTAGGGGTCTCTCATTCTGGCTACATATATATTTGACAGCACTCCAATCAAGTTCCACAAGGAAACCTTACTGTCCATTTTCTAGGAGGGAGACAATTTGTAATGTTCATCCTACAGGGAATTGCAAAGTGAGGAACTCATATCTGATGAGCTGGGTTCAACCGACACTGAAGGGGTACTTCAAACTTGGGATAACTATAGTTTAGATGCTGAACCACAAACACATTTCATGTGATGACACTCAGCCCTATGGATGCCTGAGAGTAGTAGTGCCCTTCTTCACAACTTTGGAGCGTTCTGCTCACTGGAAAAAAAAATGTAAAAAAATAACAGGCAATTAAAGGAAATATGAATATAAAAAAAATTTTCATTCTCAACCTTGATTTTTTTTTCAGTCCAGCTGCTTATTATAGCTGTGTACTGTCCTCTCCAGCATTTCTAAAGCTTTTATATGACTTTAAATTTCAAAGCTACAGGTGGCCCACAAGAGCCACACTTCAAAGCCAGTTTTTGATTAAATGAAACAATATTTGTGTAATATGGGTCCCGGATCTTTGAACTTTTCCTGCTCAATTCATCCTACAAAGGTTCAATTAGGGGAGATCATACAACACAGTACCCTGGGCCATTTCCATCTGTCACTCAAGTTTGTCTCTTCAAATATCTTTTCTATCAACCCAGGAAAACAATTTATTTTGAGGATGTAATAATCATAAATCAAAAGCCACTTTCAAAGAAGCAATGTCCTTTGCGAGCGAGCGCGGTGTCGGCCCACGTAAGCACCATTTGAAGTGAAATTCTAAGCCTTGGCAGCCGCCGAGTCCTCGTCGTGTTACAACTTGTCTTACTATTGATAACTTGTACTTGCTGCCAACAAAAAACTCCCCGCCCGAGAGGCCCAGCGTTGGGCCAGCCTTTGTATTTTCGACTGGAGCATATTTCACTTCTGAATCTTGTGGTTTTGCCTTCAATGAAGGAAAAACTGATCTTCACAGTTTTAAACTTGTTAATTCAAGCCATATGTCAGAAACCCAGTCTCCATATGGTGCTATCCCACCTTATATTTACAGGGGGCTGCTTTCAAAACATTATTCTCAAAGCTGTATTTGCCCCAAAGTTAATATGTGGCATCCTGTGCTCTGAGTCCTGTTTTTAAATATCGCAGGCTCGGAGATTGCAGGCTGATAGAGCAAAATAGACTGATTATTAAAGACTAATTATGGCCTGTTTTATTGGCAAAAATGTGCTAATCAAGGCCTTGACTAGGGAAGTGCACCGAAAAGGAGAACGCTGGTCAATCTCCTCTCGCCAGACATGGTGAAAAGAAAAGAGGAAACAGAGAAAGAAAAGCCATAACCTCTTTGATTATAAATGAGCCTCACTGCAAAGTGTCCGTAACCAATGTAGAATTACAACTAACACACAAAGTCATTTTTGGATCTCAGCTTTGAGGGAGAGGTAGAAATGAAGCAAAGATTCAAAGGCCCTCAAAATCTCAGAGACTAGCAAGTACCTTAACTCACTGCCCAGTGCTTTGAAACTGGGATGTCCACCCAGCAATCCTAGTGACCTTTAGCATTAGGGGAGAAGCTCTTATTGAACATTGAGTTCACTTTCCCGAACACCTACCAGGAGGCTGCAGATGGATTGAAGCATAATTATCTTCCAACAGCTTTGTTTGATCTGCAGAGTCCAAGCAAGCATGGTTTTGATTTGAGAGATGAGCTTTTGAACGCAGTTGGCACCATATAGACGGTCGGTGTGTGTTAAATATATCATTTCTTTCTTTTTCTGGATAAAAAAAAAAGTGTGTTTCCTTGTGTCTGGTTTCTGGTGGGCATTTATATCTCCTTTCCTCCTTTGGAGACTCTTGCAAAGTTCGCTGACAAGATTCTTCCATGTGGAGGGCTGCCTGTGAGGCTGCAGGCTCTCACTGCAACTTCAATTCATCCTTCACTGAATCGATTCTGATCTTTTTTTGTTTGTATTTCACCCATTTCTCTCCTGTCCACCCTATCCTTTCTCCTCTATAACTCCTTGCATTCTCTTTCTTCTCCTTATCCTTTATTTTTGCTAGACAAATAAAAAAATGGCACGAAGTTTTCTTTGCAATTTACGAAATGATTCCAAAGGGATTTTCCAAAACATAAGCAAAATATCGGTTATAAGTACTGCCATGCATTTCAAACTATTTTTTTCCCCACAGTGATAAAAATGTTGCTATGTGCATAGTTTTCAAGTGAGGAGCAACCGAATCAAGAGAGACATAACGTGAATTCACATTTTTTCTTAAGCCTGAACAAATATGCAGACCTGTGTCTCTACTTTAAAAGCAGGACAGGTTGATGGTGGGAGGAGAAATGATGGAGGCATGGGAGAGAAAGACAAGTTTCGTGACTTAGTAACTATTCATAGTCTCTGTGACACCCTCGATTCTAAGAACAAAACGTAGCAGTTTTCTGAAATTAAAAACACGCACATGTGAATGAGCTGGCTCAAGGATTAAGTTGGAGTGGGGGCGGAAATCCATTCAGGATTTTCCCAGTGAGTTTACGCTTCCAACCAATCAAGCCACGAGAGTGCACAATCCCCTTTGCTACTGCAGTGTGGGGGAGACGGGCATGAAAAGGATGCTCCATGGCTCATCCTGCAGACCTGCCAGAGAGAAGGGGCTCAGCCCAGCCTTGCCTTTGGGGACTGGAGGGAAAGATGAATGCTTTCTTCAGACTCTTAGGTAAAACCCAGCCCAGATAACCTGCTGCATGATGTCCTGCTCTGTTATTTGCAACTTACATTGAGTTAAGGCTGAAGAATAATAACAAACTGTGATTTCTGACGGCTGATTAGCCTGATCTTATCTGAGTCTAGCCACGATGTCCTTTCTGCTCATGGCTTTCTCAGACTTCTGGTGCTATCGAATGAAAGTAATGTGTTTCTAAATTAGACCAGCTTCCTTAGTAGTAACACCGCTTAATGGCTAACTCATTACCAAGGTCGAAAACTAATTATCTTACCAGTGTGCTTTTTTTTTTTTAAGGATCTCAAACTCTAAATTGTTTATTTTGGCTTTGGTTTTAGTTTTTCCCTCCTCTTTAAGTCTCTCCCTGATAGCCATCATGACTCAGAGGCTACTGGCAAAATGTGGAGACTACTCCCCCCTGCCTTTTAATTGAGGATTATGATAAAATTCTGGTTCTGATAGACATGCAGTTTCTAAATCGAAAGAGACACTTTCTGATTGATGCCCTCAATAAATACCACATGAAATTCTATGAAGCTGAGGGCTCTCAAGTTATAAAAACAAGTTGGCTTTGGTCTTGGGAGAATGAGATGTTTTTGCATAGTTTAAGAATAAAAGCATGTTACTCTGACAGGCCCTGTAATTGTGCCTTCTCGATATGCTGCTGTCAGAAAACATCTGGTCCTGCCACTGGACATGTATGAAAAGCTACCTGGGTACCTTTTAATCTGAGCCCTACTTCTTCTAGCACGACCGTCTGGGAACTTTAAGTGGACAATGGCAGATGATGGAATTTCTAGAGGAGCCGCCTGCTGGACGGTTACTAAATTATCTTCTAACAAGCTGAGTCACTCAGGACATATTAGGTTAACTGACCATCAGCAGTGATTCCATAAGATAAATTATACCTATTGAGCTGCCGCACAGGCTCAATGTCTGATAAATTATTAATGTCACAGAATTGGAATGATTAAGTTGTAAATAGCAGAATTTTTTTTAACTCAGGCTATTTGAAATATTCCCGTTCCTCTTTCTTAAAATGTATCCTCTGATGTTACCATGTGTGTTGTTTATAACAAGGATAATAAAACATTCATCAAATCTTTGAAGCATTAAATGAGTCATGGCGTCTTACTGAAG
Source organism: Bison bison bison (assembly GCF_000754665.1). Lineage (NCBI taxonomy): Eukaryota > Metazoa > Chordata > Mammalia > Artiodactyla > Bovidae > Bison > Bison bison. The sequence continues at coordinate 8,357,655 of NW_011495064.1, forward strand.
TATACAACAAATAAATGTGATCTAACAGTGCTGTTTCTATTTATAGTTGTCTTTTAGGAACTTAATGTTTCACTATATATACTAAGTACGTTTACACATTGGGATTGCTGTCTAAGGCTCTGTTTTCAAAAATGTATTGTGATAGTTCATGGTCTTTTGAAATAATGGTGCAACCATGATGACATTGAAGAAAACTGATGTATTACTAGAAATAGGAAGCTAGCAACATGTGTAGCAGTATATTAGACATTCCCTTTTCTTTGTATAAGGGGCACTTTGCATACTTTCAAGCTGCAGAGTAAAATATGTTGGTCTGAAACAGGCATCATTTCATTCTAAAGGAGCTAGAATCACAAGATTGTGGGATCTTAGATCCCTGAGCAGGGATTGACGTGCACCCTGAAGAAGAAACACAGCATCTTAACCACCAGACCACCAAGGAAGTTCCTAAATTACATTTTTATCTCAATTACCTTCAATATGTGTGGTTCCAGCCTGCGTTTTATTTGTAAAGATAAATATGGGTGTTTTAATATGAATTTTTATTGGATTTGCTTTGGAAAAAGAAAGTTGCACTAATTTCAATCAAACTAGCGTGTGCCTGCCTGTGTGCTAAATTGCTTCAGTTGTGTCTGACTTTTTGAAACCCACCAGGCTCCTCTGTCCCTGGGATTCTCCAGGCAAAAATACTGGAGTGGGTTGCCGTACCCGTACCCTCCTTCAGAGGATCTTCCCAACCCAGGGATTGAACCCATGCCTCTTACATCTCTTCCATTGGCAGGCAAGTTCTTTACTACTAGCGCCGCCTGGGAAGCGCTATCAAACATCTACACCTTGTGAAATGAAAATTCTGCAGTCGATATACTGAAGCTGAGTGACTTTTTGGGGGCTTCCTTGGTAGCTCAGCTGGTGAAGAATCCACCTGTAATGCAAGAGATCCTGGTTCAATTCCTGGGTTGGGATGATCCCCTGGAGAAAGGATAGGCTACACACTCCAGTATTCATGGGGTTCGCTGGTGGCTCAGCTGGTAAAGAATCCACCTGCAGTGCAGAAGGCCTGGGTTCAATCCCTAGGTTGGGAGTATCCTCTGGAGGAGGGCATGGCAACTCACTCCAATATTCTTGCCTGGAGAATTCCATGCACAGAGGAGTCTGGTGGGTGGTGGGCTACAGTCCATGAGGTCACAAAGAGTCAGACATGACTGAGCGACTAAGCGCAGCACAGTGACTCTTTAGCAGACATCTGCCTCATTCTGACCGCAGGCTTTCCTGCTTCTGGAGCTCTGCACTGCCAGGCTTCTGGCTGAGGGCACCTGAAGTTAGGATGAACAGACCTTCCAGACTGGTGCAGAGATGAACACCGATGAGTACCAATCAGTTCCCCAGTCCACCTCCCACTGGCCAACCACTGATCAGAGAGGGAGCAGGTGTGCATGTGTGCTCTGCACGGTCAATGAGACCCGGAGGGGAAGTCTACTGGGAGATAGGGAGCTGAGAGGGTGAGACAGGAGCCACCTAGGAGGAGACGAAGAATGAAAAGACAAAATCGCCCAAGGCAAAATCCTCTCAACTCACTGTAGGCCTCCTCCTTTGACCTTGAACTTCAGTGTGATGCTGCAGATGCAGCGCCCCCTCCCCTGTGCTTTTGGCCCCCAAATGGCATCATGAAGTAAAGAAGCCTGTGCCTTTTCTTCCCTCCACTGACCTCTTGTCCTGGAGAGAAATAAGCTCCTGTATGTTTAGCTCTTTCTACTGGGGTTTCTTGTCACTTGCAGCCAAATACAGTCTCACTGATACAACTAGTGGGGGGCGGGGGGTCATGATGCACAGAAAGGAAACCAAATGGTGCCCCGATGTTCACAGTTAACTCATGCAGTGACATCATCATTGTTTTCCAGTAAAATGATTACTTTCAGAGATGCTATTTTTTTTTTTTTACATTTTCTCTGCTATATGAAAAAAAAAGCATTATCCTTAAATTGGCCTGATACTTCTTGAATTAATACTCAGTTAAACTTATTAGTGGAGCTTCCCTAGTGGCTCAGTGGTAAAGAATCTGCTAGCCAATGCAGGAGATGTGGGTTAGATTCCTGGGTCAGGAAATTCCCCTGGAGAAGGAAATGGCAATCTACTCCAGTATTCTGGCCTGGGAAATCCCATGGACAGAGAAGCCTGGCAGGCTACATACAGCCCATGAGGTTGAAAAAGAGTCAGACATGACTTAGCGACTAAACAACAACAACAAAGCTTATTAGTAGGCGATGCATTGTATGTCAGAGGAAACAGAACCACGATTATTACAATGCCTTTGAGGGACAGAGGTTCCTGTGTCAAACTTTCATCAGCTTTTTAAAAATCTTTTTAAAACCCAGATGTTTCCTGAGTCTTCATGCCTGCTGGGGTGATCTTTCCCTTTAAGTATTAGGTGCGAATGTTCTCACACGTGTCCCATGTTTGGTAGGAATGATGTTCTCCTGTGGGTGGTGATAGTGTTATGTTTATCCTGGTGACCTTGGCTCTGACCTTTGGCTTCTGCTTTTGTTGCTGTTTCCCTCTGTCCTCCCAGCATTGAAGGCAGTCACTTTTCATGCCTATATTTATTCTTTCAACATATACTTAACTTCCACCCACGTGGAGAAAGATTAATGTGGAGATTAAATGAGAGACGATATGTAAAGTGTTAGCACAAGTGCTCCCAGGAACATCTTTCTTTCTTTGTGGAATCAAGATTCAGTGCCTAAACTCCGGCTTAATGGACCTGGATTTCAGTTCCTGGTCTATCCAGTTGACCCCATTTCTATAAACCTGAAAAAAGGGGGTGCATCGTAATACCTAACACTTGAGATAGTTGGAAGGACCAAGTGTAATGTTGTAAATCACCTAGAAAACACATCCTGTATTATTTTTTGGTTTTGACTTTTTATCTCCAGGTTCCCTTTTGCAGATGGGTACCGGACCATCCTTTCTTCTTCTCCATTAGCGTATGGATATCAAAATTGCAGTTAAATGCAAATTTTAAATGCACTTACCCCAGAATTTGTGTAATTCACAATGGTGTATATGATCTACTTCATTAAAACAGAAACTCACTGGGTATGGACGATTTTATTTTATTTTTTTTTTGTTTTGATGTGTCGACCAGACGTTGCTTTTGATGTTCTTAGTGCAGTTAGGGCTGATTTGATGGGGGCTTTGTATTTGATCTGGGGCTTTTACTTTCCTGAATCTCAAATGTATTTGCACAGAGAGAGGCATTTATGCTCTTTATGAATCCTGTCTCATAACAACAGAATTCAGTGGGATGCACCAAAATGGTCTCTGTTTTGAGTTCAAAATTAGCTTATTTTCTCTGTCCCTTTAGAAATGGGAAGATTGAATGGCCTTCAATAAACTCCAGCTTTTGTCCCTTAGCTAAAAAGGGAGATTTCTAAATATAATGAGGTCCTTCTGGGAGGGTTTTATTCATGCTGCCATACTCAAGTCAAAAACAACAACCCCAAATGTTTTGATGGTCCAGCATATTCCTGCTCATTTGGGTAAGGCCAATGAGCCCACTTGAAGATCAATTAGTTTCTAGCCATGTGTAACACAGAGATTCCTAGGCATCTTCACAGAGAATATTTTAATACAAATGCTTTATTTTTGTTTCTTTCTTTTTTTTTTTTAGAAAACAAAATGTCATTCTCTACATAGGAAAGGTGACATTTTTGAAAATCATTGACATTTTTCTATATCCTGGGATATTTCAAGCAGTGACATTATTAAATTAATTCAACAGAAATAGAAAAATTGCCAACAGAGTAGGTGGCCAAATAGGAAGTCCAAATGTGCAAATATGATCAACTGCTAGAGAATTCACATATTCAGAATTACCCTTAATTATGTGAACTTGAGTGTCCTCTATCAAGTTGACAAGACTAAGCAATGAAAACTGGATTTGAATTTATACATCAGGCTTTAGTTCCCTTATTTCTGTTTATATGAACAAAAGTTTTGCACATTAAGAGTATCCGTAGATACTCTTAGAACAGTTATATTTCTAAAAAATTGTAAAATGGAATTTTATATGTGAAACACTATAAATGTAGTTTTGGATTCAAAGAGTCTCCTTTGTGGATTATAAAATCACAGAAAAATGTCCTTTTTTGTAGTTTCAAAGAAGCCTTAGAAAGTACTAAGTCCAGAGATCTTAAAGTGGGCTTCGGGCAGAGAACATGATCATTAATTCCTGTCTATTTATTTTGCTTGAACAAATAAAAAAGAAATAGAGCTTAAGTAATATTTCAGATATAAACTGTCTTTCCCACTGTCACCCAGCTGGAATGTCAGAGGTCCAGGGATGTATCCCCTAAAAGTGTGTTGGCCAGTCAGATCAATCTGGATGCATGCTAGCCACAGAGTGGCAGATTTTAATCCTTTAGTTACTGTATCTTGGGGAGATATGATGGCCAAGGGAGGGTACTTTTAGAGGCTCAGGACAGTGGCTGTTAACATCCAAATGAAAGTGAATCAGTTCTGTTGTTCATTGTTCAGCTGCTAAGTTGCGTCTGACTCTTCCCAACCCCATGGACTGCACCACGCCAGGCTTCCCTTTCCTTTACTGGAGTTTGCTCAAAATCATGACCAATAAGTCAGTAATGCCATCCAACCGTCTCATCCTCTATCATCCCCTTCTAGATCCTAACAAACCAGTATGGCGGCACCATGAGTCCCAGATGGCACCCAAGGTGAGCTGAGGGGGAGAAAGGAGCTCCCCGTTGCGGAGTTTTGGACAGGGTGCTTCCATTTGCCCAGCTGGCTACACTACGTACTGCCAGAATCTAGACTCAAGGCAGAAGCTTTGCTTTCTCTTTTGGAGTCTGGACATTATGGTAAATACATGTTAGATATGTTTATCTGCTCATGCGAGATATTGATAATGCCCCAAATTGCAAAATCTTACCTAGTAACTTCCTCTCAAAGAGAGAAAAGGAAACTGTAAGTAGCTTCTAGGGAAAAGGTTGTCCAGGGGCTATCGATATAGCCTCTGGCATGTCTTCATTACAGAGTCAGTCTCCCAGCCATAGGAGAAGGCTGAACAGCTGCTGGCCCTTCAGAGATGCCGCGAGAGGTGATGGAAACACTCAGGGGACAGAGGGTTGCTAAGTAACGAACGGGTCTTGACACCAAGCTTTTGGAAGCTCAGACCTGCAGACTAGTCACGTATATGCTCCAAGACAATTTTGTCAACCAAGCAAGATTTTCTGGTTTCACTCAATCACATTGAACACTTACCATGTGCCATTGACTCTGCTAACTGCTGAGGATAAAATGATAAATAAAACAGACATGGTTCCTGTTCTTACATTTCATTATTTTGAAGTGTGGACTATGTCCTATGGTACACACACACACACACACACACACACACACACGCATGCACTGAAACTATTGAGCTTAATCTCTACTGTCACCTTGCCCAAAGATCAGCCACACAGTTGGGGCTGATACACCCACACTAGAAAAATAAATCAGCAAACAAATAATATATGGAATGATTGCATTATTTTTTGCTCATTTGTCTTTCCAACCAGAACATTGATGTCTGGCACAGGGTATGAATATACGTCAAATAAATGACTGGAATAAGAGAGGAGAGTGTAAATTCCATGCAAGCATTTTTAGACATGTTTTGTTGTTATTGTTCAGTTGCTAAGTTGTGTCCCACTCTGTGACCCCATGGACTGCAGGATGCCAGGCTCCTCTGTCTTCCTCTGTCTCCCAGAGTTTGCTCACGTTCATGTCCACTGAGTCAGGGATACTTCTAACCATCTCATCCTCTGCTGTTTCCTTCTCCTTTTGCCTTCACTTTTTCCCAGCATCAGAGTCTTTTCCAATGAGTAAGCTCTTTGCATCAGGTGGCCAAAGTATTAGAAATTCAGTTTTAGCATCAGTCCTTGCAGTGAATATTCAGGGTTGATTTCCTTTAGGATTGACTGCTTTTATCTCATTGCTGTCCAAGGTACTCTCAAGAGTCTTCTCCAGCACCACAATTTGAAAGCATCAATTCTTTGACTCACAGCCCTCTTTATGGTTCAACTCTCACATCCATACACGACTACTGGAAAATCCACAGCTTTGACTATATCGACCTTTGTCAGCCCAGGGATGTCTCTGCTTTTTAATATGCTGTCTAGATTTGTCATATAAAAATTGAAATTATTTTTGAGGTACAATACATGCCCAGTAACGAGGCTGCCTCCTCAGCGTGAAGGTAATTTTTGATGTTTTGAACAAGGAGTTAGCTGACTTCCAGGGATGCCTTCAGAATGTTCTCTGATGACTCTCAGGCCCAATCTGGGCACATAATTCTCTAAACTCAGTAAGTCTGTGTAAAATTTCACTGACTTTTATCAATATGGAAATTCCTATTCAGAAAAATCAGCCGTGGCTTTTGGCATCACCACGACCATTCCTGAATTTAATTTTTCTTCGCCATCCAGTGGAGTAATTTTTGCAGAGTAAACAAGCATGAAACGACTCTTCCATAGTAATTTAGTCATGTAGAGAAGATTCAAGGTCTGGGAGCACTTTAAGTGGTTCCAAGGCCTTTATTTCCTCTTCTCCAATGGTGATACTATTTTTAGTTGGATAAAAGTACTAATTTGTCACTGAAAACAAATATAATGGGGTTCTTCCTTGGTGACACTAGATGATAGATTTTCTCAGCTCACTGAAGGATGCTGGCTCATCTTCCAAGCCAGACATGGCTTCATTAGTAGCCTTGGCCCAATGTTTTTCTAATATAGAAAATTAGAACTTGGAAATGATACAAGAATTATTTATACCAAATCATTTGTGAAAAACTGGAGGATGAGACATATTAACCAAGGCTGAAATTCAGATGCTATCTAAAAGCAGCAATCTTCGATTATTTGTATCTGGCACTAATCTGACTCCAGGAATTTCCTAGAATTAACATCTGGGCCATTGGCTTCCCAGGTGGTGCTAGTGGTAAAGAACCCACCTGAAAATGCAGGAGACATAAGAGGCGCATGTTCAATCCCTGGGTCGGGAAGATCCCCTGGAGGAGGGCATGGCAACCCACTCCAGTATTCTTGCCTGGAAAATCCCATGGACAAAGGTTCTTCACAAAGAGTCGGACACAACTGAAGCGACTCAACATGCACACAACATCTGGGCCATGCTTCTTTTATGTTTTCATCATGAAACAGTGACATTTAGTGCTACTCCTTTCCTCAAGTCCCTTAAATGTATTGCCATGCTATTTTCATAGCAAAATAGAATAATGGTCCAGCATTCAGTCTTCAAGTGCTTTAACTCTACGAGAAAGTTAAAAGATGAGAGAGATTCTGATGAACAGAAAACATTTCCTTTAAAAAAAGAAAGAAGTAGACAAGTCAAAACGTGAATAGTATTAATAAATTATTTGAAAATGTATGTATCAGAAGAGAGATAATTAATTATATAAATATATAAAGGGACAAGTGTAGCCAGCAGGTTAGTAATGAATATTTCAGAAGCTGAGGCTTAAAAAATATGCTTCTTAATTATGTTCATTTACAGATTTCTAAAAGAAAGGGTGTTAATGGGATAAAAGAATTTCAATACATAAAATGAAGATGAATCAAAATGAATTGTGAACAAAAAAATTAGAGTAGATGACATATAAATAAATTGTAAATATTAAAGTATCTTTTTGTCCTACATGTTATTAACAAGAAGTATTTTCTCTGTTGCTTAGATTTTAAAGGTAGGAGTTTAATTTAGTCTTAGACTAAGAAAGCTGAAATATAGTGGCTTCCAATTTTTTGTATATTCATCTCTGAAACCTAGATTTCAGAAAAATAAGGTCTTTTTTTTTTTAAGCCAAAAATAAGGTTGGACTTTTAAAAAAAAAGGTGGGGAGGGAGGATTTTCCTGGTGGTCAAATGGTTAAGATTATGCCTTCCAATGCAGGGGGCTGAGGGGAGTTTGATCCTGGTCAGGGAACTAAGATCCCACATGCCTCACAACTAAAAATACCCAAAACATAAAAAGGAAACAATATTATAATAAATTCAATAAAAACTTTAAAAGTGGTCCATACGAAAAAAAAATTTTTTTTTCAAAAAAGGTCAGACTTGGTTTACCTGGTGGCTCAGCTGTTAAAGAATCCGCCTGCAAGGCAAGAGACCTGGGTTCAATCCCTGGGTTGGGAAGATCCCCTGGAGAAGGGAAAGGCTACCCACTCCAGTATTCTGGCCTGGAGAATTTCATGGACTGTATAGTCCATGGGGTCTCAAAGAGTGGACATGACTGAGTAACTTTCACTTAGTATATAACAAACTTTTTTTTTTTTTTTTAACATTGGAGACAAGTAGAGTCTGAGAAATCCATTTCTGATTGGAATCTGTTCATTGTGAAGTGTAGTTTTCAGAAACTTCGACTTCTGTTCCCATATTTGCACAGAAGCTATAGTCAAAAGTATTACTTAATGATTACCTATGGCTTTGAACTTTGGCTGGCCACCGTGATTTGCTTCCATTTGTTATTTGGGAACATTTAATTTTAACTCAAATGAGAATTATGGAACCACAGACCTGAATTTGAGTTGGAAAATAACCGAGTAGGGTTCTCACCCACTGCTGTCTTGGAAATAAGGGCTCTGAGCCCTGCTTAGTGTAGGTTATTGAAGTTTACACAGTGAGTCAGAGAATGAACTTGTACAGATCAGGGATTCCAAAGCCTGGGCCCATCACTTGTCTCAGTGAGACAGGCCAGTTCAAACTTTCTGCAAATGTTAAAAAAAAAAAAAAAAAAGTTCAGAATTCTACCTGAGGAGTCACCTTGTGGGCTCAGTAATCCAGTGGCCAAGGAGTTAGTGTCCTAAGCACCAGGGGAGGTCTGGGGCCTGACCTGAGCGCCTGACGGATGCTTTCATCTCATTTTACCATCTCCAGTGTTTCACAGAAGACATTCAAAAAGCATCACATTGTATAAATAGAAAAAGGATTGCAGATTAGAGATCAGTGATTTGAGAGCACCCTCAAAGCCATCTAGCAAATAAGAAGAAAATGGATTCTACATACCTTTTTGTTTTCATTAAAATATTCTTTAAGAAATAGATATTGTAACCCTGGAAATGTCAATTTCAACAAACTCCCATGGATGAACTGCCTCAGATTTCAATGAACTGTTCTCTTGATGATCTGTGGGGCTGATTCCATTCATTTACCCTGTGTGAAAGAACGTATCCAGCAGGTTTTTGTGGAGGCGGTCTGACCAAGTTAATTTTCTTAAGCTAAAGAAATACAGTGAAGTGAAGTGATAATCACTCAGTTGTGTCCAATTCTTTGCAACCCCCATGGACTGCAGCCCACCAGGCTCCTCTGTCCATGGAATTCTCCAGGCAAGAATACTGGAATGGGTTGCCATTCCCTTCTCCAGGGGATCTTCCCAACAAGGGATCGAACCCTTGTCCCTTGCACTGGCAGGCAGGTTCTTTATCACTGAGCCACCTGGTAAGTGCTCAGCCAGCTGGAGAATGCAGCGGTAATGCTAGGAAGATCCAGTGCAAAGACAAGAAGAGCACTGGTTCCTGGTGACATCACTGAGCCTCAGGCTAACCAACCCTTTCCCTGTGATGCCAGGGACTTCTTGTGTAAAGTGATTCCACCCTACTCATTGTTTAAAACAGCTAATTGAGGATATTCTGTTGTTTTCTGCAGGGAGTCCTAAGGGACACACAAAGAACATAGAAGTAGCCCGTTGTCTGATATTTTTTTAAACGCAGTGACCCCCATCAAGGACTTCTCCTTCATCCAGCCACTTCCATCACTAAAGATGCTGCTAAGAATATATAGTTGGCTAGATTACTATCACCAGTGATGGAATATTCAAAATCTAATCAGTTTTCAGTTCAAGGAAATAACCGCTAATAAAAAAAATGCTTTTGGATCATTTCATGAGGCAGAGTACTTTATTCCATATGGCATCCTGCAAGTCCATATGGCTTCAGGAATTAGAGAGGTATATTTGTCAAAATATTCAATCAATTGCAGCCCTTAAAGTTGATAATGTTATGTGTTTGGAGCATACACCATCTCGTGAAAATGGGGGAAAGTCAAAGGAGCAAAATGCCAGCCAAAGGAAAATCACAGTGATTTTATATTCAGGAGAGAGAAAAGAAAGAAAAGAGACCCATGCGCTGCTGTAATTTAATCTAAATCATATGAATGATATCGACTCTGCTGCAGTAACCTAGTCACGGGTAAAAAACAGTGTGTAATAAGGTTTATTCAAATAAGAATGGGGCAGGAAGTTCTGATTATTTTACATTTCAATTGGCATCATTTCAGAATTTCAACCCTGTATAAAGCAGTTACCTTGAAGAAAAAGACATGTAATAAGCAAACTTAAACACCTTGAAAATATTTCTTTTTTTTTTTTTTAAGTATTTTTCTGTATCCAACCCTACTTCAAAGATTGTTCTTAACCCCTCCTGGCTTTGGCTGCCTGTAAACTGTTTAAGTGGTAACTGATCTGAGAATTCTTCTGCAAATTAGGCTTTCCAGATAAAGGACTTAAGTGGGCTAGCTGCCTGTGTGCAATAGCCCACACCGTGGGCACTTTCCATCTTTACACATCCTGGAGTTGGTCTGGCAGCTCTCAGAGTGAGTGGGGAAGACGGCTCAGGGCGGTTGCGCACAATTTCTCAGGCAACACGTTTTTTTGCAGGAAAAGAAAGAAAAGGAAAATGGGGATAAGCAAAGCTGTATTTCACTGAACTTCTCCCAAGGGAGTGAAGGCAGAAGATGCAGAGTTTCTATGGTCTGTAAAAATGAGAGTCAACAACCAGATAAACAAAGGCAATTCCCCTGGATTTATATATAGCCATGAATACATCAGCCAAGAGGTAGGCATCAAAGTTTGCAAGGGCCATGAAGCACGATGAGACTCGTTTTCTGAAATGCATTTCACTGTAAAGGGACTAGTCTCAGATCAGAAGGCAGAATACACCCAGCACAAGTTAGGTGAGTAAAATGCAGTGTTCATGTGTCTGGATGTTTATACAAAGGAGCTTATAAGTGAATACATTCAAAGTGTATTTCACTTCATCAAAAAGTGATCCTCCAGAAATTATAGTGAAACTGGAATGGCATAAATGCTAACTAAGGCAGCTTTAATAGAGTAGAATCAGCTAGAATTTGGAAACAAAAAATCTGGGTTTGAAGCTTGACTCTGTTATTTACTAGCTTGTAACACTGGACATGAGTACATCATGAGAAATGCTGGGCTGGAAGAAGCACAAGCTGGAATCAATATTGCCAGGAGAAATATCAATAACCTCAGATATGCAGATGACACCACCCTTATGGCAGAAAGTGAAGAGGACCTAAAAAGCCTCTTGATGAAGGTGAAAGAGGAGAGTGAAAAAGTTGGCTTAAAACTCAACATTCAGAAAACAAAGATCATGGCATCTGGTCCCATCACTTTATGGGAAATAGATGGGGAAACAGTAGAAACTTTTTTTGGGGGGGGCTCCAAACTCACTGCAGATGGTGACTGCAGCCATGAAATTAAAAGACGCTTACTCCTTGGAAGAAAAGTTATGACCAACCTAGAAAGCATATTGAAAAGCATAGACATTACTTTGCCAACAAAGGTCCGTCTAGACAAAGCTATGGTTTTTCCAGTGGTCATGTATGGATGTGAGAGTTGGACTGTGAAGAAAGCTGAGCGCCGAAGAATTGATGCTTTTGAACTGTGGTGTTGGAGAAGACTCTTGAGAGTCCCTTGAACTGCAAGGAGATTCAACCAGTCCATTCTAAAGGAGATCAGCCCTGGGATTTCTTTGGAAGGAATGATGCCTG
>NW_011495064.1:8369609-8391328 GCF_000754665.1 Bison bison bison
TGATGCTGGGAGGAATTGGGGGCAGGAGGAGAAGGGGACGACAGAGGATGAGATGGCTGGATGGCATCACTGATTCGATGGACGTGAGTCTGAGTGAACTCCGGGAGTTGGTGTTGGACAGAGAGGGCTGGCGTGCTGTGATTCATGGGGTTGCAAAGAGTTGGACACGACTGAGCGACTGAACTGAATTGAACATTGGACAAATAATGTCTCTGTTTCTTTATTAATAAAATAGGAATTATGTAACTTCTTTGAATAGTTTCAGGAATGTTAAATGAGATCATTCACTGGATAAGACCTAGTAGGAGGGGCAGATTCCTTTTCTGTGCTAGTCACCATTTTGACTGCTAGACCAAGCCTTATTTTTTGATTTTTGAAGTCCAGTTATCTGTTATTTGGGGAGGGTCACCAATAGTTTTGGTGTCATGTCTAAGAATCTATGGTCATTGAAATTTTGGGTGTTATTGTTTGGTCACTCAGTTGTGTTGACTCTTTGTGACCCCATGGACTGTAACCCACCAGGGTCCTCTGTCCATGAGATTCCCCAGGCAAGAATACTGGAGGAGACAAAAAGTGTTAGTTGTTCAGCTTGTCTGACTCTTTGCAATTAAATGGATTATAGTCCACCAAGGTCCTCTGTCCGTGGAATTCTCCAGGCAGGAATACTGGGGTGGGTTGCTATTTTTTTCCTCCAGGGGATCCTCCCAATCCAGGGATCAAACCTGCATTACCTGCATTACAGGTGGATTCTACACCACTGAGTCCCTGGGGAAGCACATTAAATTTTAGTAGAAATTGCATCTAATCTGTAGATATCTTACTATCTTGACTATTAAAATTTCCAATCCATGAATGCAAGGTGTTTTCTCTTTATTTAGATCTTTCTTAGTTTCTTTCAGCATTTTTTTTTAAGTTTTCTGTATATAAGTCTTCTACCTCCTTGGCTAAGTTTATCTTTTAGCATTTTAGTCTTCTGGATACTAATGTAAATGGAATTTAATTTTTTTATGATCTCCTTTTTAGATTGTTTATTGCAAGTATATATGAACAAGATAGAATTTTTAAATATTTTGTAAACTGCAATTTTGCTGACTTTGTTAGCTCTAGCTAGTTCTTTTTTTTTGTTTAATTCTTTGGTACTTTTAATATGTAGAATCATGTCATCTGAAAATAGAAATAGTTAAATTCTTTTTTCAGATTTGGATGCCTATAATTTCTTTTCATTTTCTAATTTCTCTGGGTAGAACTTCCAGTACAGTGTTGACTCTGTGGTGTGAGAGTGGGCATCCTTATCTTGTTCCTGATATTAGGAAGGAACTTTCAGCCCTTTACCTTTGAATAGGGTATTATCTAAGGCCTTTCTGTTGTTGTCCAGTCACTAAATTGTGTCCAGCTCTTTGCTACCCCATGGACTGTAGCACGCCAGGCTCCTCTGTCCTCCACTATGACCTGGAGTTTGCTCAAATTCATGGCCATTGAGTCAGTGATGCTATCTAACCATCTCATTGTCCGTAGCCTCCTTTCCCTCCTGCCCTCAATCTTTCCCAGCATCAAGGTCTTTTCCAGTGAGTTCACTCTTCATATCGGATGGTCAGAGTATTGGAGCTTCAGCTTCAGCATTGGTCCTTCCAATGAATATTCAGGGTTGATTTCCTTTAGGATTCCTAAAGAGCTTTGTATAAGTATATTTTATCATATACAGTATCCCTCTATCCCTAGTTTACTGATGGGTTATTTTTTTAATCATGAAAATGTGGTGAATTCTGTCAAATGCTCTTTCCACATCAATTTAGATAATCATTTGTTTTTTTCCCTTTGTATTACTGTGGCACATTAGTTGATTTTCTTATGTTGAACAACTCTTGCATTAGGATAAATCCCACTTGGTCATGGTGTGTAACCCTTTTTACATGTTGATGTATTCAGTTTACTAGTGTTCCGTTGAGGAAATTTCCATCTAAAAAGTGAACAAAAGAGATGTTCACTTTTCTTCTCTTGTGGTGTCTTTGCTGGGTTCTTAGAATGAAAGGGAATATTTAGTTTTGGAAGATTTTGAGAATGAGCGGTGATAATCTTTATTTAAATATTTGGTAGATGTCATCACTAAAGCCATTTTTATTTGAAGCTTTTTGATTACTAATTCAATTTCTTTATTTTTTGTAAGTATATTCAGCTTTTCTACTTCTTCTCGAGTCAGTTTTGGCAACCTTTGCAAATTTTTCCATTTTGTGTAGGTTATCTATTTTTAGTGTATTTATTTTTATTTCTGTAAGATAATAGTAATGTCATGTTTTTAACTGCTAATTTTAGTCATTTGCATCTTCTCTACTTTTTTCCTCCAGTCAATCTAGCAAGAAACTTGCCAATATTTATAAATCTTTTAGACAGCTAACTTTTAGTTTTAGTGGTTCTCTATATTTTTTCTATACTCTAATTTATATCTTCTGTAATCTTTGGTATTTCTTTCTTTCCTCTGCTGCTGCTGCTAAGTCGCTTTAGTCGTGTCCGGCTCTGTGCGACCCCATAGACAGCAGCCCACCAGGCTCCCTCATCCCTGGGATTCTCCAGGCAAGAACACTGGAGTGGATTGCCATTTCCTTCTCCAATGCGTGAAAGTGAAAAGTGAAAGTGAAGTCGCTCAGTCATGTTCAACTCTTAGCGACCCCATGGACTATAGCCTACCAGGCTCCTCCATCCATGGGATTCTCCAGGCAAAAGTACTGGAGGGGGTTGCCATTGGTTTCTTTCCTCTAGCTTTGGTTTAAATTTGCTTTCGTATTTCTATTTGTAAGATAGGTTACTGATTTGAAATTTTTCTTCTTCTTCTTCTTTTTTTTTTTTTTAATGTAGGCCTTGACATTAAATTCCAGTTTCCCTTGGAACACTGCTATTGTTACATCCCATTAATTTTCATTTGTCTCAAAATATTTTCCAATTTCCTTTGTAATTACTCTTTTGACCTGTTGGTTGTTTGAATTAGCCATCTAACTGTCATGTTTGTGAATTTACCAGTTTTCTTTGTGTTATTGATTTCTAACTTACTTCATTGTAGTCAAAGAAGATACTTCCTATGATTTCATTTTCTTCAATTTACTGAGGTTTCTTTTATAGCTTAACATATGGAGAAAGTTCCATTTGCACATAAGAAATACATGTATTCTGCTGTTTCTATATGGACTGTGTATGTAGGTCTCATGGGGCTTCCCTCATGGCTCAGTGAGTAAAGAATCAACCTGCAAGGCAGGAGACATAGGAGAGTAGGATATTCTGAGTTGTTCAAGTCCTCTGTGTCCTAATTTTTTTTTTTTTTTTTGGTCTGGATCTTCTATCGATTATTAGAGTGGGGTATTGAAGTTCCCCACCAGTATTGTGAAACTAATTCAATTCTGAATTTATTTCTCATAGTTCTAGGAATTGGAAGTCCAAGATCAGGTGTCAGCCTGGTTGGGCTATGAAAACCCTCTTCTGGGATGTAGACTTCCCACTTCTTGCTGTGCCCTAACCTGGTAAGAGGGGCTAGGGAGCCCTGGGGGATCTCTTCTGTGAGATCACTTATCTCACTCACGAAGGTCCCACCCTCATGACACATGCATGTCCGAAAGGCCCTGAGTCTTAATACCACCGTCTTTGGGGGTTAGGATTGGTTGGGCTCTAACAATACTATGTAGTTCCCTTTGTGAGAAATTCTAGAAAAGGCAAAACTGTGGGGACACAAGGGCTTCCCAGGTGGCTCAGTGGTAAAAATTTTGCCTGCCAATGCAGGGGACACAAGTTTGATCCCTGGGTCAGAAAGACGCCTTAGAGAAGGAAATGGCAATGCACTCCAGTATTCTCGCCTGGGAAATCCCGAGGACCGAGGAGCCTGGCGGGCTACAGTCCACGGGGTCACAAAGGATCAGACATGAGTGAGCAACTAAACCACAACAACACGTGACAGAAAGCATATCGGTGGTGGTCTGAGGTCTGTGGTCAGGGGAGAGGATTGATTAAAAAATTAAAAACAAACAAACAAAAAAAACCACGCGGAACTCTTCAGTGGCCATAGAGTGACTTTATGTCCTGATTGCAGTGGTGGTTATCTGACTGTAAGCAACTGGCAAAATTCACCAAATGTGGATGGGCTTATTATGTGCAGTTAGTTTATATCTCAATCGAGCTGAAACTAAAAAGTAATCTCATTTATAGAATGAAGTGAATATAAATGCATTTAACGAATATCTTTATAAATAAACACTTGTTAAAAACAATAATTTGTCATAATACTGATATTTTCGCTCTGCAATCTCATTTTGGCCTATTTTGGCCTTTTAGTAGAATATGTCTGGGCTTCCCAGGTGGCACTAGTGGTAAAGAATCCACCTGCCAATGCAGGAAACCTAAGAGACATCAGTTTGGTCTCTGGGTCAGGAAGCTCCCCTGAAGGAGGAAATGACAACCCACTCCAGTATTCTTGCCTGGAGAATCCATGGACAGAGGAGCCTGGCAGGCTATTTACCAATAAAAGTTGTACTGTCCTAAAAATGTGAAGCAGCCCCACAAAAACCTTATTTTTACTTAATTTTTGTGAGATAGTATTCTCAGGAGCGCTCATTTGCACTCATTCAGTGATGGCTGTGGGTCACAGAAACCCTCCGTGGCATGGTGTTATTTTGTTCACGCCACTTTAAAATAGCAGGCCGGACAGCACTAATGTCCCTTTCTAACACCCACAGATAGTTAGTGCCACATCCTGAAAAGAACTGTCCCATTTTGGGCTTTAATTGTAACTGTAGCTTTTTTCTACAGTGGCTCAAACACCTCATTTGAAATGTGGTGGAGCTAAGGGGTTATGCTGTGGCTACTTTACCCCTGTGATGCATTCAAAGGTGTTATCCAACTGAAATGGAAATCACCGTTCTTGAAAACAAATTACAAATGGAGATCACAGGGCTCCACAGTAGCTTTAAGCTTCAGAGGGTCCATCCGAGACCTATTTCTTTCAGGTCAAAATTGCAGCCACACTGTTATCAAGGATAATAGGAGGTTGCTGAGGCCTGCTGATTACAAGGTGATGGTAAACAATGCTTTTAAACGCAGTGCCCAGAGAGAAGAATACACAACATTAATCGCTCAGATTCAAAAAGACTCACAAGAGGAAAGAGTGGTTGGCCTATGTGCTGTAGCTTTGGGATCGCTTGTAAGAACACTGTTTCTTTCTCTTTTTTAATTGAAACTTTTTATTTTGCATTGGTGTATAACCAATTAACAATGTTGTGATAGTTTCAGGTGGACAGCAAAGGGACTTCGCCATACATATACATGTATCCATTCTCCTCCAAAACCCCCACCCAGGCTGCCACATAATATTGAGCAGAGTTCTCTATGCTATACAGTAGGCCCTTGTTGGTTATCCATTTTAAATATAGCAGTGTGAACATGTTCATCCCAAACTCTGTAATGATCTCTTCCCCCATCCTTCCCCTCAGCCACCATAAGTTAGCTCTCTGAGTCACTTTCTGTTTTATAAGTATGATCATTCACATCATTACTTTTTAGATTGCACATATAAGGGATGTCATATAATATTTCTTCTCTGTCTGACTTTCTTCACTCAATCTTCACTTCACTCAAAGACAATCTCTGGGTTCATCATTCGTTTTCATGGCTGAGTAATATTCCACTGTGCTTATGTACGACATTTTATTTATCCAGTCCTCTGTCAATGAGTGTTTAGGTTGCTTCCATGTCTTGGCTATTATAAACAGTGCTGCAATGAACATTGGGATGAGAACACTATTTCTTATTCCTTAATAGTAACTGTCAACTTATGGCAAATCCTAATTGCTAGTCTGTTGGGAAAATAATGAATTTTGTTTTGTTCATGACCATGATGAGTTATAATTATTACTATGATTATCTTTGACTTTGACTTCTCCTTTTACTTCGTGGAAGATAATGAGGACTGACTGGTGCCTAAGATCAAAGGTCCATTCCCTGGGATGAAAAGGTGCTTGAAAGTCTTCCAAATTTGGACTGCCATGCTTATGAACTGCATGAATAGGCCTAAAGTGGTGAAGTTTGAAACTCTGAATTCAAGCCTGAGCTTACCACAGCTGGTGTTTAGGTCTGATGGGCATGCAGATGACTGATTGAGACAAGAATCTTCCGGTTGGTTGGCCTGAGACAAGAATATTCTGGTTGGTTGGTCTGAATTCACTTCTCATGTAGTAGTTTATTTACCATTTACACCTCTAGAATATCATTTATAGTTTACTTCTCCCATATTTAAATAAACCTGGAGACAGAGACGACTATTCTATACCACTTTACAGGATCAACTACCTCAGAAATATGTAAATAAAGTCTCTTCCCTCCCCTTATTAAGAATTTTAAATAGGTTGCTCTGTTTCATTAAAAATATTTCCTTAGTTCTGTATCCAAAGTCCTCAGTGATATGTCCTTCTCAACATCACTTGCCCTACAAAAGCTCACCCCAACTGATGCAAGTTTTCAGTAATCCTTTGAGTTTTTCCATCTTCCTTTAAGTATATTTTCCCTAAAACACTCTTCATCAAATTGCCTATCTTAGTTCCATTGAATGTTCTGCCCATCCATCCATCCAACCATCCATCCAGCCTTCCATCCACTAATCACTTATTAAAAGTTGACTACCTGGTACTGCAGATGAGAAGTGACATGAAAGAAAAAAATGTTGATCCAGTTCTCAACGTGCTCAAGGTCTAGTTGGAGAGGACAGGGTGGGGAATAAACACAATCTTAGCCCATTGCAGCAACTGTGGTGGTTAAAATTTGTATTCAGAACAAGGATGGCACATGGAATCATCTAAGCCTAGTATCTGATATTTAATTGCAGTTACTTAACTAGGTCACTGCTCACTCTACTGAGCAGTTGTCCTCAGAGTACCCTGTGAATGATTCCTGAGGGCTCATGCAATGTGGCTGTTAGGAATGTGGATGAATCATGATGTAATGTCAAGACCTCCACCTCCAGCAGACACTTAATCAACTATGAAGGTATCTGGAAGCTTCTAAATTCACCAGACACAGAGTGAGGAACCTTGATGTGAACTAGATCAGGTCGCATGGGCAAATGGCCTCTCTGTTCATGAACATGAGGCACATCTGTGCCCTTGAATTCTCTGAGGGCAGAAGCAAGAGCTATGGTGCCAGGCCACCTAAGAAAGATACTAAAAATAAGGAAGGGAAGGAGGGAGGGAAGGAGGGAGGGAAGGAAGAGAGACCAGAACCCCTTTAAGACTCTCTTCCTCCATATCCTTGAGTAAATTAATCTATCATCCTGAGTCTAAGTTTCTAAGATTTATTGGAAGGGACTGAGCTAGATTATTTCTCAAATTCTATCTGTTCCAACACACTAATAGCTAAGAAGTTTCTGGAAGCTTTAAGCAATTTCAGCAATAATAATTCTCTTTTATGAGAAGAATTTAAATGTATCTCTATCTTACATGTAGATATATGTCTGTATCTTATCCATCTATCTATCTAGATATAGATACAATAAGATTGGAAATCTGCTACTGCCCCCAGATGACCACCACTTTCTCCAGGTTCATGACCATCTTCTCAATGGCTTATGTTTCTAAAAATGTAAATGTATGAGCATTTTCTTTCTTTGCGATATAAACTTTGTTGATTCCACGCTTCATGCTAGAATGATTAGAGTAGCTTTGATTCTGTAGTTTGTCTCCTACTGTTGACAACCTGTAGGCGAGACATGGTATGAGAGATAAGGTATAATTAGATTTCCTCCCAGTGTATTTTAGTCTTTGTTGCTGAGTAAGATATGGCGTGGTGCTGTATGTGGGGGTTGATGATAATTAAATGGCAATTCTATGTGACTATTTTTAAAGGACTAAACCAGTTGAACATTAATACATAAGAATCATATCACAATTGGCATCTCTGAAGCCACAGTCTACACAGCTGAGGATGCTCTGGCTGTCTTATAGAAAAAGGAAATCACTTCTACCTAAAAGCAACTTATTTGAATGAGTGCCTTAAATTAAGATTTTATAAACCTTGATGTTATTTTTCCTAAGAGGTAATTAACTTTAACAGTTCTGTCTTGTTAGACTTACAGTTTGGGTATCTGTATGATTAGTTGTTCAAACCTTCTTGTGAGGATAAAGGGGTGTATTTAAAAATATTTATGAGCAATAAGCATTAACTGTGGACCATCCCAGGCAAAGTGGCATGTGTGACCATCTGCCTTATGTGTGCTTAGTCGCTGGACTGTAGCCCGCCAGGCTCCTCTGTCTGGATTCTCCAGGCAAGAACATTGGAATGGGTTGCTATTCCCTGCTCCAGGGGATCTCCCCAACAAGGGATCCAACCCAGGTCTCCCATTCTGCAGGCGGATTCTTTACCATCTGAGCCACCAGGGAAGCTTAAATATTTGTGGTAGAGAATTGCAAATGATTTAGTAGGCAAAAATCTCTCGTCTCTGATGTATTCTATTTTTGAGCTTTAGGACACATAGGAATAGAGATAAAAATGTTTGTTTATTCCTTTGGCTGTGCTGGGTCTTAGTTGCAGCACTTGAGATCTTTTGGTTGTAGCATGTACCGTCTAGTTCCCTGACCAGGGATCAAACCTCAGCCCACAGCATCGGGAGAGCAGATTCTTAGCCACTGGATCACCAGGGAAGTCCCCTCTGGCAAGCTATTGTGAATTCTATTAAGCTGTAGTTTTAGATATTCTAGAATATCTATTTATTTCATAAATACAATTTGTGACTTCAGACATATATCATAGAAGAGAAATATTCACCTTTCATTATGCAGTCTAGCTCATGCTGTCCCAAAATTAGAACAAAAGGGAAAGGCATATTTAAAAAGTTCAACTCAACATTTTAATTATGTTCAGACTTAATAATAAGAAATAATAATAAGAAAACTATACCTGCACCTTCATCATTTCTACATACTGCTGCTGCTGCTGCTGCTAAGTTGCTTCAGTCGTGTCCGACTCTGTGTGACCCCATAGACGGTAGCCCACCAAGCTCCCCCGTCCTTGAGATTCTCCAAGCAAGGATACTGGAATGGGTTGCCATTTCCTTCTCCAATTTTCTACATACTTCATACTACTTAATATTGCTACTTACTACATAATATACATGATCATAAAGCAACTTAATATAATGCTTTATGATCATAAGATCTGCCCAAGTATCCATGACTTATCAATTTTTTCCACAGAGTTTTAGTAGAACATATGCTGGGAGGGATTGGGGGCAGGAGGAAAACGGGACGATAGAGGATGAGATGGCTGGATGGCATCACCGACTCAATGGACATGAGTTTGAGTGAACTCCGGGAGATGATGATGGACAGGGAGGCCTGGCGTGCTGCGATTCATGGGGTTGCAAAGAGTCGGACACGACTGAGCGACTGAGCTGAACTGAACTGATGTGAAAATGTTCTGGCATGTTTTATCTGTTTGTTACTTTTATCCAGAAGTAACCATTTTTCCTCCTTCTCCATGACCTAAGAACTTTGAAGAGTATCAGATTTGTCTTGTCATGATCAAAGTACTCAATAATGTACACAAATGAAAGGCAGCTTCAGTTTCATGACAAATTCAATTCCATCACAAAGGTAGCTGACACTACAAATTTGTAACAAATTGGGCAATTCAAGAAGCTATATTAATGAATGCTATGAAGCACAGGGATCGTTTGTGTAAATGGAGTTGAAAAATACACCTGTTGTTTCCCGTGAGAGATAATAATCATATAGCCAGGTCATAGGATAAGACCTGCTTTCTCGATTCATGTGCATTAGAAAACAGCCCTTCATTGTTACCTTGCATGTGGAGAGGGCTTGCAGATGGTACGGCTACAGGAAACGGAGCTGTGGGAATCATTTCGTGCAACCCTATACTCAGACAGGTGCCACTTTGAGACATTTTAATTGATCTCATTTGTTAGTTATACCTGTAAATTACACTGTTATCAGTCAAGGAATGGAAACCAGCAATTGTTGCAGACCATAGATAGTAGACCAAATCCGCAAATGGACCAGCCATATAGATTTCCTGGCTTTAGTTTCACAACAGTGCATTAGATGGAAATCGGATACCTGGAAAAATCCAAATTACATGAGGCCTCTTGTTTCTTTATATCACATTGACTAAAAACATGGTTTTATATTCTACAGCAGCCAAGGCTGCATAGCATATATTAAGATGAGTAAGTGTGTCATAAGTGTGTGTGTCTAAGTGTGTGTGTAAGAGAAAGGAACTTTAGAAGTCGTAAAGGGTCTTCTGTTTTAGTGCGTGGTGAACAGCACTGTGGTACAGTAAATATACTGCTTACCCAAGTTCTTGTTAGAAAGTGCCACTTTGCATCCAATTACAGTACGCTCCAATATCTGTGATGATGGGAAGATACAGGCCAAGAATAAAGAGGCATTCAAAAGTTGTAGATTTCAAGAGTATCCCAGCCAGGGTGGTCGTGGGGTGGTGAAGGTCTGCTCTTCTCTGTTTCTTTAAGGTCTTTCTCATAAGGTCTGTGGATGAGGATACTGTTTAGGGATTACGTATAATTTCAGCAGAAAGCCCATTACAAAAACAAACAAACAAAACCCCCAAATCTCACCTTCACTCAGCATAAAAGACATCTAGGCTATCTTATCAAGCCCAGAGACTTTTCTAGGTCCTTATCAGAGACAGTGTTGCCTGGACTCTAAAGCAGTCAGTGGAGTTGTACTTCCTTAACATGACCCCAAAGCATTTGGTGTCAGCAACTCTGTGGGCTGGGACTCTGATCACAGGTGCCTGCTCCGTCACTCGCTGGTCGTGTCCAACTCTTTGTGACCCCGTAGCCTGTGGCCTGTCAGGCACCTCTGTCCATGGGATTTCCCAGGCAAGAATACTGGAGTGGGTTGGCATTCCCTTCTCCAGTGTATCTTCCCAACCCAGGAATTGAACCTGCATTTCCTGCATTGGCAAGTGAATTCTTTACCACTGTGCCATCTAGGAAGCCCTTGGTTAGTGGAAGACCAAACCAAATCCCAGTTCAGTCAATAACTATATGAAACATAGTTCATTTTCATCTGCATTCATTAAGAATTACAGTGAACATCATGAAATCAATGTTATTAAATGTTCTAAACCATTCTGTTGTGATCACATTTAACAATGACTTTTACCTGGAAAAATATCTTGTAACTGGCATATTAGAAATGGCTAAATGTGTCCTCAGAAAAAAACAAAATATGTTCTTTTGATCAAAACTGAACTTGCAGTTATCGCTTCATCATGTTATCATTTGTCTCTCTAATCCCTAATTTAAGTAGTTAAAGTGCTCTATTTGACTTTTGAGGTTTTCCCTTTTAAAAAACAAGTTCATGGTATTTATAAGTGATGGCTTCCCTGGTGGCTTGGTTGGTTAAGAATCCGACTTCAGTGCTGGAGACCTGGGTTCGATCCCTTGGTTGGGAAGATCCCCTGGAGGAGGGCATGGCAACCCACTCCAGTACTGATGCCTGGAGAATCCACATGGACAGAGGAGCCTGGTGGGCTACAGTCCATGGGGTCACAAAGACTCAGACACAACTGAGTGACTAAGCACATAAGTGAGATAAGAACACCATATAAACATTTGGAGAATATAATTAAAAATAATCATAAACTGAGGTGAGAAGCTGTGGCAGATGCTGTTGCTTAAAACATGTGAAAAATCTACTAACAAATATTCTTCAGGTCAATGATTTTTAACCTTTGGGGTTATGGGGTTCTTGAACAATCTTAGTAAACACTCTTTCCCAAAGTGAAATCACACACGTTATCATACAAGATTTTATGTCTGGAAATTGATTCCCTATACATTCAGAATCTTAGAATAATCTTTATTCTTGTCTTTCCTGAGAAGATTGTTGGTCTTTTCTGAAAGAATCTGAAATTAGCCCACAGTAGGCAAATGAGCCAACATTAACTTTTTATTCTGTTCAAATGTACATTTCAATGAGGAGGCTGCTATAATTTAGTGGGAAGCCGTATTTGAAAATTGGGGAGTGGTCTCTGATATGGAAGTGATCTTTAGCATGATGTCAATTCAAATATTTTGTTCTGACAGCAACAAGTACTGAAAACTTCATGTGGGAAGGTTTTGTAGTAGCAAACTGAATGAAATCTCCCCTAGCTTAAGTTATCAGATAAGAATAGGTCTGAACTGTTCAAAAAAGGTGTTACTTGTTAAGTTGTGACCCAATGGACTGTAGCCAGCCAGGCTCCTCTGTCCCTGGAATTCTCCAGGCAATAATACTGGAGTGGGTAGCCATTCCCTTCTCCAAGGGATCTTCCCAACTCAGGAATAGAGCCTGGGTCTCCTGCACTGTAGGCAGACTCTTTACTGTCTGAGCCACCAGGGAAGCACCTGAACTTACTAAGCCTTTTCGGGCTGAATGTACGCGATGTAGTTTCTTCTGTCTGCAAATTCACCAGATTATAAAGTGTGCGTCTGGATGCTGAGTGGAGACTTTGCTAAGTCATGATGGTAGAGTCACAGTGAACATCCCTAGGTGCTGAGTCATTGGACATGACTTAGCAACTGAGCATACCTATATAAAACCTGGGTGTGTTGGCAGAAGTTACATTATTACATTTTGTCCAAATACTACAGAATTCCAAGATGTGATTCCAACTCAATAAGATGAAGGCTGTGTGTTTAGAGTTAGATGCGATAACTGGTTACATTCTGTCCCCCCACTTCTAAAAGGGACAGTTATACACTGTTGAGTGAGTACCCTTTTATTTGTGAGTCTTATTAAGGGAAGAAGAATGTGGGTTTGAGGCCATGAAAGAAGTATTTTATGCACGTATTTTTGTCATTGTAGCCACTCGGCACACAAATCCCAATTATAGGCAGTTATGATGGGATCCAGTGCCTTTTTCACTGCAGGATAAACCTGAGAGAGGCTCACGCTTGCAGCCCCTGAAGCCCAGGCAGGGCAAAGGCATGTGACCCGAGGTTACCCATACCTCCTTTCGCACATGTGAAAGCTCAAATACTGACTCGAGAATATGGACACAGTTTAAAATCTATTCATAGTACTGCTGTGTTTTTTTAGCCATGACTGTCAGGCCCCTGACAGCATTCTAACCAGATTGCTACTGTGGCTGTGGTTTCTGCAGTCTAGCCTAACTTTTGTCTACCTTATTTTTTAAAAATCTATTTCACAGTGTTTATAGGGATCTTCCCACCCTACCTGTAGAGAAATGACAAGGTTTAGTCACCTTCATGCAGGAAAAGGCACTTCCATGATGATTACATCACTTTTATACTCTTTCAATCTCTCTCTTTCTCTCCTCCCTCACTCCCCTTTTCCCTCCCTCTCCCCTCCTCTTTCTCTATTATATTGGGTTGGCCATAAAATTAATTTAGGTTTGTCTATAAGATGTTTTGAATCTAAAGCATATCTTGGCTAGCATATGATTGAATCATGACTTTTATTCTTTAATCCATTCTGCCAATATCTGCTTTTTTAATTGGAATATTTAATTCATTTACATTTACTGTAGTATTATGATTTATTATAATACTATGTTAATTATAATTAATATATTAGCAGGATTTGTGCCTTCTATTTTGCTGTTTTTTTGTTTGTTTCTTATGGATTGCTGCAAGTTCTAAAAAAGTTGAAACTGACAATTTTGGCCAGTGTTCTTATGGCTTTTATGGAAGACAGGAAAGGTTCTCCCTCTGCTATTTTTGTTGATGTCAGTATTACATTTCTTTGTGCTTCTTTTTTGCAGGTTTATTGTTGTTGTTCAGTCACTCAGTCGTGAACAACTCTTTGTGACTCCCATGGGCTGCAGCATGGCAGTCTCCCCTCTCCTTCAATGTCTCCCGGAGTTTACCCAAACTCATGTCCATTGAGTCAGTGGTCCTGAGGCCATAGAACTC
Organism: Bison bison bison; assembly: GCF_000754665.1. Lineage (NCBI taxonomy): Eukaryota > Metazoa > Chordata > Mammalia > Artiodactyla > Bovidae > Bison > Bison bison. The sequence goes on from NW_011495064.1 coordinate 8,383,534, forward strand.
TAGTGTTAGAGTGTATCTTAAACCAGCTATAAAATGGGTATGTTTAATGTTTAATGTAACTATAGATACAGTGTGTTCAAATCCTTCTAGTGGATGTGCTTTATCTTCCCTTCCTGGCTGTGTGGTTTGCCTGTATACTACTTCTCAGAGAGAATCTCAGTCTCACAGTTCTTTCAGCTGTAATCTACTGCTGTTACTAGATGTGTGCCAGTGTGGCTGGGGTGTGCAGGGAGGGAGAAATTCTCTGATAGTCTAATTAAGTCTCAGTTTCTTAGTGTACTAAGTTTTGGGTGGTTGACTTTCAAAACTATTCCTATCCCTACTCCAGTATTAGGGATAAAGTCTCCTAGGCAGTTCCTCTCTCTATATTTTAATGATTCAGTATTTTTCATTTTAACAACTGTGGTGGATCTCTAGTGTGTCTTATTATGTTTTAATTTGCATATTCTGACTTCTAATATCGACTTCTAATATCTGACTTCTAATATCAACACTTTCTTCTTGGAAGAAAAGTTATGACCAACCTACAGAGCATATTAAAAAGCAGAGACCTTACTTTACCAACAAAGGTCCATCTAGTCAAAGCTATGGTTTTTCCAGTAGTCATGTATGGATGTGGGAGTTGGACTATAAAGAAAGCTGAGTGCCGAAGAATTGATGCTTTTGAACTGTGGTGTTGGCGAAGACTCTTGACAGTCCCTTGAATTGCATGGAGAGTCAACCAGTCAATCCTAAAGGAAATCAGTCCTGAATATTCATTGGAAGGACTGATGCTGAAGCTGAAACTCCAATACTTTTGCCACCTGATGGGAAGAACTGACCCACTGGAAAAGACATTGATGCTGGGAAAGATTGAAGGCAGGAAGAGAAGGGGACTACAGAGGATGAAATTGTTGGATGGCATCACCAACTCAATAGACATGAGTTTGAGTAAACTTACGGAGTTGCTGCTGGACAAGGAAACCTGGCGTGCTGCAGTCCATGGGGTCACAAAGAGTCGGACATGACTGAGCGACTGAACTGAACTGAATATTGACTGGCTACTGAAAAGTCATTATTCTATGGATATTTTCTTCCTCTTACAGTCTCTTACCTATTTTCTACTGGATCCTCATTTGTTTTGTATTATAGAAGGTCTTCAAAAGACACTTTCTTTGGAAGGAAAGCTATGACAAATTAGACAACATATTAAGAAGCAAAGACATCAATTTACCAACAAAAGTCTGTATAGCCAAAGCTATGGCTTTTCTAGTAGTCATGTAGAAATGTGAGAACTGGACCATAAAGAAGCCTGAGTGCTGGAGAATTGATGCTTTCGAATTGTGGTACTGGAGAAGACTCTTGAGAGTCCCTTGGACAGCAAGGAGATCAAACCATTCAACCCTAAAAGAAATCAATCCAGAATATTCATTGAAAGGACTGATGCTGAAGCTGATACGCCAATACTTTGGCCACCTGATGTGAAGAACCAGCTCATTGGAAAAGACCCTGATGCTGGTAAAGATTGAAAGCAGGAGTAGAAGGGAGGGTGGGACATAGGATGAGATGGTTGGATGGCATTACTGACTCAATGGACATGAGTCTGAGCAAACTCCAGGAGATGGTGAAGGACAAGCAAGCCCGACATGCTGCAGTTCATGGGGTCACAAAGAGTCAGACATGACTTAGTGACTGAACAAAAATAGTCATAATAATAGTCAAAACACAGATAGATCTATACCAGATTTTTTCATATTAGTGTAACTTTATTAATACAATAGTACTATTGACATCTCCGTCTCTTAGTTCTTTCCTCTGTCATCACCCAAACTTCACTGTTCCAGGCACTCCCTTTCCCAGTTCCAGTGGAAAAGTGCTTTTCAAGACTTCATGTTTTCTGATGGCCCATTGTTATGTGCTCAATCCCAGATTTAAGTGATGGAGAAATAGACTCCACTATTTTACAGAACAAATGGGGAGATCCAGTTGCAAAAGGAGTTTGGAGCCATTTGGAGAGTGACTTATATTCAATTTACAGGCACAGCACTTTTATTGTTTACAGCATTTGATCCATGGAAGACACTAAAATATTTGCCGCCTGACCGACTCACTAATGAATTCTGTGAAGGTAGGTTTTCATATTTCAAACTGAAGAATAACTTTATATGCAATTACTTTTCTTCTTCTCTTAAGACCAGCTGCCTTGAAATGGTTGCCTGCTTAACTGTTACTTTAAGTTATGGCCACTCATTCTTATTTTAGTTTAAGAAATTCAATAAAATGTATCCACATTTCATCATGGCAATGTGTTAAAAATAGACTACTTGACTGACTTTTGCAGGTTAGAGGCTTTAAACAGGTTAAAGGCTTTAAACATCCAAATGATGAAGAAGAAACAGCTTTAACATTTTGTTAGTTGAGCTAAGAATGGAATATGTAGTATTGACTGGGAGATTTCTCTCCTCTGCAAAGACAAACAGATAGGATGGCATATGCTATTCTAAATGTGCTGCTGCTCAGGGCCGAGCACAACCAGCACAGCAGTGCGATTCCATGACTCAGCTTCAAAAGTGCTCCTGACTACACTGCGCAGTTAAGTGATCTAGAATGAAATACATTGAAAGCTGTAGTTAGTATATTAGATATATTTGAGACTTTTCCCCCCTGTGTTTCAAGGCTAGTTTGATTTACTACAGTTTTTTGCTTGAAAAGTCATGATAAAAAAATTTTTTTTTTCACCTCTTCTTGATGCGGTCTGAAAGTTAACAAGGACTGGACATTCTCATCTCTGATGGATGCAACAGTTGGTTTAACAAACAATTCTCAAAGTTGATCCACCAAAAAGTGTTTTTTGTTTTTTTTTTTAATTAAGGTACGAATTCACATTTTCTTTCTGGAACTAGTCTTGTCAGAGTTGTGCAGTTGTAATCCTCACATGTAACAGATTAATGTCTTTAGACATACTTATGAAAGCTGCCATGAGCATCCTATTTCTTGGTTCTATGATTAGATTTCACAGGTTTGGGTACAATTAGCTAGTTTCCTACTGCATCCTACTGTTTTAACTGCTCCACTCTTTTCTGCCACTCATCAGCTCATCTGCCTGGAGGTCAAATGGGACCCATTCCTAATCAAGGCCAATGGCAACCATGACTGCTTTGGGCCACCATGTTTCATCTGTCAAGGGGCATCTATCACTTCTCTCCTTGTCAAAAAGAAAATTAAATTAGACTAACACAAATCTCTATTTTTTCCCTGATTAAAGGCCCATGTCCTCCCTAGGCATGGCCTGACACGATTTTGACTTGTGAGAGACTCAACGTTCTTACGACATTATTTGGTGAAAGTGTGCCTGTCTCCCTGGGTCATTATTCTTCAGATTCACTTGCTTTTCATGGACTATAGGCTAGATAATCTAGATCTCCTTTGGGGTGTTAATTAAAAAGAGTATCCAAAATTAATCAACGGGCTCACCAGGGCGAAGGGGAGCTGTCTGAAGACCTTGGAATATAACACGCTTCTGGTACAGAGAAATGAGCCCTTGGCTATTGACAAAAAGCAAATAAGTGTACAGACTGCAATGTGACATAAAAATTCATATATATATACCAGTACACACTCATTTTTCTTGTCAGCTTGTCAACTTTAATTATAAAGGTTGATTTGCTATTTGGCAGATCTCAACATTGTAGATGTTGGCCATTTGAAAAGCATCGTGCGGTCAAGATCTTAGAACAATGGCACAGGAAGGCAATGGATGAATGATGTATTTAAAGTCCACACTGAGTGCAAAAATACCAGAATCGTTGCTGAATTATAAAAATTTTGTCATTTCTTTAAGAAAGAATGTATTTTATCTACAACAGGAAAGTGATAATAGATAAAAATCTTGAATTAGAAGGTGTAATTTTCATCATATTTTGCATTATTCTTTATAAAGTTTCTTTAGTCTAGTATATTTCTATCGGCCATTGAGGATTTTCTTAGAATTTTAGGCTAAAAGTAAACTTTTTTGTTTTTAATCAAAACCTGGGTTTTGAACACACTGGAAATCAAGTAATTTTCAGTGCTTTAACTTCAACAAGTATTGTTTCTTCACTTCTAACTTATAGAATCAAAAACAATTTTTTTTGGTTATTCTTATTTAGTTAATTAAATACTAGCGTCTCTCCACCTGTCCGTTGGTAGCTCCCACTTGAACAGTAACATTCACTTAGCTTTCACCAAAGCAAAGGTGATGAGGTCTCATCCTACAGTGCAGAATTTCAACATTTTTTTCAAAGTTGAGACAGCAGGGGAACCTACTTTTACTTTTTAAAACGTTTTATTTATTTTTTAATTGGGGGATAATTGCTTTATAATACATTGTGTTGATTTCTGCCATACAGAAACAGAAATTAGCCATAGGGATATTCATGTCCCCTCCTTCTTGAACCTCCCATGCACTCCCACCCCATCCCACTCCTTTAGGTTGTCACAGAGCACTGGATTTGAGCCTCCTGTGTCATACTGCAAATTCCCACTGGCTGTCTATTTCACATATGGTAAAGTATATGTCTCAATGCCACTCTCCCAATTCATCCCACTCTCTCTTTCCCCGACTGTACTCACAAGTCTGTTCTCTACGCCTGCATCTCTATTGCTGCCCTGCAGATAGGTTCATCAGTATCATCCTTCTAGATTCCGTATATATGCATTAATATATGGTATTTGTTTTTCTCTTTCTGACTTACCTTACTTCAGTCTGTATAATAGGCTCTAGGTTCAAAATGCTGTTTGTCACACGGTGGACTCAGAGAGCTTATAATCTCTAAGGACAGGTGCCCCTTCAAAGCCTAGTCTTTGCTACAGTGGACAGAAGTAAAAAGGCTGTACATGGGTTCCAGAAGTAATGTTTGGATCCTGAGTTTTCCTGGGGTTTGGACTGAACGTGGTATTGTTGGAACTTGCAAGGCAGTATTAGTCTAACTTGCAAATTAGTGACATTACTTTATTGCAAAAAGTGAGTAGTTTCTTACCCCAAACCAACACTCTGATTTAGGTCTGTCAAAAAAGAAAAAGAAAGAAAGAAAGAAAAGAAAAGTAAGTAAGGCAAGTCATTCTTTGTTCTTTCTCAGGGCAATTGGATATGTATTCCAAGAACTGAATTGCATATCTTAATAATCTAATTTCTCAAAAGATTTTTCTTTTGATGTGGGCCATTTTTAAAGTCTTTATTGAATTTGTTACAATATTGTTTCCTTTTTATGTTTTGGTTTTCTGAATGTGTGGTGTGTGGGATCTTAGCTCTCTGACCAGGGATTGAACACACACACCTGCATCGGAAGACAAAGTCCCAATTATTGGACCACCAGGGAAATCCCTTATTAATCTCATTAATATTACCTGCTTACCAGCATGATTACATGTGGTTTATTTGTAGTGGACAATATCTACTTGAAGGCCATAAAATACTTCTACTTGACTGTGTATATCAAAGACATTCTACAAAATTATATTTCTTGACTCATTTTTAATATTATTCATATTCAGGAAAACAGTTTTATGTGTCATTGGTTTAGTGTCAGTAAACTGGATTATTGGCAAGAGAGAAATGTAGGCACAAGACAAAAACACATTTCCACAATCAGTTTGAAGGACACAGTACAATTTTATTTGTTTGGCTTTGATTTTTTTTTTCATAGGCGTATAGATAAAACTTAAAATGCATAAGTAGTGTCCAAACATTTATAAAACATTCTTTTCTTAAATTCTATATTCTGAATGTTGGCAACAAGGATAATTTATTAATGTTATTCATACTTGCTTCAACTATTTTGGTATAATTGATAGTTCAATGGTCTCTTAAGTATTTTCCCCAAAGATGGTGCTCAAATTTCTGGTTCTTTTTACCTTCAATATGAAAAAGAGTTTAGTCTGACTAAATACATTATCTCCTGGAATAGTAGTTCCTACCTGTCATTTCAAAGCATAATATTACAACCAGGCCACATTTTCCAAGAATTCTTTTATCTCACATTTGCTCTCATTCAACAAAGATTTACTGACTTCTAATGTACATGCTATCAGAGAAATTATGTTCTGACAGGGGCATAATTTTCCCGTAACAATACACATTATTATTTCTTAAATATTGCTTAATAACAAATGGATAGTCATAAGGGAAATGGGCATGTTTTTAAGCCATTCAGTGAGTGGATACTGGAATCCAAGTAAATAACCAAAACCGTTGTTCCTCAGGTCATTCTTGTCATTCCTGCAGTGTCTTGTTCTTTCCGTCTCCATCTGAGGCCACTCTTCAGGTAGTAGAAGAGAGCAGAGAATGACATCTGTGTTCAAAGGTAATATCCACCACTTTGAATATCCATTTAATAACCTCTGGGTTGAGTAAGTTAACTCTTTTTGAAACCATAAAACTGACCAGGAAAAAGAAAGTAACAGGACCTACTGAGTGGATAAAGAACATGTAGATTGGAGTCCAAAACATGAGAAACAATGAAAATGTAGCACCACAGAAGATATAATAGGACAGAGAAAATCATGTTTACAAGAAATTCTCTTACGTATATAGTACTCATGGGATTGCCAGGGTTGGAAAGAATAAATCTCTTGGGGTGGAAAATGGTGAGAGGTCACAGAACCTATGATCTGGTCCAATAAATGGCCACCAACTGTCATCGAAGGAGAGTTGATTCTGTTCACAGTACAACTTTCCTTTGCTAAGTGGCATGCCATGCTGCGATGAGAAGTCTCCTGGGCTTTCTCCATACAGTCTCAAGTACCTCCTCTAAATAAATACTCAAGAATTATTCAGAGTCACTGTTAGATTTCCATACTACCCATGTGTCTCTGGACTGCTATCTCATTCAAGACTACAAGTTTTCAAATCTGTGCCAACCCAATATTTCTAAACCATGACTATTGAATAATGAATAAGTTTTCAGTTCTATAAAATAAGTTGTCAAATTGTCAATAAACTAATAAAATAGTTCAGCATAGAAGTAGTTAATAATCAGTATGTAAAATTAATATTAATATAAGTTTATCAATATAAGCACATTTGTCTTCACTATCATTTTATTTTCTTAGATGACTTATCTTTATAAAACAATATTCTGTAAGCTATCTTTAAAGTAATATTCTTTATGTACAAAGGCTGTGTAAAATTGTACAAATCAGGGAGCAGATTCACTAGAATATGACAGAAACTAGTAAATTTGTGTAAAATTTAAGAAATATGTAATCCATGCTTAATTAAAACTAAATTATAAACATTTACATTCACTTCAGTTCAGTTCAGTCGCTCAGTTGTGTCTGACTCTTTGCGATCCCGTGAATCGCAGCAAGCCAGGCCTCCCTGTCCATCACCAACTCCCAAAGTTCACTCAAACTCACGTCCATTGAGTTGGTGATGCCATCCAGCCATCTCATCCTCTGTCGTCCCCTTCTCCTCCTGCCCCCAATCCCTCCCAGCGTCAGAGTCTTTTCCAATGAGTCATCTCTTCCCATGAAGTGGCCAAAGTACTGGAGTTTCAGCTTTAGCATCATTCCTTCCAAAGAAATCCCAGGGCTGATCTCCTTTAGAATGGACTGGTTGGATCTCCTTGCAGTCCAAGGGACTCTCGAGTCTTCTCCAACACCACAGTTCAAAAGCATCAATTCTTTGGTGCTCAGCCTTCTTCACAGTCCAACTCTCACATCCATACATGACCACTGGAAAAACCATAGCCTTGACTAGACGGACCTTTGTTGGCAAAGTAATGTCTCTGCTTTTGAATATGCTATCTAGGTTGGTCATAACTTTTCTTCCAAGGAG
>NW_011495064.1:8391594-8398845 GCF_000754665.1 Bison bison bison
CTCATGATGTACTCTGCATAGAAGTTAAATAAGCAGGGTGACAATATACAGCCTTGACGTACTCCTTTTCCTATTTGGAACCAGTCTGTTGTTCCATGTCCAGTTCGAACTGTTGCTTCCTGACCTGCATACAAATTTCTCAAGAGGCAGGTCAGGTGGTCTGGTATTCCCATCTCTTTCAGAATTTTCCACAGTTTATATTAGCTAGTGAAAAATAACCGTGGTGTTTTAGAATTAAGATTTTACATTTTATGTATTTTTAAAATTGATAAAATTAGATGCTGCTGCTGCTGCTACTGCTGCTAAGTCGCTTCAGTTGTGTCCGACTCTGTGCGACCCCATAGACAGCAGCCCACCAGGCTCCCCCGTCCCTGGGATTCTCCAGGCAAGAACACTGGAGTGGGTTGCCATTTCCTTCTCCAAAGCATGAAAGTGAAAAGTGAAAGGGAAGTCGCTCAGTCGTGTCTGACTCTTAGCGACCCCATGGACTATAGCCCATCAGGCTCCTCCATCCATGGGATTTTCCAGGCAAGAGTACTGGAGTGGGGTGCCATTGCCTTCTCCAAAATTAGATGCTATAGATACTTAAATCTGTTCTTTCAAATTATGTGTCCTATATTATTCTTCAGCTAAGCTTCTATGGAGCTTATAATATACATTTTTACCTGGCTAGACTTGAATATTCTCCTTTTATTTTGGAGCACAAGTGCTTTTATATAATTGAATAAGTATAAAATATATATTTATTATGGACAACACTTATATTATCTATAAAAATAACATGCTGTCATTGCTATTCAGTTGCAAAGTCATGCCTCATTCTTTGCGACCCCATGGGCTCCAGCACACCAGGCTCCTCTGTCCTTCACCATCTCCTGGAGTTTGCTCAGATTCATGTCCATTGAGTCCATGATGCTATCTTACCATCTCATCCTCTGCCGGCTTCTTTTCCTTTAGCCTTCAAGCTTTCCCAGCATCAGCATCTTTTTCCAGTGAGTTGACTCTTGGCGTTGGGTGCTTTTTATGATATATAGCATACAATGTGATCTTTTGTTATTCTATGGAATAACAAAAATCGTGGTAGCAAATATCCCCAAATATAAACTCATAAACCAAAGATTTGGTAAAACTTGATAAAAATAAAAAGAGGAAAATAAACTCATCAAAACGTCTTAAGAGAACTTCTAAACTATCTTTCAGTTACTTATTTTAAATAAACTAAATGTATAAGGAAGTCCTTCTAGCATGAACCAAATTATCAATCCTTCAGTAATCTAACTGGGTTTAAATTCTCCACATAAAATCTGTGAACATGTGGCTTGACAGGGGTCTGACATAGAAACAGAATTTTGAAATCCAAATAGTTGTGAAGATAGTCCAGATTGCCATGTGTGAAGCATTGGGGTTGATGAAGATGGAGCAGAAACTTCTGAGAGAGTTAATGTTTTGATAATGGCAAAGTAGAATTAAACTACTTTTTAAAAATGACTCAGAGAATTCCCTAGTGGTCTAGGAGTTAAGACTTCCCCTTCCAATACAGGAAGCACGGTTTCAATTCCTGGGTGGGGAACTAAGACCCCACATACCTTCAGGCCAAAATACCAATACATAAAACAAGCAAAATTGCAACAAATTCAGTAAAAACATTAAAAATGGTCCACATCAAAAAAATCTTTAAAAATAAAAATGACTCTGAAGTTCTTTAACTGCCTTTCTTATTAATTTGATTAATAAAAAAGAATAGCATAAAATGAAGTAAGAAATGCATGACCATAATTGCCAGATTATTTAGAAAACACATCAGGTGGGCATTAAGATTGGGTTATATGATTCAGCACATGGAGAAATCTTCCACAAATGTACTTATGGACATATATTTAAAAATTATGTTCTCGTGCCAGCTTGCAACCTTAATCATAAATGGTTTAAATTCTTTTTACTAAATGAGAAATGTGCCTTAAAGATCTATAGAGCTTGAATATAGACTATTTGTAATTTCTCTTCAGAATATACATTTATTTTTTAAAACAATTACTTAAAATAAGTAATTTATGCATCCCATGATTTAGATTCATGAATTCATATATCTGTGCATTAAATCATGTGAGTGCTTGATATTGAAACCACATTTTAAAAAATTCAACGAAGTTCAATGCTCAAATGCATTTGTGGAAATTTGCCACATCTTTAGATTTTCAATGGAAGCCAAGCCATTGTGATTCTAATTTTTAAATTTTAAATACAAGCAAATATGGGACCTTGCCAGATTCCGCATCAACAAACTGGAACTTAGAAATAACTTAACTAGGAAAACAACTGACTTGAATCTTACCTCATAATTATTCCTTCTCTATTTGTTTTTCTTGGAGATAAAACTAACACAGGATTTTACCCCTCAGCAAACAACAGTCTACTTTGTCCTGTCTAGCTAGACATAGATCAACACAGCAAGCTGTATTTCCTGTTCAGTTAATCCTGGCCCAATCATTTCAAACGAAGATTCTCTCCTTACTTCAGAATACATCTGTAATGAAAAAAGTGTATTATTTTAGAAGAGATAAGTATGTGAAAAGAGGATTTGACTCTATTTTTTGAATGAAAATTAGAGGTAACTATCAGGAAAATCATTTTTGTGTTTCTATTAACCTTTTGGAGACTGGGCTTCCCTTGTGGCTCAGCTGGTAAAGAATTCACCTATAACACGAAAGACCTGGGTTCGATCCCGGAATTGGGACGATCCCCTGGAGAAGGGAAAGGCTACCCACTCCAGTATTCTGGCCTGGAGAATTCCATGGAACATGGACAATGTTCTTGGAGAACATTCCATGGGGTCGCAAAGAGTTGAATATGACTGCGGGACTTTCACTTTCACTTTTACCTTTTATCCTGAAGGAAATGGCAACCCACTCCAGTATTCTTGCCTGGAGAATCCCATGGACGGAGGAGTTTGGTGGGCTACAGTCCACGGGTCGCAAAGAGTCGGACACGACTGAGCAACTTCACTTCACTTTCACTTATTCAATCACAACAAACTTAAAAAAAGTACTGAAGTTTTATGTAATGAATTTGACTTATCAATTTTTCTTCTGTTTCCTCCTGGTGAGAACTAGCATTTTACTTTAGCCAGAGTAATTCCGGTGAAAATCAGTCTGAACGACATATCATAACTAGACTACATGTATGGTTTATTTCCACAAAGTCAGGTGAGAAAATGACAGCAAATTTAAAATTAGTGTGATTTTATACAAGAAATCAAAAATTATCTAATTTCTTCCAAAAGGATTGTTGCAGGCATTAAGACGCTGTCATCTTTCACCCAGAGAATATTTTTATTTTTTGAAATGGGGATTAAAAATAAAAATCTTTGAATTACCTTTATTAAATACAACTTATAAGAGTTCCAAAAACAAAATTCATAAATGTCAAGACTTATTTTAATGGTAATCTTTCACCTATAATACGTGAGGATAACAAGTTTGTATTCATACAGAGGTGTTAATTAATGATTGGCAAACCTTTGCCAATTATTGACACATTTTTCTCGAAACCTGTTATGTGAAACATTCTGATGAAGACATCATTTATTAGTAATAATATACTTTTGATTTTTCTTAAATGTGAAAAAAGAATTTAAACAATTTACTTGGTTTCAGCCACTTTTAAAATCACAACAGGTAAGAAAATCGCACTTTGCCTGGCACCTTATAAGCTCCAGGAAAAGTTATAATTTTGAAGGCAAATTCTGGACCTCGCCCTTTACATCTTGGAGAACTCAGCTTCGAAGCTGTGCACCAGCCCGTTATCGCTGGCCACAAAGCTGCGGGCTCATCATCTGTGAATGAAAATTGTATTGGACCTTAACTTCCAACAGTAGGGTCTGATAGTTTGTGAAAAAGAACAAAAGAACAACCCTTTGTCTTCCCCATACCATCTCTACCTAGAGTCAGAAGTTGGCATAACTCATTTTGCTCAGGCCTTCAGTCGTGTCTGGCCCCCACGCAACGGAAGACCGCCAGGTTCTTCTGTCAGTGGGTTTTCCAGGAAAGATTTCTAGAGTGGGTTGCCATTTCCTTCTCCAGGGGAATCTTCCCAATCCAGGGAGTCTCTTGTGTCTCCTGCATAGGCAGGCAGATTCTTTACCATCAGCACCACCTGGGAAGCCTCGTAACTCATTACATGTGTACAATGAATGGAAACATTATCAGGCATTTTTGTCCCCATTCCTTGTGATAACGATCTCCTTCATCGGGAGGACTCGACTGAGATTGCACACTGCCTGCCTTTGATCCCTTGGCTCCACAAGCATAGGAGGGAAAAGTTTTCACAAAAGTCTGAGAATGTTTGCAGTAGTTAGTTTCACAATAGCTCTAGTAAGTCCTCTTTAGAAAGCTTGTGTATAATGGTGGGACTTCCCTCATGACTCAGCAGTAAAGAATCTGCCGGCAGTGCAGGAGATGCAGGAGATGCTGATTTAATCCCTGGGTGGGGAAGATCCCCTGGAGGAGGAAATGGTAATCCACTCCAGTGTTCTTACATGGAGAATCCCATGGACAGAGGAGCCTGGTGGGCTATATATAGTCCATGGGGTCACAAGAGTTAGACACAACTTGTGGACTAAACCACCACCACCACTGTAAGTGGCAGGAATTATTGCTGAAGATGCTGACAACCCTTCCCTGCCCTCTTCCTCTGACCCTATTTTATGCACATTTTTGGGGAAAAGCAGTACACGTAGGACCATCCAGTTTCAGAGGGAAGGCTGGAGGCTAAATGCAGAAGATACACTTAGCCATTGCCTTGAGTGAACGTGCCACAGAGTGAGCATCACAAGAGAGACGGAGCAAATCTAGAAGTGAAAGCTGTTCCTTAAGGAGCCCTTGCTGTTTAGTCACTCAGTCATATCAGACTCTTTGTGACCCCAAGGACTGTAGGCTGCCAGGTTCCTCTGTCCATGGGATTTCCCAGGCAAGAATACTGGAATGGGTTGCCATTTTCTTCTCCAGGGGATCTTCCTGACCCAGGGATCGAATCCATGTCTACTGCATTGACAGGTGTATTCTTTACCACTGAGCCAGATGAACTTGCCTGAAGAATCCCAAGGGACCCTCAGGAACCCAAGGAATATCAAGGAACCCTTAGTGAAGTGGAAATACCACTGGTTTTTCCAGTGTAGACTCCACTCTGTAGGAAAAGGACTTCTCTGAATGCTATGTTGTTCCAGAAGGATGGTGAAGGAAGGAGCCTACTTTCTTCTCTAGGCTGGAGGTGTATTTTAAGTATGTCCCTGCAATGATGACTGAAGAGGCAAATGAACGGCAAGGAGCAGCTCGTTCACTCCCATTACAAACATCAACATGCTCCCCTGCCATTGCATCTGGGAGGCACTTTCCCATGGTCCCATGCCCCAGGTGGTGTCCAGCACCTTGAGTGTGATCCACACTCATGGCTCAAGTTCCCACCTGGTGCACAGGACATGCCCCATGCAGCAGCAACATTTGTGTAGCCAGCCACGGCATGAGATACACATTCTCTTGTAGCATCTTCACAACTGGCCCAGGAGCTGAGCACCACCAGGTTGCCTGTTTAATCAGTGAGAGAATGGAAGTTTGGCAAAGTTCTAGAGATCACCCTGGCAACAGAAGCAGAGCTGGGGAGGGAGGCCAGGTCTATGAAACACTACTCTAGTCTTGAGTTCCACAGCTCCCCATAATGGTTGATTGAAAGAATTCTTACCTTAAGTTGAACTTGATTGTTTGGTAAGTGGCTCACACATATTGGCTCGAGCAATCCTCCAAATCTAATCTGAAGTAGGTCAGTAATTTGCTTTACTTTATAGTTGATCAAACTAAGATTTGTAGCCGTGGCTTATTCTGGATGGAGCCCCAACTCAAGGAGGGACCTGCTTCCAATCAGTCCCATGCCTTGCTCACACCTCACCCCTCTGAGACACTGTACATGGACCAGGAAACTCCCAAGGGCATTGTCCTGCTGGAGATGGCTGCTCCTCTCCACAGATGGTGTTTGGTGCCATCTCTGTTAGTGCCAAGGGCCCTTTCTTCCATGCAGCACTCCCGGTTACTAACCAAACTTCATTACTCAGAACTGCCTCTTCTGCTGCTCCTCCAGCCCTGGTCCGATTCTCTAAGCACCTAACATGCTGACCCTTAACTGTGCTATTTTCAAAGGTAGGGTGGCGTTTTCAGTGCCTGTGTTGGTGCAGAAACATAATTCACGCAACCTGTGGCTTTAGTTCCAGGCAGGTGCTTCATTCATTCATTCATTTACCAGCATATCTTTATGAACTCCCTACTGTGTACTCTTCACCAGACAGTGGCTTCCAAGGGCGAGGAATACCAACCAGTAAGCACAAGGGACTTTTGCTTATTCTCCTTCCTCTGATGCCAAAATAGGACAGCAGACAAAATCTTTTTGAAGACTTTATTCCCACCTTTACCATTGCATTGCCAAGCAAATATTCATGCTCTAAATATCACTCCTGGGCACCACCTCCTTTACTTGTTTTCTCTGTAGAAAAGATCCTACTGTGAAGGTCTGGGTAGCTGAGTGGAGGTGTGTGTGTGTGTGTGTGAAGTCACTCAGTCATGTCCGACTCCTTGTGACCCCGTGGACTGTAGCCCGCCAGGCTCCTCTGTCCATGGGATTCTCCAGGCAAGAATACTGGAGTGGGTTGCCATTTCCTTCTCCAGGGGATCTTCCCAACCCAGGGATCGATCCCGGGTCTCCTGCATTGCAGGTAGACGCTTTATCCTCTGAGCCACCAGGGAAGCCAGCTGGTGAGTGGAGGTAACTACAATCAAAGGTAGTCATGAGACCATTTTCAGAAGAGGCAGTTGAGCTTAAGACTCAGAGCTCGTTTGCTAGGTGGCGTCTGCAGCATGCTGCCTGCGTGCTTGTCATATCATGTGACATGTTTTCAGCTGTGTTTGACTCATTGTGAACCCATGGACTTCAGCCTTCCCAGCTTCTCTGTCTATGGAATTTTCCAGGCAAGAATATTGGAATGGGTTGCCATCTCCTCCTACCAGGTATCTTCCCCACACAGAGATCAAACTTGCATCTCCTTACCGCCTACACTGCAGGTGCATTCTTCATCCATTGAGCCATCAGGAAAGCCCTTGTGTTCTTGCAAGTATCTCCAAAGCAAGAGCACATGACTTTGAAAAGATTTGCACAGAATTTAGGCACCAGTAAATGCTTAAGAAATGCTACTGTTGTTCTTGCCAATGATTT
>NW_011495064.1:8398945-8443415 GCF_000754665.1 Bison bison bison
GAATAAAATGTGATAACACATGTCAAAAAAAATCAATACAATGTGTATGTTATTGTCAAGTTATAGACCAAATAAACTTTTAAGATACAAAAATGTTAAAATCTCTTTAAAAAAACATCAGGATGCAGTAATCAAAATTCTTGTTGCACTCACTTTGCTAAAAATCTAATACCCAAGAGGGTTTCATAGCATAGGTGATTATGTTTAAAGGATGCTTTTTGCATGCCGCTGGTGTCTTATTTACGTATGGACAGATTAAGTAAGCATTACAGCTAAGCAGCAAGCAACTCTATTATTTTCATAAGAATCATCTTTAAAACCTCATGTAGGCTTTTGTCTCTGGGATCAAAGCAAAGAAGATCTTCTCAGAAACCTAAAAATGATGTATCATCGTGAAAGAGAACAGTTGCTTCTTTTAGATTTACACAGCTAGATGACAGGGAGAAAGAAAAAGTGCTAATTTTTCTTAATTTCTCTCTGCCTGAACAAATTTTTGACATGAAAGCATCATCTAATGATTTCAAGTGAAATGTAAAGGTTTCTATCATTTTCTTTCCTCAGTGGCCTCTCTACTTCTAAAATTGTAAAAGCAATCTGATCTTAAGAAGACACTTGAGCATAAAAGTTAATCTACCTCCCCAAGTTCACTCTGAGACTTTCTGGGAGAGTGAGAAACAGGAGACCCCAGGTGGCAGCGTGAAGCCTCTGGGCAGGGAGTGGACACTGGGGAATACAGCCCCACCCTAATTATTTCCATGGTGCTGTGTGGAGACACACATCTGAATTTTTTTCTAAGAGGGGGCATATTTTTATGCATATCTCATCAGTTATATTCATGAATGACATGAAAAGATGGAAATTATAAGATGAAAGAAAATATTAAAAGCATAAAAAAAAGAAATCCCATAGCATTGTAGACATGTATTTTAGATATTCTTTACATCCATGTCCAAGAATATATCTTTCCTGAGATGCTCTGTATTTGACTTCATGTGTTGAAGTCAGGGGTATTGTGAGACAAAAAAAAAACCTACTTGAAATAATATCCTTTACTATCTTAATGGTAAGAGAGCAAAATAGTTTTTTGAGATATTTTGTAATCAAGAGTCATAAATAACATCCATTTCTACTTTTAAAAATAAGTTTTTATTTTTTAGATTTTGTCTATGCCAATACCAGAAAATAGTTTATTAGTGAAATAAAACCCTCAGTACTTTTTACAGATTATTTCAATAAGTTTGTTTGACTTTTTGTTTGTTAATATTTTAATTTGACTCTGACTCCCTGAACTAATTAATTTTGGCATCTCTGAAACACAACCATGGATTGTTGTGAATGAGATATTTAAGCAAGAGTGTTAACATTCTAATTACTTTGTTCTTATACGTGCCTCAAACTGTGGCATGCATTTTTCGGAAAAGAAAATTTTTTAGAAATCAAATGTTGGGGATTAAATTTCATCCTTAATTTAATAGATTTCCAGAACGCTTCTTTAGAAACCAACAGTATTAGTTTAAAGAAGTTTTCTCTATGTTGTCTTTCCATTGTTTTTTTTTTTTTTGGATTATTTAAATGTTAACTTCTAATATTTAATCACTTAAAATGTGACTAAGTGACTATTAGTGGAAATATTTCACGATGTGCACCAATTTATGAATTCCTCCAGCAAATATCAATGGCTTGCTTACACTGAAGATTTCTCTCTGCCTCTAAGAGAAAGTGTGTTCAGTGGCTGCACGATGTGAAATACTATAATTGGAACCTATTCTACATTCAAATAGATAAATTATTAATACTCTCTGCTGCTGTTAAACAAGCATCATATTTGTGGTGTTGAAATTCTGATTTGTCAGGTATTGGGGTTGTAACTATATTAAACAATGCATCTATGTGAAGGGGAAAGTATTCTTTAGGAGGGGGACCTTAATCAGTTTCATGCTGAGCAAAAGAAAATTGTAAACTATGCATTAAAAGAAGATTTACTGAAAGTTATTTTTGTGAGATCCACTGCATTCTAATTCACTGCTTCCCCTTTGCTTTCAATGATAATATAGGTAATCTTGCAGCCACATTCATGAGCCAAGATTGCTGTGGATTTACACTTGTGGAGCTACATTACAATGGGTAGATTTAAGGTATTATAAAATGAGTTTTTGGATTTGTTACAGAGGTATGGAGCCTCTCCGATATAGGCAGATCGGTTTTCCAACATATGGCAACCACCTTATTATAAAACAAAACAGTGTTAAATCAAAGTACCTGATTACGATTCGCAAGTGCCGTGCAGCTCCGATAGCCAGGCTTATATTTAATACCCTAGAAACAATATCATTTATTTTTCTGTCTTCTCTTATCCCTAAGTTATTGGGTTTGTAAGGCTTTGAAACCTTAAGCAAAAGGATAAAATACAAATTATAGAAAACATTGGAGTATGGAGAAATCAAATTACATTCTCCACAATCCTGAAGAAGATGGTTCACATTCCTCTGGTGTAGTCTGGCTGAATTCCCTCACCAGAGAGCCTTCTGGGGATAATTAGTAAACTTTGGGGTACCAGGGAACATTCCTATCACATTAGGAATAGGTGGCTATAAGAAAGGGTTAATTTCCAGGTTTGAAATAATAATGATCCATGTTATTTTTTCTTCTTCAACAAAATGTATTATTGAGAGGATTCAAATAATAATAATAATAAAAAGCCATTGAATGAGTATTAGTAGACATAAGAGGAGGTATATTTTATTGTGGATAGTGGGCTGTTTTTGTTTTCTGCTCTCTAAATTTAAAGATTCTTTACAAATGGTGAAATTTTGGAAGTTGTTCAGGACCCGAACATAAAGAGAAACAGAGACACCATCAACACTAGAAAACAAATTCCTTTGCAACATCAGTTTCTGATAAAGAAGATCTTTGTGAAAAATGCAGTGAATGACACCAAAACTGTTGGTGGGTAAATATTCAATACACTCACTTGGGTGTAATAACTGGGTAATTTATAACCAATCAGAGTTATAAAGTTCCATAGGCTTGTCTCGGGCTCTCATCCCCATCTAGTGCTCTCTTATTAACAAGGTTTTAATTCCAGTACTGACAGACAAAAGCTCTGGACTCTAATGAACTGTCTGCTCCATGCAGAAAGCTGGTGGTAACGAAGAATGTTAGTTACAATAATGATAATCTTTAGTATTTTGAGCTTGTCAGAACTTGCACAGCTAACAACAACCAGTCTTTTACTAAAACTCTACCTCATCAAACTAACTTAATTAGCAATTCAACTCCTTATTTTTGTTTTGGATTCCCCTCTGGCTACTAATTAAAGCTTAATCGAAACCGCTGAACTGAGGTTGTAAAGAATTCATTAATATTAAAATTAGCCCCAACAATTTTTTTGGGGGCTGGTGCAATTTGTATTTGTTACTGTCAGGGGCTTGAAACTCAGTTGAATTCTTAAGAAAGCAGTATGAGAAATTCTCAGTCTGCCATACACATGAGCTGATCACACATGACGAATGCCAATGGTGGTACGAACATTATTCTGGCCATGCAAACTCAGTCCGCTTGAGCTACTCTCAACTTTATTTAGCCAAAATGTAACTGAGGTTATTTTTCTGAAATCATTCATGTTATGTTGCTTTATCCTCCTAAGTGGTTTCATATTTTGGATGAAAGAGAGGAGAAGGGCTCTGGAAAAAATTTCAAGGATTGATTTTTATGTATTATCTTGACAAGATTAATATGTTTAAAAAACGAACAGATTCAGTTCTTCACTTTGATTTTTCTACTTTTTTTAACATCAAAGATTACTCTAACACTGGTACTGGGCATTCTGAAAAGTGAAATCAAATGAGCTCCAAACGCAACTGTTCTGTGTAGGGCATACTTTTTTTTTTTTAACTGAAATCTGATCTTTTATCAGGAATGGTTGAAAAGGAAATGTAATACATTTTCTTCTCTAATAAAATGATCATGTCAATGCAT
This sequence comes from Bison bison bison, assembly GCF_000754665.1. Classification (NCBI taxonomy): domain Eukaryota; kingdom Metazoa; phylum Chordata; class Mammalia; order Artiodactyla; family Bovidae; genus Bison; species Bison bison. Next base: position 8,402,924 of record NW_011495064.1, read on the forward strand.
GCCTTCAGTTCTCTTCCAGATTTCTTTTGATAGTTTAAGTAGTAAATTTAAAACTATTAAATATTTTTTAAGCTCACATTAAAAAATCATTTATTCAATGTTTGGATATTTGCAAAATATTCTCAATTTCAATGAGACCACATTTCGTTTTCCAGGATGTGACATGTAAATGCAAATTGGGAATGTTTTTCATCTTGGTGAACAGGAAATAATTTTCATAAATCAAATCCCCTTTTCATTTTAATTTTTGATATTTTAATAATTTTGTGAAAACATGTATATTTATTTTACCCCTTAGGAAAATTCCAAGTGTGTAGGAAACAAATTTGTTGGCACTAAAATATACAGCAACTGATACTACTTAGCATATTTTATTAAACCTGTAAATTAAAATACATTTATAAAATGCAAAACTTTATCAAAATATACATGAAAATTGCACTTTCATCTAGGTTTCATTTAGATAACATTGGTGACACAGTAATCATGCACACATTTAAAAATAAATATATGGCCATTTTTCAGCCCCTGGATTAAATCAACAATGGCATGTAAGACACACAAGTTTAAATCTTGGTGACAATTTTCATGAAGTTATTCAAATACACTTTGACTTCTGACAAGAGGATGTAATTTATAAAACAGAACGTGCCTATCAGTGAAACTTAAATTTGCATAATGAGGATACTTTTATTTCTGCAAGCAGTTTTTGACATCCCAGTGTGGCGCACTTGGAAGAAACCAGTTGTTTTCTTTAAAAAAAGGTCAATATACATAAGTGGAAAATTATGAATAAAATGCTTTGAACTTTTATCTGATTTGAGTACACAAAATAAATTTTATGTACAGAAACATAATTCTCCCTCCAACTGATAAAAATGTTTCTTCAATGCAGAAAAGTCGAGCGCAGCCTTCAGCAGCAGCAGGCACCCTTACAAGCTGAGGGAGGTGTTCGAGGTTATCGTTGCATGACAAGAAACATTGTTTGACATTAATGTTATGCGATTTTTTATCAGTGTTTTGAGTTAATTTCCTCTTGTGTTTCATATAAATGCACTGCAATCATAAGTATAACCTTTTAAAATCATTTTACAAATTTCTGTTTTGAGTGAAATGAGGCTCGTTGTTAGCTGATTTGGGATGCTGGAGAAACATACACCAAATTTTTAGGGGGTAAAAGAATTTCTTTTGTGGCTGAAGCAATATCAAACTGTATTAACCAGAGAAAATGCTACTTACACCATTAAATTCAAACCTGACCTGAGAAATAGCAAAAGAAGTTACAAGTTGTACAATATTCAACAACAGCAGCAAAAGAATAATGAAGCAACTGAGTAAAATCAGCAACTGAATTTGAGGCTTACGTTATACACATTATTTTTTTAAAATTTTGGACAAGAAAAATGGTGCTATTTTCCAAATATACTTCTAAAATATTACTAATATTCTTTGCATGCATTTGAATTTGCTGTCCTTGTAAGCTAAGAAATCATTGACATCTCTATGGTCACACAAAATTTTTCATCATTTTATACCAAACCAGACTGACAAATGTGGCTTCACAACTGAAATATCTACAAACGGAAATTCCCTGGAACTGTTTTCTAAAAGGATATGGAGGAATGTGTATTTACCCAAGGAACAAACATATTATATTTCAGAGGATATGGTAATATCACGTTGTCAGGGATTGACAGTTTGATATGAACGTGGTATAAAAATGATATGATTCTGTATGAACCATCACATGTAAAATGGACAGTGGGAAGCTGCTGTGTGGGCACAGGGAGCCGGGCTTGGTGCTCTGTGACAACCTCCAGGCGTGGGGGTAGCGGGGAGGTTCAGGAGGGAGGGGACATAGGTGTACTTGGGGCTGATTCACATTGTTGTATGACTGAAGCCAACGCTATATTATAGGGCAATTTTCCTCCAATTCAAAATATAAAAGATGGATCTGTAAAAAAACTATGATTCTTGAGTAAAACACAAAGGCTAAGAGATTATGATATTTTAACTTTCTTGTTTTAGCTATACATTTATCTGTAGCTTTTCTAATGAGTATATTCCTTTTATCATTTATGATCTTAAGTTGCCTCCTGCACAGCTACACACGTCACAATAGGTCTTATATAAAACCTGTATGTTACACACAGGTTCCAAGTAAATATTTTGAATTTTTCAACATATCAGCCTTGTTTTGTCAGTACTTCATACTGTTTATTTTTTCCCCCGGTCTACAGGTCAGAATCACTATTACTTTGTTGATTCTAAACAGAGACCATATAAAAATATATCATTTTAGTTTTAAAGGCAGCACTGAACTTTACTAGCATTAAGAGTTTTGTTACAACACTGTAGGCTATCATAAATTAATAGTGGGCAAAGGTACATATTCTTAACATTGATACGAACATTTTTTTCTACTGTTCCTCCCCTCATCTCTATATGCTTAATCCAAAAGTGATATTATTCCTCAAATAATAGTTAAAAAAAGGCCATATTTAATTCATATATATGCCAAAAACCATTTAATATTTATTTCCATGAGTGGAATTCATGATAAAAGGGATCATGTAATTGTGAAAAATCCAATAAACTTTCTAAACACTTCCCTATGATTTGGGGTGGCAGGGTGGGCTGGGGTGGGGGAAGCAGACAGTGTGACATGCTGGGAGCACAGAGGACCTCAGCGTCTGCCACCAAGTGCTGCGTGGTGCCTCACAGCTGGCTCTGGACTGAGTTCATGATAGCTCATGCTTACTGTTGTCTGTGAGGTCAGACATCCTCCTTTGACTATGTCTACATATTACAGTGTTGGCCACAGTGGGCAGGGTAGATCACTTGTTATCAAGGGCCAGGAGGATGGGAGTGGGAGGGTTACTTTGTAATGGGTAGAATCTCAATTTTGCAAAATGAAGAGTTGAGTGGACAAACGGTGGTGATGGTAGCACAGCCTGTGAATGTACCTAATTGTCCCTGAGCTATATGCTTAAAATGGTTATACTGGTACATTATAAGTTATATGTATTTTGCGCAATTAAAGAAATAAATATTAAAAAGGAGAAACTTCATTTGAAGGAAATCTTAATTATATACTGTGAGGTAGGAAATGAGTAAGTAATAAAATCACGAACAGCATCAGCCAGGGCAGGATCCTCTGTGCATGTTTTAGGAACAGTTCAGTTCAGTCGCTCAGTCTTGTCTGACTCTTTGCGACCCCATGGACTGCAGCACACCAGGCCTGCCTGTCCATCACCAACTCCCAAAGTTTCCTCAAACTCATGTCCATTGAGTTGGTGATGCCATCCAACCATCTCATCCTCTGTCGTCCCCTTCTCCTCCTGCCTGCAATCTTTCCCAGCATCAGGGTCTTTTCAAATGAGTCAGTTCTTCGCATCAGGTGGCCAAAGGATTGGAGTTTCAGCTTCAGCATCAGTCCTTCCAATGAATATTCAGGACTGATTTTTTAGATTACTTAGACTCCTAAGGGATTCTAAAATCAGTCCTTTAGGATTGACTGGTTGGATCTCCTTGCAGTCCAAAGGACTCTCAAGAGTCTTCTTCAATACCGCAGTTCAAAAGCATCAATTCTTAGGTGCTCGGCTTTCTTTATAGTCCAACTCTCATATCCATACATGACTACTGGAAAAACCATAGCTTTGACTAGATGGACCTTTGTTGGTAAAGTAAGGCCTCTGCTTTTTAATATGCTCTCTAGGTTGGTCATAACTTTTCTTCTAACGAGTAAGTCTCTTTTAATCTCATGGCTGCAATCACCATCTGCAGTGATTTTGGAGCCCTCAGAAATAAAGTCTGTCACTGTTTCCATTGCTTCCCCATCTATTTGCCATGCAGTGATGGGACTAGATGCCATGATCTTCATTTTCTGCATGTTGAGTTTTAAGCCAACTTTTTCACTCTCCTCTTTCACTTTCATCAAGAGGCTCTTTAGTTCTTCTTCGCTTTCTGCCTTAAGGGTGGTGTCATCTGGATATCTGAGGTTACTGATATTTCTCCCGGCAATCTTGATTCCAGCTTGTGCTTCATCCAGCCCAGCGTTTCTCATGATGTACTCTGCATATAACTTTAGGAACAGTAAAGTTTACAATAAGGTCTATGACCTTGGAGGGCAGGGTTGGCTCCTTAAGCTGGATGTTGACTCTGCAATCTTCTTACTGAGAAAAGAGGCCTGTTGTGGACCAGGAGAGAGAGTTGGGTGAGTGAACAGGCCATCCCCTACCTCACTGACAGTAGGCAATTCACAGATCCAGTTTGGAAGGAATATCCAGGATTGCTCAGATCTGAAAAATAGTTCATGGCTATCAAGATCATTAGATGTAATGGTGGAGAGTTCACGAAGAAACTGCAAGCTTAGAAATTTGAGTAAATGCTGTCAGGGAGAATGGAACGCAGAGAATACTATGGTGGGGCAGTGAGCTTTGCCCAGGGACAGAAACAGACACCAGCTGAGAAGAGGGCAGGGCAGTGAGGCCTCTCTATGCTCACCCAATCCCTTTATGCGGTTGCATCACAATTCTGACAGCAGTAGAACTGTCCCGGATGCAATCTGTGGTTTGGAGGATAAACTGCAGCTCAGGTGGACTGGTTAGTAAATTGCATATCATTCTCATTTTATTCTCATATTGTATGTTTCAATCATTTAAAATTGGACCATGGATTTTCTACAAAACATGAATTAAAGATCCTTCTCAAATTCATTAAAAATAAGTTTCTAAGCATTGTCAGGGGCTGCCTTAGTGGCTCAGACAGTAAAGAATCTGCCTGCAATGAGGAAAACCTGGATTTGATCCCTGGGTCAGGAAGATCCCCTGGAGAAGGGAATGGCAACCCACTCCAGTATTCTTGCCTGGGAATTCCATGGACAGAGGAGCCTGGAGTTTGCAACAGTCCATGGGGTTGCAAAGAGTCGGACACGACTGAGCGACTAATACACACACAAAAACATTATTAGACCACAAGAACTCACCCTGGGTGAATAAAACACACTGCTTTCTGATGGATTTAAGCCTTGTCTTCGTGTTATACACATTATAGGAGCATGCAAGAGAATCCAGTGATTTGTTGTCAAAGATTAGAAGTAAATGAATTATAACCAGAATGCCTAACAATTAAGAGTTAACTGTATAATTAAGATGATCAATTCTACAATTTTCAAATGATTTGGGAATGGATTTTTAAATGAACACTGTAACTTATATGCATTTTTGCTCTTGTAATTATAAAACATGACCAAAATGCTAAAAAAGCTTAGCCTAACACCCCCGAACACTCTTTCTCCATAATATATAACTCTGCTCAGAGCATTTATTGCTCTATCAGCTGGAGAACTACAAATGACACTCCTTGAAAGTTGAATACACACAGAATTACATTTTATGTTTAAAATCCATTCTTCAAGTAAATGTTTAAAATCTTGTTTTATAATAGCCTATCATTACTTCAATTTTCTTTTATTTATGCATTTAATTATATGCATAAATAAAATTTTACTTCTAAAACAAAAAATAACATTTTGAGTGATTTTTGACACACATTGCATTCTGATGTGTATCAGAAATCTAGATTTCCTTTTGGAAATTTGTGGAATATTCCAAAAGAATTTTAGTAATCCTTTCCTCAAAACACAAGAAATTATATGAACATTTAAAAAGTAATAATATTTTGCTTCTTTGACTTCAAGAATATGCAGATTTCAAATCTTCAATAGTAAATGTATAATATGCACAAGATATATTAAATTAAAATTATTTTAATGATTTTGATATTTTTTCAATCCTTAAATTGATGAGGAATGAGTATGTCCTCTTTCTCTGGATCACATATAATTATGGCTAAAGATACTGAGTAGTTTAAAGAATTTTATAAAAAGCTTAAAGTGTATTTCTAAATATTTAGAGAAATATACCAGTTAGTCACATCATTTTCCCATTAAACTTAATTTGCAATCTATAAAGCAAATCAACCACATTTCAGTAAAGATTAATGATTTAAAACGTTGATTGTAATTATGACCATTGCAAGACGTCTTTGTTTCTGTCAGAATTCATAAATGAAGTTTATTGAAGGAGTCTTGTATTAATTCTACTGCTTGGTTTATGGCTGATTCTTCAACGACAGCGAATTACTCTCCGTGCATTATTAGTTTATGATATACTTGTAAGCCAGCATCTCTTAATCTTTTTACTTTTGTTTCGCTTATAGGGCAAATGCTGGTGATTGCTCACATTGTATCAGATGATTTAAGCCTTTGTTTTAAAATCCGCTTTGTTATACTGTTTCAGGTATAATCATAATGTCCTATTACAGTAATCACAGACATGAGAAAAACAATATTCACACAGCCCAAAGCAAAGTATTATTTAGCTGTTCTTTCTCTTAAAAAATTCAAGAATAATATGCATAGAACTCAAGAAACTGTGGATCCAAACTATATTTTTAAATCCGATTATTTGAGGAAACCAGCTGAAAGCAGATGGACGTGTTCTCAACCCGGCACCGTGTTGTGGCTGAACAACTACAACATTGTTTGCTAACACCTCTTATGCTTGAAAACTTCACTTGAAAAGTTCTCCACAACTTTTATTAGGAATAGTTAGGTAGACAATTTTAGCCCAAATCCCACTTTATCTGAATCATGCAGGAATTGAAAGTATTTATGTGAGGGGGCAAGCTCAATGATAGATTTTTTTCTTTGCTAATGGGGCTTTTAAATATCATAATGGCAACAAACATGTAAAAAGAAGAGGGGGGAAATAGATGGACTATAGATAAATAGACAGATACACAGGTAGGTAGACAGACAGACAGATATAGCAAGAGAGAAGAAGGGTTTTCTTCTAAGAAAAGAAAGTGAAAGTGTTAGTTGCTCAGTCGTGTCCACATCTTTGCAACCCATGGACTGTAGCCTGCCAGGCTCCCTGTCCACGGAATTCTCCAGGCAAGAATACTGGAGTGGGTTGCTGTGCCCTCCAGGGGATCTTCCAGACCCAGGAATGGAACTTGTGTCTCCTGCATTGGCAGGTGGATTCTTTACCACCGAGCCACCAGAGCCACTGACTCCCACACAGCCTGCAGGACTGTGGTGCCCTTCTCCTCCCACTAGTCTCTTGCAAGCTGTGTGGGAATCAGTGTCTGAAGGTACAATGAGAGTCTGGTTGGTAAGAGCAGGGGTACCCAGATTAGGAAACCACCTGCCTGATCATACATCTTGGCAGAGGCTCAGAAGTCCTACTGCTCCATTTTGAGGTCTTATTTCTCATCAGAGTGCATCGTTTTCTTTAATTTTGTTTAATTTTTTTTAAATAAAAATTATTTGCTTTGTTTAATTGTTTTCTTTTATTTTTTAAAATAGAGAGTTACAGACATCTTTAAGGTCTTAGCTCAGGAGGTCAACATCCCCGAGACAGGTGAAGAAATGGAAAGCGGACCTTGCTTGACAAACTTTTACACTACAATTAATTCCATGTTGGTAATTTCAACATCCATTGGATCATCTATGTTTCTTGTTGGCTCAAGTTGTACAATCAGAAAAGCGTGTGAAAGAGAGTGTGGAATGAGAGTTAAATGATATGCTTTGGAGAGAGGGTGAGAAAAGAAGGGAACAGTTAACTTTTTCAACACTTGCTCATCTTCATATCCCAGATGGGTGCAGCATGTGTGCACGGGCACACCTGGGCTGGAGAGCCGGCCATCTGGACTGTGTGGGGACCCTAATTATAAACAGACAAGTGGAGAGATGCCACAGGTCAGCCGGCAGGGCAAAGGGGGAAAAGGAAAGTGCCAAATTCTCAAAGTTTCCCAGAGAATAATAATATCCACCGCTTTCCTTACATCTTTCATCTGAAAAAGAACCAGAAACAGACCTGTTGTCAGGGAAAGAAGGCGCTAGCCAGATTCCAAATGCTCATTGCTCTGATTTACATCTACTGCCGTCCTTCATCTTCTCTTAGGAAGAAAAGAGTGGTCTCTTATTCCTCAGAAGTCTCTGCCATTTCAAGTTGAGTCAGTCATGCAGGAGGGTAGGGGGTAAGTAGAATAGAATCAAATCACTGGACGTTGGATTTCCCTAAGACTGGTATTTTACCATGACTCCCTGTTTTATTTCTAGTTCACTCGCTTGCGGAGATTTTCCTAAGTCATGCCAGATGCAGTCCTCAACTCACAATGTGTGCATCAAGGTCCCAGCCCTGAAGCCCTGTTGAGCTCAGCATTTCTGCATCCATTTGTATACAACCTCACATCGCGCTTCTTCTGCCCAGATCATCATGATGCTGTCCTTTGAACATATAGAACCAGGAGGCTAGTTTCTATAGTGGTATTTTGTGTTGCTAGTATCTCAGTTGTGTCCCTCCTTTCTGTCTCCATGATTTCCAGCTTTCTGGATCCCATTATGTTCTCTTCTGCATGTGCATTGCCTTAGCATGTGATCTTGCCTCTAAGGCTTCCAACTTTCACAGGTCCATACTTTTTATATGGAACTCAGCTCCATCTGGAAGACAAAAAGATGAATGTTTTACATTAGACTTTGGAGACAGATACAAAGGAATTGTGCTCACTCTAGTTTACCGAGAACTAAATGCAAACTTGTTTTTTTCAAACAAACAGAGAGAGATATGAGATTGATGGATAGATGACATTCTAGTTGGTTTTCAAGCTCTGAGTTTTAAGGATTTCCCAGGTGGAGCTAGTGGTAAAGAATCCACAGGAGGGTTCAGGATGGGGAGCACATGTATACCTGTGATGGATTCATTTTGATATTTGGCAAAACTAATACAATTATGTAAAGTTTAAAAATAAAATAAAATTAAAAAAAAAAAAGAAGAATCCACAGGAGAAGCAGGAGATTCAAGTTTGATCCCAGGAGGTCATTGTATTAGATTGTTTTTGGCTATGAGTTTTAGATAACTCAATGAGAAGAAGTTCACTTATGATTTCCTTAGTAAGAATCTTGGAGCTTCCCAGGTGGCTCAGTGGTCAAGAGTCTGCCTGACAATGCAGGAGACACAAGAGACCCAGATTTGATCCCTAGGTTGGAAGATTCCCTGGGGGAGGAAATGGTAACCCGCTCCAGTATTCTTGCCTGGAGAATCCCATGGGGAGGAACCTGGTGGGTTACAGTCCATGTGATCCTGGTGGGGTCACAAAGAGTCAGACATGACTGAGCACACACATACTAGTAAAATTCTTCACTGTGAGAAGGTGGAGGCCACAGGGCAAGCATCACGTCCTTGTCTTAATAGAGACCGGGGGCAGGGTGCTGACCCTTGGCTGAGAGATGCTTCTTGTTATGCCTCTTTAACTTTTATCAAAGAGGGAATGTTTTTCTCATAACTTTCCTCCTCTTACCTTATTGGCCAGGGCTGAGTCTATGGCCCCTACCAAACTGCTGTGGATTTTCTGGACTTGAGTCTCTCTGATGGGACCTAGGAAGGAAGAAGGACCTGAGAGTGGCCACAGAGAGGCTAGCCTGCTGGATCCAGCTTTGCTTGCATGCAGGGTTATGCTGAGATTCATGGCTGTGTTGGAAATGTGGTCATGATTTTATTAGGGTGACAGTGAGTCCTCTGCCTAGGAACCTGCAAGTCGTGACCTCTCAAAGATGCAAACGTGTGTTCCATCAGTGTTGCGCATGAGTGAAGCTGCAGCTTGACCTCCTTTTCCTGTTGTTGACGATCCTTCAGCTAAACCATCTCCCACCTCCTCTCCCTCCTACAGTCAGTAACTCTTCTTGCCTGTTCACTCAATGCCAGCCCAGTATGCCAGCTGTTGTACTGTTACTACTGTAATTTTCAAGGTACTGTACTTTAGAAATTTTTTTTTTTTTTTTTTATGTTTTTTTTGTGTGAAAGTATTATAAGCCTATGACAGTACAGTACAGTATAGCTAATTGTGTTAGTTGGATACCCAGGCTAACTTTGTTGGACTTGCAAACAAATTAGACTTATGAACTTATGTCAGTTCCTCAGTTGGCACAGCCTGGTTCACACAAAGCTAATCTGAGTCTGAAGCCCCTGTTCTGCACTTGATCTCTATGGCTCCAAGGCAGCCATCAGCGCTGCCAGGCAACCCTTATTCACCAGGACATGGTTCCCCCCTCTGCTGCCTCCTTCCTTCCAGAGCATCTTCTCTCCTCCTCCAGGGGCTCTCTGAGCGGTGTGTCCTCCACCTCCCTTCTGCCTATCTTTGTCCTTGGGAAAACCCTGGCCCCAAACCCAGCCCTATCTGCTCCTCTAATCCCTTGGAGAAGGCTCTTCCATCCCAGACCCCCTTGACTCCTCTCTGTCTATGGGATTCTCCCTGCAAGAATACTGGAGTGGGTAGTCCTTCCCTTCTCCAGGGGATCTTCCCAACCCAGGGATCAAACCCAGGTCTCCCGCATTGCTGGCAGATTCTTTACCGTCTGAACCACCAGGGAAGCCCTTATTCTTCTCTACCTGAAAAGTTAAAACCCAAGTAGCCATAGCACCCTTCACATGCCTCTCCCTACCCAGGCAGGTTGAAACAGACCCTTCTTGTGGGAAGCAAGCAGGAATCAAATGGAGTTTTTCTCCTTCTCGATTTCCTTGGGTTTTAATTTGAAGCAAAAGAGAGAGAACGGCAGGGGACCAAGCCATCTTTCCAGGGCTCCATTGGCAGCCCTGCCCCCTGCAGCTGTTCTGATTAATGGCCATGCCTCCCGCCGGCTCCCTGTAATAGGTGTCAGGAAGGTGTTTACTCAAAGTTTTACACCCAGTTGTCGGAAGGTCGACACAATAGGGCGTCTCCCATGCAGGTTAAACATCTTTTTATGGGTACTACTGATGAGAGAGGACTTCTATGCTTTCAGGCTCTAAACACAGTGGTTCTTAGCACTTTCTTCAAGGCTGACTCAGCAGGTCCCAAGAACCAGGCAGGCTCCGCAAGGTCTCCTCCCTGAGCTGGGCTGTGAGCCTCGAGTGGACAACAGTGACATAAAGATGTCCCCATGTTTCCAGCTTTAAGCATGTGCCCTGTCTGCCTATGAAATCCTGAAACATTTTAGAACTCAAGCAAGAAATAATATCAAAATTCCTTTCCCAGGGAAGGGCTGTCTATACAAAATAGGGATGGTGGAATTCTTTACAATTAAAATGTCTACTTTTGTCACAGTAAACAGTGACCTTGACCCCCCCACCCCACCCAGAGTAGTTTTCTCTCCCCTTCATGATCTTTTCCCAATTTCTCCCTACCCTCAGCCTCTCCACCACTTAACAAACAAGCCCCAAGAAACAGAGAGCAAAAACGCCACAAATTGGGAATTGTATCTCCCATCTGCTGCCCACAGGTGTGTGTTTTGACCCTATTTCTGAGAAAGAGGAAGCCAAAGGTCAAAGTGAATTTCCTAAATGTCAGATGCTTTCAAAGTGCTGCCTTATGTTGTTTCGCACATTCCTGAAGCCGGCTTCAGCCCTGGGTTTTCCTGTGACAATGAGGCATTTCCTGCAGGGTCTGCAGTAAATCCCTGGGCTGTAGCCAAGACCAGAAGAGCTCAGGGAATTCCACCAAAACCCTTCTGAACAGCAGAGCCCCATGGCTTCCTTGGGTTTGATTGTAATTTAAAAAAAAAACAAAAAACCTCCTGGACTCACAGACAGAGAACAAACTTATAGTTGCTGGGGGGAAGAATGAGGGAAAGGAATAGTTAGGGAGTTTGGGACGGTCATGTATACACTGCTGTATTTAAAATGGATAACCAAGAATGTGCAGTTAAGCACAGACAGCTCTACTCAATGTTACGTGGCAGCCTGGATGGGAGGCGGAGTTTGGGGGAGAATGTCAAAGTCTGAGAGTGTTAGTCACTCAGTGTGTCTGACTCTTTTGTGACCCCATGGACTGTAGCCCACCAGGTGCCTCTGTCCATGGGATTCTCTAGGCAAGAATACTGGAGTGGGTTGACGTTCTCTTCTCCAGGGGATCTTCCTGACCTGGGTATTGAACCTGGGTTTCCTGCATTATAGGAGGATTCTTTATCATCTGAGCCACCAAGGAGAATGGATACATGTAGATGTACACGAATCCCTTTGCTGTCCACCTGAAACTATCACAACATTGTTAATCGGCTATCAGTTCAGTTCAGTTCAGTCGCTCAGTCATGTCTGACTCTTTGCGACCCCATGAATTGCAACATGCCAGGCCTCCCTGTCCATCACCAACTCCCGGAGTTCACTCAGACTCACATCCATCGAGTCAGTGATGCCATCCAGCCATCTCATCCTCTGTCGTCCCCTTCTCCTCCTGCCCCCAATCCCTCCCAGCGTCAGAGTCTTTTCCAATGAGTCAACTCTTCCATGAAGTGGAGCTGATATAAAATATAAGGTTTAATAAGCAGGGGGGAAAACCCTCCTGGACAGAAAAGCTTGCTTCTCTATAAATGATGATAAATGCTTAATTATTTTCATGGGGACTCAGGCCACCCTTCCTGTATGTGAATGGACATCTCTACTGTTCCAAATACTGAAGCCAGTTTAATGTTTTTCTCAAACCAATCTGTCTATTGGATTTGACTGGAGATAAACAGAGAAACAAAGTACACATCCAGGGAGAGATTCATCCTACAAATACCGTATTTATTGGAAATTTAGCATTTTCTGAAATTTTGGGGATTCGGGATGGATGATATGCAATGAAAAAGAGAGAAGAGGAGATGGTTCCGAAAGTGGAGATGCGGAGGGTGGTCAGATCCTGACCCGTAGCAGTGACAGCGAGAGGGAATGGCCCTTTGCGTGCTAGGTCATTCAGTGGTGTCCGCTTCTTTGTGATCCCATGGACTGTAGCCCGCCAGGCTCCTCTGCCCATGGGGATTCTCCAGACAAGAATCCTGGAGACAAGAATCCTGGAGCAGATTGCCATGCCCTCCTCCTGGGGATCTTCCCAACCCAGGGAAGGTTCTTTCCCACTAGCTATCCTGTAGGAATCTTTCACCTACTGCTTTATGTTTGTATCAGAAGACCTTGCTCGTCAGTATTTTCTCTTGGCCTTTCCTGGCTTAGAAAACTTGGGTGACCTAGTCAACCTCTCTTGTCACAGATTTTTTTCTTTTTGCTAAAATTCGAACAGAAGGCCTTTCCTGTCTTTTCTGTCTGATGATGAAGTTGTGTGGTTCAAATGACATTATGTACAGGAAAGCACTTTTTAAATTGCAAACTGGCCACCTGATGCCAAGAGCCAAAGCACTGGAAAAGACCCTGATTCTGGGAAAGATTAAAAACAAAAGGAGAAGGAGGAGGCAGAGGAGCCTGGTGTGCAGCAGTCCCTGGGGTCGCAAAGAGTCAGACGCGACTCTGCGACTGAACAACAACAAAAAAGATGCCTTGCCTTTTATGGGAATGTTTTCAAGGACCTGTGGTTCATTCGTCCTTCCTGTTAACAGGCAAGGCACGTGTATCATACATGGATACTACAGGGGCCACTTGTTTCCCACATAGATGTGGACCAGTCTCCTGTAGGTACCATAGCATGACCTCAGGCACCTGATGTTTCTGAACATAAGCATCTGTGTACAGTGTCATCTCTGTCTTGTGAGTTTCCCATGAAGGAAACATGGGAAAGTGCTCTGTGAGCTGTGAATGTCCAGTATGATGATGTTTCGCCCACATAAATGCAAAGTATTAGGACATTGTGTTTGACAAGTGTTATTTAAGTGCCACTTGCTATTATTGTGGTTATTATGATAGTTGAAGAGTGTAATGGATTTCAGCAACTAACAATCTAGATGTGGACTCTTTTACCACCACACAGACTCCCTGAGTGTTCCACTTTAATAAGTATCCTTCCTTTCATTGGGAGTTGGATGCTGATGTAATTAACTCTCACTGTATTATGTCCTTTGCTTTGAATTCCGGATACATAACTCAGAATTATTTCATTGTATTTACCCCTATAAATAGGCCCTACTTTATTTCTAAATTAAATAGCATTAGAGAATAGGTTACTAGACTCATGACACTTCTCATTTTCCACAAATATATTATGTATGACTCAATTTCTTTCTACGTGCCCAGCTTTAGAGACCGCTTAGTGGATATAAAGCTTTTATATTGAAAAAAATTGTCAATAATTAGGATAGGGAAGGAAAATAGTTAAAGCTTAAATATGCCTTTGGTTCACCTATAAAATCAACCGATTCACTTTTAGACAAGAAGAATTTTGTCATGTTTTTCCTATCATCTGGTGTTCATTTTTCATCTCGGGGGATCAGCTTCACCAGATTTCCTTTAAAGATGAAGAATATACATTATTTTTCTCATAGAATTCTGATGATTGAGAGGAATTATTCAAGAAATGTTTACTGAAAGTTTTTTGATGTATAAAGTCTAACGCACGCTTCCAGCTTTTTGATCTGTCATTGTATGCACGTAAGAAGAGGTGAGACATTTACAATGTTGGTAAATAAATAAACAATTATTATGTCTTTACTAGAGATGAAGTGACCATCATCAACTATTTCCTTAATACAGAATCATGATAGTCACTGAACTTATGTAAGGAAAGAACTTGACACAAGACCTCACAAGCAGGCAAGTCCCTGAAACATAAGCTTTGCAAGCTTGTTTTGTGGTTAACAGGGGAGCTCACCATGCTTACCATCGGGGCAACAATCGGCCTGGGGTATCAGTGAAGAGGGTGTTTGGGAAGATAGGACTGGTGCTTCAAGGAAAGAATGCCATCTCGTCTTCTGCTAGAAAGTGAGGTTTCTTTGCCAGAACCCATCCAGACAGCAGACGACACTTAGTGGCCTGGGGAGCAGGAGGCCAGACAGAATTTTTTTTCCTTTTTGGTAAGCTCTGTTACTTGGATCAGGGAACTTTAATTGTAAGCAGTTGTTCTAAGTGTTTCCTCCGATGCCCCCTCCAGAATCCTGAACCAACTCTTCAGTTCAATTTGAAAGTTAACTTTTGTTGCATTTTCACCCTGCCCTATATACATAAGGGTGCATCTCCCAGGTCCATCCTGTTCCCGCACCACCTCCATGGCCGTGAAGGGAAAGGAGGAATGCCTCTGCCCCAGTCCTGAGCTCACACTGTGTCTGTGTGTGATGTTGTGGAAGTGACTTGATCTTTCTCTTGCTTGGCTGTTACATGTACTGCATAGTGATGGTAGCACCTGCCTCATAGGGTACCGTGTGCCCAGCAAGGTGCTAAGCCCTACCATCCAGGAGCCAGCAAAACAGTGCCTTGACTTTGTGGGACTCGTGTCCCGTCAGGGGATTGTGTGATCCCAAGCACAGAAATGTATCCACTGACCACCTTGGAGAGAGTTTCAGGAAGAGAATGCTGGGGGCAGGTGGGGCAGGACAGCACGGGCAAGTGTGGGCAGCAATGAGTGGTCTGAATCTCGGATCTGAAGAACCAGAGAATGGGAGCTGGGAGAACGGGGAAGAATCAACCTTCTGGGCCAAGGGAACAGCATGTGTAAAGGCCTCAGACAGGAGAAGAGCTCAGGAATTGAGAGTCACCTGACCAGGTGCTGGGCAGGTAGACCTTGTCCAGAGCTCAGGCCACTGACCTGGGGATCTTGGGACATCATTGAAAGATTTCCACCAGGGGATGGTGGGATCTGATTTGCATATGGTGGATGATCACATAGGCTCTGGTGTGGAGAGCAGCTTATGGGGACACAGCTTCTCAGAGTGGCCCTTCCTGATGAGCAGACTCACAAGCTGGGTGACTACTGTGGGTTGACCATGAGGAAAGCTGGTAACTTGGACAGGAGCATGTGTACCATAGGTGAAAATCAGGTGAATGCGGTAAGGGCCATCTGGACTGGGCGAAGTATTCGCTAAAATAAAAGCATCAGGATCAGTGATCTATCTACCCAGTCTTTGCTCTGAACAATTATTAAGAAGACAATGAGTGCTCAGTCATGGTCAACTCTTTGAGAATGCATGGACTGTAGCCCTCCAGGCTTCTCTGTTCATGGAACTTCCCAGGCAAGAATACTGGAGTGGGTTTCCATTTCCTACTCCAGGGGATCTTCCCAACCCAGGGATTGAACCCATGTCTCTTCTGTCTCCTGCAGTGGCAGGCGGAGTCTTTACCACTCATTACCACCTGGGAAGCCCTGATCAATTTCTACCTAAGGTCAATTTCTCAACCCATGCAATGGGCCTCCACCTTCCTCACAGGAAGATGAGCCATGACTCCCCAGTCCTCGAGCCACAGCATGACTTCATTGAGCAGAAAAGCCTGGACAGAACTGATTTGTTGTCTTTGTTTATTCCACTTGCTTTGAAGATTTGCTATAAAATTAGGTCTGTGTTTTATTACCCCAGACCTTGCCAGGGTGATGTGTAATGTGCAGCATACATATCATATTACCCGTGTAAATTCTCTATTCTCCCGAATTCCAAGACACATTTGGTTTCACAGATGTGGAGACCTGTGATCATGAAATTTGCAGAATTCCTTGCCCATGGATTCCCAGCTGCCAAGATATGAAAGGCTTGTCTAATCCCAGCTCTCAGACTACTTGCCCCCTGACCGCTATGTGTTCCCTTTCTCTTTTCTTTAGAAGGGATAGATCTACCGGCCAGGCATCTCTCTCATGATGGAGTCTGGATCACAGAGATGTGCGAGGGCTGTAGAGGCAAAAGGGGTCTCCTTCTTACAGTCACTTTTTCCTCTTCTTCTCAGGACTCACAACAGCCTCCTATTAAAGTGCAGCAAACCTGCTCACCTTCTTTATCACAAACCTCCTTAAAAACCATCTGTTTCGCAAAGTATTTCAGTTACAATAACCACTCACTTCTCAACATCCTTGTGTTGCACTGAGTTTTATTGTCTCGCATGTCCTTGGGTACATTTACACTGTGATCCCCCAAAGGAAAATCCTTGCTTTGTTCTGTCTGCACGGGTCCGCGTATGCCCTGTATAAATAATGGATAAGAATCAAAATGCCACCAATAGGCGCCTTTCATCTTGGAGGGTTAAGGAGCCATACTTGTCACATGCAGAGAACATCACAGAATTCAATTGGGGAAACTTAAAAAAAAAGTTATTATTTAGGTAGGATCTTTCATTAATTTCAACGTAATCGACATGATTGGGAGCACCATTTGGTGTCCATAGATAAACCCGCGTCACTAACAGCCCGCCTCTGGTGACAGCTCCATACAGCAGACAACTGGACTGACTGCTGAGACAAAATCACCACGGTCACATTGTTGAATAAAATAACAGTCACTACCTTCCACTTCACAAAGAGGGAGTTTTGTTTTGGGGGCAGAAGCACATAATGGGGACAATTCATTTTTAATGCTGTAAATACACAGTTGAGGATCTGTGCTAGACCCAAATAACAGACAATATAGTGGCTGGCCAGAAAAATAAAGAAAATGTGGTAAAGTTCCAAGATTCTCTTATTTCAGAGTGAATGGCCCTGAAAGATGGAGAATGCTTCAATATCAGAGAGAATGGTCTCTTTGTGACAATTTACCTTCTTCCCACTACCTCCCCACAATCTATGGTTTATGAAGGTCAAGTTTGAAGGCCGATGAGTTTCATTTACTTCAGGGTCATCTCTTACTTAACCATACCTTTGCTTAAAATCTGATGGGTACAGTGATATGATACCACTGTTGAAATGAGGGGTTACTATTATCATCATTTATGCACTATAAAGGGGACTATGTGGGATTCTGTTATATACAATTTGCTCTTGACTGAATGTTTGTGTTCCCATGAGTCCATATGTTGACAGTCTAAGCCCATGACAATGGTGTTTGGAGCTTCTGGGAGGTCATTCAGGGCAGAGCCCCTATGAATAGTCTTGTGCTCAATCATTCAGTTGTGTCCAATTCTCTGTGACCCTATGGACTGTAGCTTGTCAAAGGCTCCTCTGTCCATGGGAATTCTCCAGGCAAGAATACTGGAGTGGGTTGCCATTTCCTCCTCTAGGGGATCTTCCCAACCCAGGGATCGAACCCATGTCTCTTGCATTGGCAGGTGGATTCTTTACCACTAGCGCCACCTGGGAAGTACTTTAAGTAAATGACTCTCATCAGCCTTCAAACAACAACTTCGTAATAACCATAATAATGATAATAGATAAGATGTATTACATACTTATTTTGTGCCAGGCACAGTTACGTATAATTTATATGGATTTTCTTCATGAATCCTTAAAACTCTATGAGGTGAGTAATATTATCCCCTTTTCATAGAAGAGTTGGAGAAGGCAATAGCACCCCACTCCAGTACTCTTGCCTGGAAAATCCCATGGACGGAGGAGCCTGGTAGGCAGCAGTCCATGGGGTTGCTGAGAGTCGGACATGACTGAGTGACTTCACTTTCACTTTTCACTTTTGTGCATTGGAGAAGGAAATGGTAACTCCAGTGTTCTTGCTTGGAGGAATCCAGGGATGAGGGAGCCTAGTGGGCTGCCGTCTACAGGGTCACACAGAGACGGACACAACTGAAGCGACTTAGCAGCAGCAGCATAGAAGAGTAAGGTGAGGCTTGAAGAAGTCAAATCATGTACCAAGGGACCCATGAACCATCCTGGAGACAGGGTTCACACTTAGGATTTTCCAAGATCATAAACCACTGTGTTTCACAAAACCTACTGGCATCAGACTCACCTGTGTGTTAGTCTCTTCAGTTCAGTTCAGTCGATCAGTCGTGTCCGACTCTTGCGACCCCATGAATCGCAGCACACCAGGCCTCCCTGTCCATCACCAACTCCCAGAGTTCACTCAGACTCACGTCCATCGAGTCGGTGATGCCATCCAGCCATCTTATCCTCTGTCGTCCCCTTCTCCTCCTGCTCCCAATCCCTCCCAGCATCAGAGTCTTTTCCAATGAGTCAACTCTTCGCATGAGGTGGCCAAAGTATTGGAGTTTCAGCTTTAGCATCATTCCTTCCAAAGAACACCCAGGACTGATCTCCTTTAGAATGGACTGGCTGGATCTCCTTGTAGTCCAAGGGACTCTCAAGAGTCTTTTCCAACACCACAGTTCAAAAGCATCAATTCTTCGGCACTCAGCTTTCTTCACAGTCCAACTCTCACATCCATATATGACCACTGGAAAAACCATAGCCTTGACTAGATGGACCTTTGTTGGCAAAGTAATGTCCTGTTAGTCTCTTAGTCATGTCCAATTCTTTTATGATCCCATGAACTGTAGCCTGCCAGGCTCCTCTGTCTACGGAATTCTCCAGGCAACAATACTGGAGTGAATTGCCATGCCCTGCTCCAGGGGATCTTCCCAACCCAGGGATCGAACCCTGGTCTCCTGAACTGTGGGCAGCTTCTCTTACGATCTGAGCCACCAGGGAAGATAGGGCTTATGAAACACAGAACACCGTCCAGCTCCTCACTTAGTCTTCTGACTCAGCATGTCTGTAGTGGAGCCTGAGGATGTAATCTCCAACAAGTTCCCAGAAGATGCTGACGCTCCTGGCATAAGGACCACGCTTTGAGTACCAGTCACTGCACTAAGCCAACCGACCCCTCCACATTACATGTGCTGCAGTCGCAGCTTGAGATCCTTCCAAATCCAACATCTGTTCTTATGTTTTTATCCTCCTCTTTAGTGGAAAGAGGATGATATTGGAGAAGTTCTTCTGAAACGTACTCCTCCTGGAACAATTAGTGATGTTGTTTTGCACCCCCAGCCTGCCACCAAAAGCTTATGCCTCTTGATGGCTGAAATGGGTTCAGCTTGCAAGATATTTTCTTGTTGGAAACCCAAAGAAACACATTCATCTTACCAAGGATATTTCGACTCTGCCTATGATATTAATATTTATGAGAATGAGGTTAGCTATTTGGCATGCAATACATATTTTTTTGTTGAAGCTTTCCCATTAGAGGACAGTTGCTTGGGAGAGCCTTAGAAACTAATATTGCATTTCACTTCATAAAGATTGTGGCAAACCCAACAGCCAGAGAATCCACGTTCCAATTGCCGATGAGAGGTGAGGACATGTTCCCACAGCCTCTGCTGCTAATGAATTACAGTTGTAACACACAGTGTGGCACGGTACCATGTTTTAAGTCATAATTAAGAAAGAATCGGGCTTCCCGTATGGCGCTAGTGGTAAAGAACCCACCTGTCAATGCAGGAAACACAGGTTTGATCCTTGGGTCAGGACGATCTCTTGGAGAAGGGGATAGCAACCCACTCCAGCATTCTTGCCGGGAGAATCCCATGGACAGAGGATCCTGGTGGGCTCCATAGGGTTAGAAAGAGTTGGACACAACTGAAGTGACTTAGCACAGCACAGCACAAGAAAGAATTAGTACATATCTGAGAGAAAATTTATAAAGAAGAACTCCTGCCAGGAGCCAGGAGCCAGGGCTGGCTGACCTGAGAAGAGAGACCGTTCAGGGAGGCACCGTGAAAACCAGCCATGTAGGTGGGTCCCGGGACCCTCCTCCAGGTGAGAGGGGTGCCAAATAGACCTGCGTCCACCAGGGCTGAGGACATTTGTAATCAGCCATACCTGGCTTTTCCAGTAGGACTTTGTCAATAGTGGATAAGCAGGTTGCTCCACAAAGTAGAAGTCAGGATGTCAGATTCCCATCACATCACTAGTATGTTGGTAAATTTCAACAAAGGCAATTTGAACTCCTTGGGGTCGTGAAAGAGTTGGACATGACTGAACAACAACGACAACCACACGGAGAAGTGCTCTTAACCACTGCCTTCCACTGCTTCTGGCCCTCAGCTGACCTCTCCCCAGATGCCTCCCCAGGTGCCTCATCCCCCCACCCCATTCCCCACGTTTTGCATTATTTACCATAATTATGAACTGAAGGGAGAAGGCAATGGCACCCCACTCCAGTACTCTTGCCTGGAAAATCCCATGGACGGAGGAGCCTGCTAGGCTGCAGTCCATGGGTCGCTAAGAGTCGGACACGACTGAGCGACTTCACTTTCACTTTTCACTTTCATGCATTGGAGAAGGAAATGGCAACCCACTCCAGTGTTCTTGCCTGGAGAACCCCTGGGACGGGGAAACCTGGTGGGCTGCTGTCTCTGGGGTCGCACAGAGTCGGACACGACTGAAGCAACTTAGCAGCAGCAGCAGCAGCATGAACTGAAGAGAGAAAGGGCGAATGTGTTGTATAGCAGCTCACTCGTCTTCATTTTGATTAGAAAAACCAAGGTTAAAGAGAGTATAAAGACGCTGACTGGGAGGGGAGTGACGCCGAGGCCCAGCACCGCTCTCTGTGACTTATCTTTGTGATTGTCCTGGCAAAGAATATAGGGGATGGGAGAAATGTGGGGCCTGGGAGAGTGAGGGGTGGGAGGTCCTGAAATACTAGAAAAATAGACAAAAAATAAAAGGGAACTGTAACGCTGCCATCACTTCATTAAGGTTTTCCACTTGGGCAAAGGCAGCAATGTAAACATTTACTTAAGGGTTTTTGTTTTTGTATTTGACGTGGACCATTTTTAAAGTCTATTGAATTTGTTACAGTATTGCTTCGGCTTTTTGTTTTAGTTTTTTGGCCACAAGGCGTATGGGAATCTTAGCTTCCTGACTAGGGCTCAAACCCACACCCCTCTGCATTGGAAGGTGAAGTCTTACTCATCGGACGGCCAGGGAAATCCCTAAGGATCTATTTGAACTCTCAGATAGTTTCCTGGTGACGCTAGCACTTCCTGAGACAGCCTGTTCCCTTGAGGATTTGTGGTTTAAACCTGGGAGCATTTAAAAGTCTTCCTAAGTTCATATGTTCTTTGCGTTATTTTAGTGTTGAAGCTGAAACTCCAATACTTTGGCCATTTGATGCGAAGAGCTGACTCATTTGAAAAGATCCTGAGCTGGGAAAGATTGAGGGCAGGAGGAGAAGGGGACGACAGAGGATGAGATGGTTGGATGGCATCACCAACTCAATGGACATGAGTTTGGGTAAACTCCAGGAGTTGGTGATGGACAGAGAGGCCTGGTGTGCTGCAGTTCATGGGGTTGCAAAGATTTGGACATGACTGAGCAACTGAACATAACTGACTGAGCCTGAGTTTTAGCATCATCTCAAACAATTAGATTTTCGTGATTCCAGTGCTACTGATCCACGTAATTGTAGACCTGTTGAAGTAACTGTGAGAAGCGACAGACTGATTCTTGGATTCAGACAGTCTATTCACTCTAATCCCTCTTCCATCAGTGCTTTGTTTAGAATACCCCGTTTTATTCCCTGAAGACCCATGAAGAGAGGTTTCAAAGACTCTACCCATCGACACAGAAGTACATATAGGAACAACGCAACACAGTGGCCTATTTCAAGAGTGAATAAGAGCCGCTTAAGGCTGGGGTGGGACAAATTGGAAGAGTAGAGTTAACATATATACGCTACCCTGTGTGAAACATAGCTACTGGGAAGCTGCTGTATAACACAGGGAGCTCAGCTCAACGCTCTGTGGTGATCTGGAGAGTGGGTGGGAGGTTCCTGATGGAGAGGATGTATGTATACGCATAGCTGATTCACTTCATCGTGCAGCCGGACCTAACACGACACTGTAAAGCAATTATACTCCAATTAAAAATAAACGAATGAATTAACTGAGTAGAGCAGCAATGAAGCACTAAATGTACGTCAAAAATGTGCGAGTAAAAACAAAAAAGAAACTCTGCCTTTGAGATCTTATTTTCAGGAAGGACAATTAATTCAACTTCCTGAAGGTCTACCACACATGGCTGTCACTGTGGGGAGATCCCAGGATGAGTAATGGTTTTCACTCTGAACTAAGATTCCAGACGAGGTAGATAAATGATCAGAGTCCCTGTTGATCATCTTTAGAGTCAATCACGTCATTAGCAAGGTTGGTCGAGAGGGCTGCCACTGCCCCATCCCTCACGTCTGCTCTACACCTGGGAGCAGAGACCCACAGAACCGAGCTGAGTGTGCAGGTGTATACTGAGTCGCTTCCCACGACCCTGTCCTTGACTCTGAGATTCAACCTGGGGCTGGTGACAGTGTTTCTCGAGGCCTACTATCATCTATCGTTTAGGCTCTGGGATTGCAAGGCGATTCTTGGAGAACTGCTTGTGAAGTCTTCTTGGCACCTGTGAGAAAGGCTGGGAGCATTTTCATGATGGAGCTGGAGAGAGTGGCTCAGAAAGCCGGCCAAGTGTTTGCTTACACAGATTGCCTTCGATGGGAGTCACGCCGTGTGGACTTCTGTCTCCTTCTTGCCATCCAGTAATCCCAAACACATTACAGTTTTAAACTCTGTAGGGGCTGAAGGACTACTCAAGGGAAGGAGAGAAGGAAATGACCATCTTATTTAATTTCTCTAAACACTCCACTGAGCCCTAGGTGCCATATGTGGAGTGCAAGGAAAATGGACTCTGGTTAAGGCCCATCCCCACAGAAAGACACTCGGCTTTAGAAACACGAGGCCTCCCCGACCATGAATGTACTTGAATCAACATGGGACTTTGGAGTAAATCCCCGATTCTGTGAAGTGGATCGTTTTATGTACTTTTGACCATAAGTATTTTTTGGTGTGGTATCTTTCTTGCTTATGAGCATGCCTTAGTCCTGGCAATAAATTCAGTCTCTTCCCTTTTATTTCCACGCAGTCAATGTTCTTCTGGTTTGTTTTTTTTTTGGTGAATCTTCCAGTAGGGATGCCCTGCTATCACCTGGACACACTGTAGCATTTGCTGCAGAATTGCATTTTTCTTTTAAAAGAGACCAGCTCATTACTCAGCTGATATTTTTGGTTTCCATTGCATGCATGCTAGGGGCTTCCCAGGTGGTGCTAATGGTAAAGAACCCGCTTGCCAGTGCAGGAGATGCCAGAGAGATATGCAGGTTCAATCCCTGGGTCGGGAAGATTCTCTGGAGGAGGGCATGGCAACCCACTCCAGTATTCATGCTTGGAGAATCCCATGGACAGAGGAGCGTGGTAGGCAACAGTCCATGGGGGTGCAAGGAGTCGGACACTGCTGAAATGACTTAGCACTCAAGCACACAAAGTGTCCTTGGTGTGCATCCTTCAGGTTCTGGTCACTTCCCACTTGTGTTGAAGGATGGAAAGATCCAAAGAACATTCAAGGAGAAAGGTGATGTTGATGATTTCCATTGAAGACGAATCTGGTGAAATGTTGGCCAACCACAGTTCTTTCTTACTGAGAGACTATGCTGAAAATGCATTAATCACCGAACCTAGAGAAATCCCCCCTACCAGTCAAGGCAGCAGTCTGGAAGCAACTGGGGTGGGGGAGGCACAATGAGAAACAGACCGTGTGATGGATCTTGGCTGATGGTGGTGCAGAGGATGATGATGGGAGAACTTAAACATCTGAGCTACAGAATTGGGAACATTTGCTCTAAAGGCAGAGAAAGTTTAAAAAAACTCCAAGAATTCCATCACTCCAGACTTCTCTGCATGGATTTCTCTGCATATGGAGCATGCCTGCACTTTTAAGGGCTGACATGCCAGAACACCAGGTTTAAGGAAAAACATAGGTTAGAGCAGAAACTAACTGACATTTAACACATTGATTTCTTTTTGCCTTCTGTACAAGTTAATGGGTGTTCATTAATAGGTATTAAAAAAAATTCAACCTTGGAGGGTTATTAAACATTTTAGGGTCCAATACAGCAACAACAGCCTCAATTGGCATAATATACCCTCCAACGAGTATTTAATTATACAGAATAGCAAGCAGAGACTCTCATAGTTAGCTTTAATCTTTCTAGACATATACCAGTTGAAAAGCCAATGGTGCTCGTATTTCATGACAGCGCAGTTGATGCCAATGATGAGTTCAGTAGCAAGAAGGATCCCTATGGGATAGTGGGCCCCAACATTTTTGGCACCAGGGACAGGTTTCATGGAAGACAATTTTCCCATGGACTGGGGTGGTGGGGAAGATGGTTTCAGGATGATTCAAGTGAATTACATTTCTTGTGCACTTTATTTCTGTTATTATTACATCAGCACCACCTCAGATCATCAGGCATCAGATCCTGGAGTTGGCGACCCCTGATAACCACGCTCAGATATCTCAGGTTTATATGATTTGAATAATCAATAAACAATTAAGAATGTTTGGCGTCTTTAATACCTAAAGGACGTTTGAATCTGGTCACATTTAACAGGAAATAGATGGCTTTGTTTTTCATTTTCTTGCAAGATCGCACAGCATCTGCTCCTAGGTGGTGTGATTTTGGCCATTTAGAGGGATTGTTCTACAGCAGGTGTCCCCAACCTCCAAGATCTAATGCCTGATGATCTGAGGTGGAGCTGATGTAAGGATGAGAGAAATAGAGTGCACGACAAATGTAAAGTGCTTGAATCGTCCCGAAACCATCCCCCGTCCTGGTCCGTGGAGAAACTGTCTTCATGAAACCACTCCCTTGTGCTGAAAAGATTGGGGACCGCTGGCCGTTAAATGATTTCCCTTTAAGCTGGGACATCAGAGCTTACCGGACCAGGAATGTGGTCTGGTACAGCTGGGCTGCTGTATGGAAACAGGTTTTGATGTGACTTCTCTGTTTGGGAGGATCCAAGGTGGGGAGGGCAGAGGCAGTGTCTTCATTCACCTGAAGGGTGACAGAGCATCATCAGTGATTTTTTTTTTTCCCCAAGCAGACTGAGAAGATCCCCTGAGACATCTATAGCGAAACTTGAGTTTGGCCTGTCTAGCAGTGGAGACTCTGCCAAGCGATGAACTGGCAGAGAATACGAAAGCGGAGGACGGTAGGGGAACCTTGAAAAATGATCCTTGGCTACCCAAAGGAGGTTTTGGTCAAAGCCTTTGAGCACAGTGTAAGAATACAAAATAGAGTGGGAGGAATATTTTTCAGCTCTTGTGCAGTCTAAGAATGTCAGCCTTTACGGGGTGAGGAGGAGGAAAGTCTGGGGAGGATGGAAAAGAAGGAAAAATATTCTGAGATTAAAATGTTATCTTTAAATATTGTGCTTCCGCTGCTCAGCGATCAAGAGCTTACGGGTTGACTGCAAACTCTGGCTAAATCTTGATTTCCTTGCATTTCAAAGTCATTAACTGTTCCCTGACACCACTAGGTGGGGATGTAGGTTTACCGAGCACTCACTCTCTGGCTAAAAATGGCCTGTGAAGGCTGTGGAATCCTTAACAAAAATTTAAAATGTTCAAGATTGATCAGTTATGAATCATGTGGGTCACGGATTCACAGTGATCTTGTGGAAGGGGGTGAGGGAGGAGGTTTTTAAAAATCCCACATCAAACAACAATAGCAAACAACCCTCAACGTGCTGTGCCGATCCTTGTAAAGCAGTCCAGGAAAACTATTATTTTTTAAGCCATAAGTTCAGATGCTTAAGACTCCAAGAGGATAATCACGCCGTGTTACAAATGTCTGCTGCCAACACACACATATTTTTCCTTTATTCTCACACCAGCTGCTCCATCATGCTATCCATGGTCAAGAACAAACAAACAAAAAGTACCCCTCAAAAAAAAAAAAAAAATGCCGAGTTTCCTTTCCAATTTTACCAGTGGAATCGTGCCAGCAACTGGCAGGAGCAGGGGATTGTGCGCTTGGGTTTAAAGGGTTGTTTCTAAATGTAGGACTTTTTGAGAATCTCATTACCTCACATCTTGATGTGTGAAGTGTGATTCATAGCACAGTTTGCTGGAGGCTAGTTAGCTCTTGTCTTCACACGGAGGACGCTGTCTAATATGCCATTAATCAAACCTCAGTGAAGCGAAGCCTTTCGGTTTGTTTTGGCTAAGCCTCTTCTCTCTACTTAGCTGACCCCAGTTTTTTTTTTTTTTGTCCACTTTTCTATGCCCATTGGTGGAGAGCATGGGCTATCAGATGGCTTCCAGAGAAGACAATGGATAGCCAGTGGTTTTCGGGAAAGGCAGGGAGTCATTTATTATTCCTCCTTTCACACTTGTCTCTCAGATAAAAATGCTCCTCAAATTCATTTAATCGCTCACTCCCATTTTCTCCCTCTCCAATTCTCTGAATCTCTTTCAGAGAAAGAATACCTCATAGATTTCGCTGAAGTTGCCCGTGTAACCCTACTCCTCAGAGAGCATGGCTCTTCCACCTGCCAGGATCCCATTTAAATACTTCACTTTCTCTTGAAGTTAAGGAACTCTCCATCAGGGCTGGGGAAGTTCACATACACATGAATTCCCTGCTCCATGGCAATCATGAGAATGATAATGCTTCCAGGGAGAACATCAAGATAGGAACATAGTAAATGGTGGTAGTCAGGGGCTCAGTGGGTAAAGAATCTGCCTGCAAGGCAGGAGACTCAGGTTTGATCCCTGGGCCAGGAAGATCTCCTGAAAAAAGGCCACTCCAGTATTCTTGCCTGGGAAATCGCCACGGACAGAGGAGCCTGGCAGGCTATGGTCCTTGAGGTCACAAAGAGTTGGACACAACTGAGTGACTTACACAACAGCTCAAGGCCATTTCATAGCAAGAGATATTTAAATTTTATGAAATATTTTCTCCTGAAATTTTCAACACACTCAAAAATTTTTAATTACTGTGCAAATGAATCCATGAAGAAAAGTGGGAGATGTTTTTAGTGGCCAGGATTTAGGGACCAGGGGGAAATTAATTAAAACACAAAAGTCAGACGTACATCTGAGGCATTGCTTTCCATCTCACCATTAATTCCCAACTGCTGTAGGGTGATATTAGCATAACCTTACATTTATTTCTTACTTAAAAATTTTTTTTCTTAAATTTTCTTTTTCTGGCCACACTACTTGAATATTAGTTCCCTGACCAGAGATCAAACCTGAGCCCTCTGCTTTGGAAGTGCAGAGTCTTAACCACTGGGTCACCAGGGAAATTCCCTTTGTTTCTTTTTTTAATTTATTATTTATTTATGTATTTATTTTTGGCTACACTGGATCTTTACTGCTGCACGCAGGCTTTCAAGCTTTCTCTAGTTGGTGTTTGGTCTAGTTCTCTAGGGGTTTGGGCTTGCCACTGTGGTTGCTTCTCTGGCTGTGGAGCACAGGCTCTAGGCACACGGGCTTCTGTCGTTGGCCTTCCAGCCTCCAGAGTGCAGGTTCAGCAGTTTGTGGCGCACGGGCTTAGCTGCTCTGGCATGTGGGATCTTCCCAGACCAGGGATTGAACCCGAGTTCCCTGCATCTGCAGGTGGGTTCTTATCCACGGCACTGCCAGGGAAGGCCCTCCCCTTGTTTCTTAAACACGATCCCACAATTAGCGCCATACAGAATCAGATAATCACTCACACCAGGTGCTGTGAGATGGGAAATCCCATTTTCTAATCTCAGTTTCCTGCTTCTTTTAAAAGCATATTTTGTTACAGCTCATATCAGCATCACATTTATTATTTGTCTGATTCTGGGATAGGGGAGGAGTCTAGGTCTGGAAGTCATGCCCCCCCTGCCCCCAACACACACACTAAATAGATATTAACTGAGCATTATGAGTAGAGCATCCACCAGGCTGATGGGGGTTGCGGGGGCTGACCATCCCCTGGCCTGAACCTTCAGGAGTCTCATCAGCTCCTCGCAGGGATCATGCAGGGAAATATGCTGACAACACTGTTGGCTGCCTGAATATTATTTATGAGTTGGGTCCTCTTTTCTTAGTAAGTGGGAAACCTCAGAAGTCACCAGAATTTGGGGTAGAACATGAAATCCTTTAGGCATAGGAAGAAAAAAAAAGCTTATTTTTGTTAGCAAAATACAACTTCCTAAACAACAGTTTTGTTTTGTTTTTTCTTGTGTACTATGTGCTAGGTACTATTAAAGTACTTTACATGGAGAAATGGGCTTCCCTGGTGTCCCAGTAGTAAAGAATCCGCCTGACAGTGGAGGAGATTCAGGAGATGCGGGTTCAATCCCTGGGTTGGAAAGAGCCACTGGAGGAGGGAATGGCAACAGGACCCCCAGTATTCTTGCCTGGCAAATCCCACGGACAGAGGAACCTGGCGGGCTACAGTCCATGGGGTTGCAAAGAGTGGGACATGACTGAGTGACCAAACAACAACAAAAGCAAACATAGAGAAACAGACTCCATCCTTCAAGATTCCAGTGAGTTAGTGTCATTTTTATGCCCATTTTATAGACAAGGAAATAGAGGTGGAGCATGTGTGGAAACTGCCCATGAAAGCACAGCTCAAGAGAGATGAACCTGTGATTCACACCCAGACAATCTGAACCCTTTGCTATAATATATTTATGTGTTTGCACACATTTGCTTTTGACATTTCATGACATTTTCAACAGAGTTTTTTAAGCAAAATTAGACAGATGTAATTTTAGTTTAGTTGGTTCAGTGGCTAAGTCATGTCCAACTCTGCGACTCCACGGACTACAGGCCTGTAGGGAAGTGAAGGCTTCCTGGCTCTTCACTATCTCCTGGAACTTGCTCAAGTTCATGTCCATTGAGTCAGTGACGCCATCCAACCATCTCATCCTCTGTCGCCCCCTCATCCTCTTGCCCTCAATCTTTCCCAGCATCAGGGTATTTTCCAATGAGTCGGCCCTTTGCATCAGGTGGCCAAAGTATTGGAGCTTCAGTTTCAGCATCAGTCCTTCCAATGAATATTCTGGGTTGATTTCCTTTAGGATTGACTAAATACATATTGGACGTATGTATTATCCAAAAATACCACTTTTCCCAGAAGAGATAAAGGAATTTTCCTCAAGTCCATTTGATATATGGTACTGCTTTCAAAATGAAAAATTTACATTTTTAATGTGTCACTAATTCTCCCAAAGTAATTGTAAGATATGTATTTTAATTTTATTGTTGTGGTACCATGATGGGCGCTAGAAATATGGGCTTATGTGATAAGGGATGATATTGGGAATAATAGTTTTTAAAAAAATCAGTCTAGGTAATTTCCTGGTGGTCCAGTGGTTAGGATTCTGAGCTTCCACTACAAGAGGTCCAGGTTCTATCTCTGGTCTGGGAACTAAGATCCCACATTCCATGCTGTCCAGCCAAATATATAAATAAAAATGAAAATCAGTCTACATTATTCCTTGGTATAAGTAGAAAATAATTAAAATAAAATTTTTCAGAGGAACGCTTTTTGATTAGCAGAAAGACCTGTTTCAAGCAACGTTCATATGAATATCACACATACACTCGTAATATCACACACACACACTCATCACACACACACACACTCAGATATCACACACACACACTCATGATATCACACACACTCATAATATCAAACACACCCATAATATCATACATACACTCATAATATCACACACTCACTCATAATATCACACACATGCACACAAGATCAATTCTGAGCAAAACCATAGTCAGCATAAACTTTCTTTGCTCAAGGAAGACAGACATAATTTGAACTGTGAATATTAACACTGATTTGAACATGCAAGCCAAGTTTAGTTAGACTGCAAGTTAGGAAAGTCCATACCTAGGAAACAAACTCAAATCAGAACTTAGAGTCTCCAGGAGGAACTGAATTTCTCCCTCCAAACTCCCACCAGGAACTCTGCCTGCCTTTCACCTGACATTAGTCTCATTGCCTCCCCCTCAGACTGTGAGGAAAAATGGGGTCCTTGAATCATCAGCTTTCTCCTCAAATATTAAATATGAAGAGAGTTTTTAGGCCCATCAGTCCTACATGTAATCATGTACTGATGTGAACATGTTCTGTTCTTGTTCAGTTGTTCAGTCGTGTCTGATGCTATGGAACCCCATGGACTGTGCAGGCTCCTCTGTCCATGTTATTTCCCAGGCTAGAACACTGGAGTGCATTGCCATTCTCTCTTCCAGGGGACCTTCCCAGCCCAGGGATTGAATCCGCATCTCCAGGACTGGCAGGCTGATTCTTTACCGCTGCACCACCAGGGAAGGCTACGCGTGTGTTCTGCACACATATACAAACACGCTTTCAGAGAAGCCAGCCGCTGGGAGGCTAAACATCATGGAAAGAAACCTCATATCAAGAAAAACAAGGCTTGGGTGGCAGGATGGAGTGAGGAAGAATGTAAGTTACAAGAGAGCTTCTCACTAACCAACTCTGCGGGCTCGTCTCCAGAGTGTTACTGCTCCACTGGCCCCCACATGAAAGGGGGGAAGAAAAGGCGATTACTGAAGACAGAAGCTGAAAGGGGCCAGGGAGGCAGAGCTTGTGTGTGGCGTTAAGATCCCTCTGCCACGACAAAGCCGAGGACAGGGGTTCACAGTCTGTCACGTTGAGTTCCGATCAATCCCCTCCAAAACGGTCGGGCTGGGGTCTGGCTGCTGAAATTCTATGCTTCACACTTTCCACTTTTAGCTCTCAGAGTCCCTGGTCATTTTCACCAGAGTGCATTCTGTGGACATTTTAGTTGTTGGGAATGTTGATCAAATCAGACTGGGGGGAGGGGAGATGGAGAAAAAGGAAGACCCCTGCCTTGAAGACATCTCATTGACGGAACGCAAGTTGGATCAAAACTCGACGCCATTCATCTTTTGTGGCTCTTTGTCGATCATGTTTGCTAGGAGGATAAGTGAACTCCGGGCAAAGGCATTCATCTAAATTATCCTCATAAAGTGCCATCATTCTACGTAAAAAGAAAAATGGAAGAGACAGCCAGTGTGTACACAGATGAATTAATGGAGGAAAAATACAAAGATTCCTTTATAATCAGTGTTTATACACGCATATATGTAAACTACATATGTATGTATGTGTGTGCATAATTGTGTATATATATTTATGTAAGGGCTTCCCTGGTAGCTCAGGGATAAAAGAATCCATCTGCCAAAGCAGGAGTCATGGGTTCAATCCCTGGGGCAAGAAGATCCCCTAGAGGCAGAAATGGCAACCCACTCCAGTATTCTTGCCTGGGTAATCCCACGGACAGAGGAGCCTGGTGGTCTACAGTCCAAGGAGTGGCAAGAGTTGGATTCGACTGAATGACTAAAAAACAACAATCCCATGCATGTAAACCAGGATCTGATAGGCGAAAAGTTATCCTTGTGGGGACCTATTCAATACTGACTCTTTTGAAAGCACCGACCTAGACAGAAATGGAGAAACTGCTCACTGATAGAAAGCCAGTAACCAAATTGTAAACAAATATGGGTAGTGTCTGTGCAGACAAGCAGATAAGAAGATAAATGTCGAGTTTCTCTTAATTAGCCTTTCTTAATTAAAAACAGCAGTATTGTGATCAAAATGAACTCTGGTGGGAGTGTGGTCACTTGGTCTTCTGAGTATCGCTGGAAGAAAATTAGATTTTTTTTTTCCCCTCTTAGGATGAATGGTGCACTAAAGGAGGAATAAATGGTGTCTGTGAGCAATGTCCCTTTGGTTTTTATCTGTGTGAGATGAATGTGCCTCTTGCCAGTCTCCCAATGGTGTGGGGGCAGACTTAGCCATCATTAGCACCCCAGGATGGATCCAATTCACTAATTACTTATGCTGTCCTGGTTCACTGAGATTTAAGTACCAAGTCAATCCCATTATCTGCAGTCTCCCAAGCTTGCCAGAGTCATCTGTCTTTCATGGAAAAGAAGCGCAAGGGTTATCAATTGGACCCCGCAAGACTTGGGATTTTCCGACTTTGGGCGAAGGCAAGATTAGTCCAGACTCGAGTCCAGGACCCTCTAAGCCGCCACTTTGGATGCGATAAAAGTAAACTGTGACAATTATCCGTGGCTAAGTGAAGAATGGGGAGGGGAAAAGCAGAGAGCAAAGGGGAGGAGGAGGGAGGAGGAAAAAGGAGGGAGAGATAAAAACGTCGGGAAGAGAACGTGGCCCCAGCTGTGACTCTCGGCCTGTGCTTTCAGGCAGCCCTTCCCATCGCTTCTGGGCTACGAATGACAATTCGTCTGTTACAAACACAAGATAATACAGTTGGACTTCAGGAATTAAAATATCCCGGGGCCCGAGGCCCGCTCTCAGACGATAGGGGCCCAGGGAGGGGCCGCGGAGGGAGAAGCGGATGCAGGAGCCTCTCCATCAGCCCTGGGTGCTCCGAACCTGGACCGGGTAGGATTCCAGCAGCTCCGCTGGCCCCGGGCGGGTGATTGGCACCTGCTTGGCGGAGGGGAGGGCCCAGCAGCTATTGGAGGCTCGGCCGTGTTCATCTGCACAATTTAGGAAGCAGCAGTGTGGCTACTCATACAAAAAAGAATCTTCTGAGCAGCGTGACATCTCTTGGAATGGAATATTTGTCTTTACAAATGATTGCTCCGCTGCCAGCTCTTGACACGGTGCTCGCAAACATGTGTAATTGTTGGAAGTGTAATGACGATTATTTGCATATTTAATGTTCAAACAGTACTGAAGAAGCAACCCCGGCTAAACCTTTTAGGGGAACATTTGAATATGTTCAGCATCAGCCCGAGGGGTCCCAGGAAGGAGGGGGCATTCCCATGGAGAGCAGACACAGGGGTCATTGGCTTGAAGATCAAGGACACCACAGCCTCTGTGCTTGGATTTAGGGAGGCAGTGGTGCGCTCTATACCCAAGTGAGGTTCAAGGTCACCAATGTGGGAAGGTGCTTTCTCTTGGCTCTGATTCAAACACAAGCTGCAGAATAGCCTGGATCAGGCTGGTCTGACACTCACACTCACCTACTGTGAGCCCAGGAACAGTGGCCAGGAAAGTGGGGTAGAGCTCTGATGCTGTAGGGCAGAATTCATGACACTTTTTATCCACAGGCATCATCCACCCATCAATGTACCCCCCCCCCAAAATCATTACAATGGCATTGTATTCAGACTAGTAGGAAGAACATTTTTTTTACCCCTTAAAAAGTAGATGCCCTTCTAAGATTCTTTTCCAGCTTTCGCTTAGATGGATCATTGTTCTATAAACCTTCATTTTCCTCTGGTTGTTGACTAAAGTTACTGTGGTGAGCATAGCCATTCCCTTTTCCAGGGGATCTTCCCGACCCAGGGATCACACCCAGGTCTCCTCCACTGGCAGGCGGTTTCTTTCCCACGAGTGCCACCTGGGAAGCCCAGGGCCCATGTGTGAAGTTAATGCTTTGTCTTTACAGCCGTGAGCACATGAATTTGGGAGACACTCAGTGGTTGGGGAGAGGGTGCAGCATTTTCCCAAAGTAGGATCCAGTGTAGAAAATATGCCAAAAAATACAGAACACAGAACATCCCCTGAGCAAATGGTGCTCACGGCACCAAATTTCTTACCAGTGATAAAGATACTGACCCTGGGGAGGGGGCTACCTGCCTTCCTGACGCTGAGCTAACTAGAACCTCACAGCAGGACGACCTGCGCCTACCCACAGACGCGTAAAGCATCTTGAACAACTTGAAACTTGGAGATGGTGCTTTGTGCTCCAAATCAGCAGGAAAGGAGGTTTTAGATGCTGGTAATCATCTCAGGGAAAACACACCTCCCTGAAATCAATAGAATAATTTTTGATAATGTAGCCACTTGATCTGGTAATTTGTCCTTTCACCTGTAGTGAACGACTTGCTGGAGACTTTCCTGAGCTCTTTAGATGCCTCTTACTGGAGGCTATCCTGTCCTTGTCTTTCCAAGGAGGCTGGATAATGAGCTTTTGAGCTTCCTCTTGGCTCTCCACCCACCCCCAGCTTCCTCTGAGCTCCCCCCAGCCCCAGCCCAGAATCCCCTGCCATAACTCACTTGGGAACGAGCCAGGGCTCATCACCAACACAGACCTTGAAGGAGCGGCACCATCAACAGGACTCAAGTACCATTTTCTATCTTTTTTTTTTTTTGGAGGTAGAAGGATACAGACCACTTTTATCTTTATTTAAAATTTTCACATTTTGTTCATCGTGAATTTTTTGCATTAACTTTGATTCTTAGAATTGTTTTATTGTGGTAAAAGTCACATGATATAAAAGCTGCTCTTTCGACCAGGTTTAACTGTACAGTTCCGGGGTACCAAGTGCATTCACATTGTTGTGCAGCTCCAACCATCTTCCATCTCCCGAATTTTTCACCTTCCTAAACTGAAACTCTGTCCCCAGTGAACGCTAAGTCCCTACTGCCCCTTCCCACCTGCCACCCCCAACAGGGGACTAGAGACTGAGCATCTCCATTTTAGACTGCATCCTCCCAGGCACCACTCTTGGCAAAGCTGACCGTGGCTAAGTGACCTTGGATGTGGTGTGGCAGCGGCATGATTTACCTGCAGCAGGTGGGGTTGGCGTATTACCTTTTCTCCCTGTCAGACAGATGACTAATCCTTGAGGAACTGAAAAACACTTGAGTTTTCCTTCTGAGCATCAAAGCGATCAACCACTCTGTAATAATATGAAGGATGTACCCACAGTGAGACTCTATAGTTCCAGACACTCTTCAGATTCATCTTAATTTTTGCTAACAACCTGATGAGATGGATACTGTAGTCCCAAGCCCCCTCTTTTTTTATGGTTCAGGAAACTAAGGAATGGAGAGAATAAATGAGTCCAGTGTTCACAGCCCACAAAGGATAACACTGTTAACTTCAGGCATTATATAAGGACACGAAGACAGTCTCATCTCCCTGGATTCTTTTATTCCAGGATCGAAAGACTGCTTGCTGTTTAGTGTGTCAGTTTAGAAAGAGGCTCATGGGAAGTGGTGATGACCATCGCTGACCCTGGGGGTGAAGTTCATTGCTCTCCGACAATCCAGAACACAGAAAGCTAAGGAATTCATTTTTCTTAATATAATATTAAACCAACCCCTGGGATACAAAGTGGAATTTTATTCCTTGTTAAATTCTTTGAAGAGCAAAGTATTTAAAAAAACATATGACAATAATTAGCAGTATTTCTTTAGGGGTTTCTTGGTTTGACCTTAGCCTTTTAATCTGTCAAACTATGCTAATCGGCCTGACAGACAGAAAGATAAAATGCAGAAGCAGAAACACTAGTGGGAAACAGGAAAAGACAGGAGAGAGAGAGGAACCAAGGGTAAG
Source organism: Bison bison bison (assembly GCF_000754665.1). Classification (NCBI taxonomy): domain Eukaryota; kingdom Metazoa; phylum Chordata; class Mammalia; order Artiodactyla; family Bovidae; genus Bison; species Bison bison. Next base: position 8,438,791 of record NW_011495064.1, read on the forward strand.
TGAAGGGCTCGGCGTCCACTCGTCACTGTGAAACACTTCCTGGGTGGCCCTAAAGGTCAGCACTGGACACAGCGCTATTTTTATTCCAAGCAACTCACTACTTTTATTCTAGGCCCAGCAAAGTGAGGAAGCTCGTTGGAGTATGTTACAGAAATCCCCTTTCCCTGGGGACTGATTGTGAAATGTGTGTTGTTCAGTCACTCATTCATGTCCGACTCTTTGAGACCCCATGGACTATATAACACACAAGGCTCCCCTATCCTTCACAATCTGCCAGAACTTGCTCAAACTTATGTCCATCGAGTCGGTGATGCCATCCAACCATCTCATCCACTGTCACACCCTTCTCTTACTTCTTCTCAATCTTTCCCAGCATCAGGATCTGTTCCAATGTGTCAGCTCTTTGCATCAGTTAGCCAAAGCACTGGAGCTTCAGCTGCAGCATCAGTCCTTCCAGTGAATTTCCTTCAGGATTGACTGGTTTGATCTCCTTGCAGTCCAAGAGACTCTCAAAAATCTTCTCCAACATAAAAATTCAAAAGCATCAATTCTTCTGTGCTCAGCCTTCTTTATGGTCTAACTCTCACATCTGTACATGACTACTGGAAAAACCATAGCTTTGATTATATGGACCTTTGTCAACAAAGGGGTGAAATAAGATTATAGTTTAAAAAGTTGTGAATAGGATGGGAAATACATAACAAATCCTCACTGGAGATTTCAAATCATGGTGTCTGTAGTGCCTTATGTGATTCTGTAATTTTGGCAGAGCCATTTACTTCTCACCAAATATACATGGGCTTCCCTGATTTTTCAAATTTCCCTGTGCTGCAAGGGACTATGGGACTGGGTTAGAACATCTGACAGATGTCATTTTTGAGTGAAAGCATTTAAGAGCTCTTGTGTGACCTTCCAGCCTTCTCTCCTGCCAAGGAGAATGCAGGGTTTTAAATTCAGATGGTCCAGCTACTGGGTGAATCATCCTTGATTTCCTGAATTTGCTGGCTACTGGGTAGAGCTGACAGAATTAGATCTATGTACCATGAGCAGGTACTCTGGTAGGGCTTCCCTGGTGGCTCAGACGGTAAAGAATTTGCCTGCAATGCAGGAGACCCAAGTTCAGCCCCTAGGTGGGGATGATCCCCTGGAGAAGGCAATGGCAACCCACTACAATATTCTTGCCTGGAGAATTCCATGGATAGATTAGCCTGCCAGGCTAGAGACCATGGGATCACAAAGAACTGGACACGACTGATCGACTTGCAGTTCACTCACGATGAGCAGGAGATAAACTGTTGCAGTCATACAACAGGACATCGAGTTCAGGGTTCTTTTGTTACTTCAGCATTTTAAAGCCTACAGAAGCACATAAGTAACTATTTCTAGTAACTGAATCACACATACCTTTTGAGCTCATATATAAGCAACCAAATTATTTAGTTTATTACTACATGTCTCAGTCGCTCAGTAGCCCAACGGGCTCCTCTGTTCAAGAATTTTCCACACAAGATTACTGGAGTGGGTTGCTACTTCCTACCCCATCTTCTCAGCCCAGGGATCGAACTCACATCTCTTGCATCTCCTGCATTGGCAGGCAGGTTCTTTACCCCTAGTATCACCTGGGAAGCACAATTTATTTGCGGAAGAAAATGGCAACTCACTCCAGTATTCTTGCCTGGAAAATCCCTGGTAGGCTACAGTCCATGGGGTCACAGAGTCAGACATGACCGAGTGACTAAACCAGGTAGCAAGATTAAAAGGGAAATTGCTGAATGCATTCATCATTGTAAACACTGTGTGAGATGCTTTAATAAGTCTTTTCACCTTGGACTCCCAGCAAAAAAAGAGGTTAGATGTTGACATTTCATCATTTCTTAAATAAAAAGGAAAAGGAAGCTCCGAGAAGATAAACAAGTTGCCTGAGGATATATGGTCATTTTTCTGGAAGTTTATACATTTGTCTCTAAAATGTATGTTTTATGCTTTATATCCACCAAGCCCTCCTGGAAAAGCAAACTAAAGACTATTTTTGGGTCTTAGAAGTTGGGGAATGGATAGAGTAATCTATTCACAATTTTAGAAGCCATGGGTCCATGATTCTGTGTTAAGTTCAGCAAGGTAGCAATCATAATGTTCTTCTGCAGGAGTATCTCAACCCAATCCCCCAAACCATTATTACTACTGGTTTCTTGATGAACCTTTAGATTTTTTCCTTTTACATATTCCACATATGGCACCATTATCCCAAATATCAAATATCTCTTTTTATGTGTTGGACTATGTTTAATATGTAAAGCAAATTAATCATTAATCAATTATAGCATGGCTATTATTATATTTCTCCCTTCCTCAAAAGTATGAAAATAATTTCATATACATATATATGTATACGCATATACATATATGTACATGATACCAATCCTCAGTCACTCAGTAATGTCTGGCTCTTTGAGGCCCCATGGACTGTAGCCCACCAGGCTCCTCTGTCCATGGAATTTCCCAGGCAAGAATACTGGAGCAGGCTGCCATTTCCTACTCTCGGGGATCTTTCCGACCCAGGGATCCAACCTGTGTCTCTTAGATCTTCTGAACTGGCAGGTGGATTCTTTACCACTAGTGCCACCTGGGAAGCCATATACGTACATACACCTATGTGTATATAAATTATCCTCACCCAGCAAACACACACATATACACTCACACACATGTTACACAGAAATGTACATGCCCACATTCGGTTTTGCAGAGCATCTCTCAAATCCTAGAGCCCAACATAATGAAAAGCCTTCAGAACCACTGGGTTGAGGGTTCTGTTCTCTGGATACAGATATACTCAGATCGGAACATTAGAGGCCACCGAGAAGCCCTTAGTAAACATAATGTATTTTTCTAGTCCATTTACTCAATGCGTTTTTACACCAATTCAGGCATTAGGCTGATTGGCAGTACAAAGACAATCATGACATGGTCTTTGCCCTCATGAAGGGTACACTTGAGTTTGAAAATTGCCAGCCATCATCCATCACTCAATAGCCATTTTTTGGTCTTTGTACCATCACCACATTTCTCAAGGTAAAATTTTCTTCCACTGTCTCCCCCCGTCTTCTTCTCCAATGATACACATGACCTGTGGGTGATTTATTTTAACTCTTTCCCATATTTCCACTATTCTGTCGGTTCTAAGTGTACTGTGACCCACTCTACTCAGAGCTCTCTCCTTCTGGAATGCTTACCTGAATGGCTATGCTACCATGGACCACAGTCACCACCACCACCATCATCTTATATCTAAATTATGTGCTATTCTTTATCTTCTAGGCTTTACACAATTATTTCATATGTGTGTGGCAAGTGCTGAAGCCCAGATTAAAACTCGTGTCATCTTGACTTTAAAGTTTATCCCTTTCAACGGTGCTGTCAACACCCTCCAGGTGGCTCAGTGGTAAGTTATCCGCCTATCAATGCAGGAGACACAGGACATATGGGTGATTCCTAGGTTGGGAAGACCCCCTGGAGATGGGAATGGGAATCCACTCCAGCATTCTTGCCTGGGAAATCCCTTAGACAGAGGAGCCTGGTGTGCTGCAGTCTATGGGGTCAGAAAAGAGTCAGACACGACTGAGCAAATGAGTGCACGCATGCACACACACACACACACACGTGCACACACAAATTCCCTCACCACAATGCCCCAAACTTATTTCCACATTGCATCCAACTCATTCTTCTGATCCTGTAACTGAGTAGAAATACCATGATCCAGCCAACTGAGAGTCATTCCCTTCCATCACATGGCATGTCCTGCAGATTTGACTCTTTAATTGCTCCCATCTTTGCCAAATTCCCTCTATTTCCCCAGCAGATGTTTCTATCAGGCCTCCTAACCATGACCTCACAGTTACTGTCTCTTTCAAGTGCAATAGTCATGCTGTTGCCTGAGTGATCTTTCTGAAGACCTGAAGCTAATATGAGTTTCCCTAGTTTAAAGTGTCCAGAGACCCCCCCTCACAGCTTCCAGGATGGAAGCCTAGCCTTTGGGAAGAAGACCCAGCCCTTCTGCCCCCAGCTCACCTGCTGGCTGAGGTCTTGCTCTCAGCTCTCTCCAGGAACTGTCTCTCCCATCACACTTGAGCCCCTTTGCGCAGGTCTTTCTGCCATGGCCAGGGTCCACCACCTCTTCTCTCCTCTCACCTCTAATCACAATGAAGCCTTTGGCTCAGGCATCACCTCAGCCTTCCCCCTCTACTGCTTCCTCAAGTTTACCATTCAGTTCAGTTCAGTTCGGTCGCTCAGCTGTCCAAATGTCCAACACAACTGTCGTCGTGTCCAACTCTTTGCGACCTCGTGAATCGCAGCATGCCAGGCCTCCCTGTCCATCACCAACTCCAGGAGTTCTCTCAGACTCACGTCCATAGAGTTAGTGATGCCGTCCAGCCATCTCATCCTCTGTCGTCCCTTTCTCCTCCTGCCCCCAATCCCTCCCAGCATCAGAGTCTTTTCCAATGAGTCAACTCTTCGCATGAGGTGGCCAAAGTACTGGAGTTGCAGCTTCAGCATCATTCCCTCCAAAGAAATCCCAGGGCTGATCTCCTTCAGAATGGACTGGTTGGATCTCCTTGTAGTCC
>NW_011495064.1:8443571-8444478 GCF_000754665.1 Bison bison bison
GCGCTCAGCTTTCTTCACAGTCCAACTCTCACATCCATACATGACCACAGGAAAAACCATGGCCTTGACTAGACGGACCTTTGTTGGTAAAGTAATGTCTCTGCTTTTGAATATGCTATCTAGGTTGGTCATAACTTTCCTTCCAAGGAGTAAGCGTTTTGTTCTTTACAGGATTACATCACAGCTTCATGACAACCCAGGACAAGTAGACAGAGCGGGTGTTATTTTTATTGCCACTTTACAGAAGTGGAAACTGAACCTTGGGTTATTTAAGGAAACTGGTTAATATAAGATGTAAACCAATAGACTTGATTTATAAATCCTATTAGTGTTTTTCTAGGCAATTTCTTTCAGTTTAGGATTGAAAGATGATACCATATCCAGCCTCTGTACCCCAACAATGAATTAAAATTCAGAGACAGAGTCTGGGGTGAAGTAGAAAAGAAGAGCTTCATTGCTTTGCAGGCTGCATGCGTGTGTGCTCAGTTGTGTCTGGCTCTTTGCAACCCCGTGGACTGTAGCCCAGCCCACCAGGCTCCTCTGTCCATGGGATTTTTCAAGGAAGCACACTGGAGTGGGTTGCCATTTCCTCATCCAGTGTTTCTTCCTGACCCAGGGATCAAACCCAAGTCTCCTGAGTCTCCTGCATTGCAGGTGGATTCTTTACCACCAAGCCATCAGGGAAGCTCCATTGCTTTGTGGGCAAAGCCTTCAAAACTGGAGAAGGCAATGGCCACCCACTCCAGTACTCTTGCCTGGAAAATCCCATGGACAGAGGAGCCTGGTGGGCTGCAGTCCATGGGGTCGCAAAGAGTTGGACACGACTGAGCAACTTCACTTTCACTTTTCACTTTCATGCATTGGAGAAGGAAATGGCAACCCACTCCAGTGTTCTTGCCTGGAGAAT
>NW_011495064.1:8444578-8455435 GCF_000754665.1 Bison bison bison
TGGTGGGCTGCAGTCCATGGGGTCGCAAAGAGTTGGACACGACTGAGCAACTTCACTTTCACTTTTCACTTTCATGCATTGGAGAAGGAAATGGCAACCCACTCCAGTGTTCTTGCCTGGAGAATCCCAGGGACAGGGGAACCTGGTGGGCTGCCGTCTATGGGGTCACACAGAGTCGGGCACAACTGAAGCGACTTAGCAGCAGCAGCAGCCCTCAAAACTGTGTGTCCCACCCTGGAGTGGGTAGTGAGAAGTTTTACAGTCAAGGTTCAAATAGGGTGTGGTCAGCTCAAGGACAGTCTTCTGATTGGTGGGTGGTGAGGTAAGTGAGAGTCAGCATAATCAAGCTTCTGGTTCCAACAGGTCTGGGATCTCTGTGACTGTGGGCAGCAGTTAACTTCTCCCACTGCTGGTGGGGGTTTCAGCATCTGCAGAGCAGCTCAAAGGTTGTGGGTGTCCCTTGAGGGGGAAACCAGGACCTGTCCCAAGGCTGCACTATTATATTTTGACTGCTCCTCCCTTGTCTCTGCATCCCCTCCCTTCCCTGATTGGCACACATTTGAACCTGCCCCTTGAAACTCAGCGAAGATCCTGGAGGCTGAATGAAGCCTATTTCCTGTAATCGAGAATTGGGGGACACAAAAACTTTTGTGCCCAGGAGCCCCACAGCGTCCTGCTGGCTTTCAAAGATGCCCTGGGCATTCTGGGATCGCAGAGTCAGACACAACTGAGCGACTTTCACTTTACTTCACATCACTGGGCATTCTGCCTTTCCTTCCCCATGCTCTTCCTGAAGAAGGGCCACGTACTTTTTACTGCGTGCTCTTAATTGCTCTGGTAAACAGGGAGTCGCGGGCAGCTCCTTTTGTGCTTGGGCACGCTCTGTTCTGCTTTGTCTCTTCCTAGGCAGGCAAAGAGGTGGAGAGGAAGGAGGAAGAATCTTCCATATACTAGCTGTGTGACTTTGGGGAAGCTCCCTTAGCCAGGGAGAGGATTGCCTCTCAGGACTGCCAGGGTGCTAGCAAGCTCATGCCACATGCTCGCTCCGATTGCTACCATGCTGTTTATGTGGTTTCCTTTCCTTCTAAGACTGTGAGCCCCCTAAGGCAGAGACTGCATGCCCTTGGATCTCAAGGCTCGGTACTTGTGGGTACTGTGTGAAGAGTTTTATGACACGATAACTCAGATATTCAGTGAATGTTCTCCACCAGCTCTGCTTTTCCCATTTTTCTCTAAAATATACTTTACGGTTTTACTCTGCTATTCCCTAGTCCCAACTGCTTGCCTGTAGCTGGAATGAATAATGAATATAAATGGCTAACAAATAAAAATAAATATGAACATTCAAGTTTGTCTTCTTCCACCCCGAGTTCCAATGAACCATTTAAACATATATTTACAAAAATGCTGAAATCTTAACTTGATTCCTTCTGCTAGAAGTTTTAACATTCAGCATATTTCAACAAATGGAGAATTTCCTATGGACAGGCTGGTTTTAGATGGTGTGAGGAATTCAAAGAAAAATGAGATTGCCTTGGAGAAGAAGAGACTCGTACAGAAATTCATGATTCTAGAGAACACGAGTGGTGCTATAGGATGCTGGAAAGCAAATTGGCAGCAGCTCAGAGAGAAAGGGTGGATTATTTAGGCTTGAGGAAGGGTCTTCCTTGCAAATTATTGTTGTTATTCAGCCGCTCAGTTGTGTCTGACTCTCTGCAACCCCATGGACTGCAGCATGCCAGGCTCCCTTATCCTTCACTATCTTCCTGAGTTTGCTCAAACTCATGTCCATTGAGTCAGCGATGCCATCCAACCATCTCATCCTCTGTTGTCCCCTGCTCTTCCTGCCCTCAGTCTCTCCTACCATCAGGGTCTTTTCCAACAGGTCTTCGAATCAGGTGACCGAAGTATTGAAGCTTCAGCTTCAGCATCAGTCCTTCTAGTGAATATTCAGGGTTGATTTCCTTTAGGATTGACTGGTTTGATCTCCTTGATGTTCAAGGGACTCTAAAGTCCTTGCTCCAGTCTTGGAAATTATTAAACATTGGTAAAACTAAAAGCAATAGTCAGGGGCTTCCTTGGTGGCTCAGTGGTAAAGAGTCCACCTGCAAATTCAGGAAATACGGGTTTAATCCCCTGTCCGGGAAGATTCCGCATGCCACAGAGCAACTAAGCCCATGTGCCACAGCTACTGAGCCTGTGCTCTGGAGCCCGGGAGCTGCGACTATGGAGTCACATAATGCAGTTATGGAAGCCTGAGTGCCCGTGAGCCTGTGCTTTGCAACAAGAGAAGTCACTGCAATGAGAAGCCTGCACAGGGCAACTGGAGAGTAGCCCTCACTCACTGCAGCTAGAGAAAAGCCTGCAAAGTAACAAAGACCCTCAGTCATGTCCGACTCTTCGCTACCCCATGGACTGCAGCCTACCAGGCTCCTCCGTCCGTGGGATTTTCCAGGCAAGAGTACTGGAGTGGGGTGCCATTGCCTTCTCCAACACAGACCCAGCACAGCCAAAAATAAATACATTTGAAAAAAAGTTGTAATCAGTCCAGGCTATATGGAAACAGTAACCCTTGTGTTGGCAGACATAGTGCCCACGTGGGCAGAGGCGTAGACCAAGGAATGGGAAGAAGAGAACCTACCCAGAGCATGATGAAACCTGACTGCAAGGACTGAGGTTAGATTTCAGTATGAAGCTGGTAGAAATTTGTGAGCTGGGCAGAGGGTCAGGGACCAAGCGCAGAGGCTGTGCTTTGTGGTTTCACTCTTGCACAGCCTACAGGAAGGTTTGGAAAAATAAAGAGTCATAGCGGACAGGGGAGCTATTGTTAACAGTTCAGTCATTAATATAACACGTTAGTGTTAGTCACTTAGTCATGTCCCACTCTTTATGACCCTGTGGACTGTGGCTCACCAGGCTCCTCTGTCCATGGGATTTCTCAGACAAGAATACTGGAGTGTGTAGCCATTCTCTTCTCCAGGGGATCTTTCTGACTCAGGGATGGAACCCAGGTCTCCTGCACTGCAGGCAGCTTCTTTACCATCTGAGGCACCAGGAATGTAGTTAATATAACTATTCTAGAAATGTGATTCAAGCCAGTATATTATCACCTTCTCTTGGAGAATGCCAGTTCCACGGAGGACAGCATTTCAAATCCACCACTTGAAATATGGTTGTATTATTAGCATTTGCGAGAGTTTGAGCTCTTTTTTTAAAATTGGGGTATAATTGTTTTACAATATTGTGTTAGTTTCTGTTGTACAATGAAGTGAATCAGCTATATGTATACATATATGCCCTCCCTCCAGAGCCTCCCTCCCACCGCATCCCACCCCTCTAGGTCATCACAGAGCACCAGGCTGAGCTCCCTGTGCTATATAGCAGCTTCCTACTAGCTGTCTATTTTACACATGGTAATGTACACATGTCAGTGCTACTCTCTCAATTTCTCCCACCATCCCTCTGCCCCTGTGGATCTCTATTCCTGCCTGCAAACAGATTCACCCATATCATTTTTTAACATTCCTTGAGCTTTTGAAGGAAGGGTTCCTGAATAATGGAATCCAAAATGGCGATCAAGCCATAACCTCACTTGAGTTTCCTGAGACACAGTGTGTGCTAAGTCGCTTCTGTCGTGTCTGACTCTGTGCAACCCCTGCCAGGCTCCTCTGTCCATGTGATTCTCCAGGCAAGAGTACTGCAGTGGATTGTCATGCCCTCCTCCAGGGGATCTTCCTGACCCAGGGATCGAACCTGCATCTCTTATGTTTCCTGCACTGGGAGATGGTTCTTTACCACAGCACCACCTGGGAAGCCCTGAAACACAGTGCCCAGGACTTAAAAAGACCATCCACCCGGTTTGTCTGCTGCTGCTGCTGCTGCTGCTAAGTCGCTTCAGACGTGTCCGACTCTGTGCGACCCCATAGACGGCAGCCCACCAGGCTCCCCTGTCCCTGGGATTCTCCAGGCAAGAACACTGGAGTGGGTTGCCATTTCCTTTTCCAATGCATGAAAGTGAAAAGTGAAAGTGAGGTTTCTCAGTCATGTCTGACTCCTAGCGACCCCTTGGACTGCAGCCCACCAGGCTCCTCTGTCCATGGGGTTTTCCAGGCAAGAGTATTGGAGTGGGCTGCCATTGCCTTCTCTGACCCAGTTTGTCTAGGAATGATATTCTGCAACTGCTTCTTCCTTTCTGGATTCCTTGTCAGCCCTCGCCTTCCTGACCAGGGGTCTCACCTCCTTCACAGAGCTTTCTATACACCTCTCCTCCCCTGCACACACCCCAGCTGTCTTTTGGAGCCAATCCAGAGCCGTCACCGCCTTGACTTCTCTCCTCCGGCTGAGATACCCTGTAAAGTGCCGTCAGCAAATGCAGGGTTTGGAGGAGGGGACTCCAGGGGGATGTCCCTTTCTTCAAGAAGTACTGTCTTCGAGGTGGGCTGTCAAGGAGCCCGTGAGATCTGAAGTCCCAGGGCCTGAATGAAAGAAACACTCAGCTAACAAAACGGAGCCTGCCGAGGACGCTTCATCTGGTCTGGCCAAATCCCTCCTTTCTTTCCATCCTTTCTTCCCTAATCACAGCTGCCCTCTCGTTCCCTGTTCCTCTGCTGCGAAGAACAAAACCTCCCTTCGACTATCTGTTTTTCTTTTCTTCCCCAGAGTAGGTCTCATTACTGGTGATTAGCAGATGATTAAAACCAATTCAGCTTTCCCCAGTAGATGTTTTCTCCCTGTTTGTGCCCCGCGCGTCAGCCTTCAATGAACGTGCTCCTAAGCTTATTAACGGGCTCAGAGGATTAGCAGCCGCCAAGCTCAGTGGCTCCTACACTGTGATGCAGAGAGTGACATGGAACCATTTGCTGCGCGCAGACGGGACCGCTGGGACTTGACTCTCTCAATCACAATTTTATTTTCCATGCAGAGCAAGATAAAAAAATATCCCAATAATCACAAAAATCAAACGTTTGGACAAGTCTGAAAATAGAAACCCAGTGGAAGGAAACAGGCTACACTGATCATGGAGGCATCTGGGGTGGGGGGAGAGGTGTGTGTGCATGTGGTGTGGTGTGTGTGTGTGTGTGTGTGTGTGTTTACATGAATGTGGAATCACACAGTTTATCTATGTTTACACTCATGTATGAAGATGAACATCCTCCCTTAGTTTCAACTTTCACTTTGGTGTTTACACAGTGTGTGTTTGTATGGGCCACGTATGGATAGATTCCTTTTTTTCCTGTTTTATTTTCTCCCCCTTTGTTTATTCAATCATTTATTTGTATCAATATGTACTGATATATATTTCTTTCCTACAGTGAGTTATAATCTGAAACTGCATTATTCTGTGGTTGCTCAAATTGTTCCAGCATGAGACACTGGGAGATTTCTCAGGCATCGGAGTTACTTGGCAATGTTGTGATAGCTCCTGCTGTACAAGGGACTGAATCAGTCACAAGTATACATATACCCCCTTCCTCTGGAGCATGCCTCCTACCCCACTCCTGTTTCTCACCCCTCCAGGTCATCACAGAGCCCTGAACTAAGCTCACTTATGCTATACGGCAGCTTCCCATGAGCTGTTTTACACATGGTCATGTATACGTGGAGTTTCCCTGGGGACTCAGCTGTAAACATAATCTGCCTGCATTGCAGGAGCCGCAGGAGACTTGGGTTCGACCCCTGGGTTTGGAAGGTCCCCTGGAGGAGGGCATGGCAACCCATCCCAGTATTCTTACCTGGAGAATACACTGATAAAGGAGCCCTGAGGGCTACAGTCCATGCGGTCACAGCGTCAGACGAGACTGAAGTGATTTAGCATACACAGTGCATATATGTCAATCCCAGTCTCCCAGTTCATCCCACCCTTCCCCCAACTATGTCCACATGTCCATTCTACGTCTGCGTGTCTATTCCTACCCTGCAAATAGATTCATCTATACCGTTTTCCTAGATTCCACATATACAAATTCATATGTGATATTTGTTTTTCTCTTTCTGACTTACTTCACGAACAGAGACTTACGAATCTTCAGCTTTAGAATTGAACAGACGATGATTTAGGTAACACTTTAAAGAGCATCGGAGTTCCCCAAATTGTGACCCTTGGTTATCGGCAGATATACACAAAGGTATCCTAAGTAACTGGATTCACTTAGGTTTCAAAGCCACAGAAATGCCATGCAGTGTTTATAAAGTTTGGAAGGAATGCTTCCCTATCTGCAAGGGGTTTCTTTCCAGTATAACTAACTCTATATGAGTAACAATAATGATCACAATAATAAAAGTGACCGACTTACTGGCTGGGATCACAGTAAGCTTAAGGAACAAAACCGGTTTAGGGTTAGAAAGTTCAGAAAGGAGAAAATCCTCCTGTTACTACCTTAGTAGATGATGCTTTACAAGGAAGTGTTTTTGGCAATGCCATTGTTTTGTTGGTACAGATTGTCTCTTCCTCTAAATCTTTATGCTTTTCCCGTTTATTTCTTTTTCACCTTTTCAAGGCAGTTCAACTCTGGATGTGCTGGAGCTTGAAATCTAGTTTCTGATTCAGGATAGCAACAGGGTTTGCAGAAAATATCAACAAATACCCACAAGCAGGGAAAGTGGGAAATGTGAAATGTGGGTCACGCCAGACTTCCATGGCTGCATGATGGATGAATCTGTGGAGGAGAAGGAAGGGGAACCCTAGCAGAGCAGACCTTACGACCAGGCAGTGAAACCCAGCAACAAACAAAGGAAAACCTGACGAAATGGTAGAGAAGCAATGAGAAACCAGAGGAAGATACTGTCAATCACCCAAAGCGGCACAATCATGCTTTATTTAATTTCATCATTTAATATCTAAGGCGAAATGACAGACAAGGAGTTCTTATTGGTTCAGTCTTAACCAGCATTAAAAAAATTTCCAGCAATATCCCTGACCTTGCTTGGCCCCAATAAGTAGGTAATTGCTAAAGGATCAATTCCTTCCTTATTCAACAATAGGTCCCAAACAAATGCGATATATTCAATCAAGTGACAGAGAATCCCAGCTGAAGGTAATGGAACACAAAGGAAGCTTTAAGAGCGTTGGTCACAAAAGTGCTGGAATAAATATCAGGAAAGGGTTTATTACCAAGGACCTCTGATAATGTAACTGAAATGAACAGGGGGAAAAATGATGGTTTATTAAGCTTCTAAACAATTTATGCCATGCCTACAAGGCATAGCATATATCTGTAGGGATTACACAGAGATAAATATTGTTTAAGGAAGTACTGTTGCTTGGAAGTCTTTCACAGAACCTGGAGAGGATTTCCATGTCAGGAGAGAAGCAAGTTCCAAGTTCAGAAGCAGGGCTGTGTCAGTCTCGGTAGATGAATAAAAGAAACGGTGTCCTGGGAAGGTGAGGGTCTTCGGATCCATCCTCCACCAGCTCTGTGCAGTCTGGGGCCAGAGCAACATCATGAACTGAGGCCCTTTCATACCCACTGAATTAAACATCATAAAAGGACCCTTGGTCTTGCTTCCACAGTTCTTCAAACAACCTCCACAATAATGGTGGCCACCATGCCACCATCATCCTGATACCCAAGGAATCTGACAATTATTTCTGACTCCTTGATGTCCAGGGTCACTTTTTCCTTCATAATTTGCCCTGTTTTCTTCTTTTCAGCATTATGGGACAGACTTGCATTGTGCATAGGATAGCACCTGTCAGGACAGGAAGTATCTATGGAGTCTTTTTATTATGATCATCACAGGGACATGGTGGTTAAGACCTCTGGACTTGGGTTTGGACCAGCTCAAAAAATTAAAGGTGTTCAGTGGTTAAGACTTCATGCTTCCACTGCAAGGGGCATGGGTTCGATCCCTGGTTGGGAAACTAATATCCTACATGCTACATGGCATGGCCAAAAAATAAAATAAAAATTGTTAGGGTTATTACCTTGAGAAATTTACTTAACCTTTTGGAACTTCAGTTGCAACACCTGTAATAAGGGGAGAATATTACCGATATCATTAAATTAATGAGGATTATTCATAACAAGGGATACCCAGTTAATTCTCTCCAAGGATCCAGCGTATGCCTGGGCACAGAGTCAGATCTCAGTAGATGTTGGTCATATTATGAGTGGTGTTGGCAGAAGCAACAACTGTATCACATTCTTTCCAATATGTGGACGCTACTTCAATGGGAGGGTACAAAGGGAACTATTTGAGTTAACTAAGACCCTTATAGGGCTTTCCTGGTGGTTCAGTGGTAAAGAATTCACCTGTAACACAGGAGACCTGAGTTCAATCCCTGGGTCAGGAAGATCCCCTGGAGAAGCAAATGGCAACCCACTCCAGTATTCTTGCCTGGGAAATTTCATGGACAGAGGGGCCTGGTGGGCTACAGTCAATGCGGTCACAAAGAGTCAGACACTACTGAAGTGACTTAGCACACACAGCGTATGTACGTCAATCCCAATTTCCCAATTCATCCCACCCTTCCCTGCCCATGTCTTCATGTCCATTCTCTATGTCTGCATCTCTATTCCTGCCCTGCTAATAGGCTCATCAGTACCATTTTTCCAGATTCCACATATATGAGGGGGTGCATTCAATTTCTGGTTGGGGAGCTAAGATCTCACATGTGCCACAGCCAAAAAACCAGAACATAAACAACAGAAGTGGTATTATAACAAATTCTATACAGAGTTTAAAAATGGTACACATAAAAAAAATCTTAAAAATAAAAAAGACCCTTAAAAGAAGTTTGAGAGTCAGTAGTTAACTCTGTAAACCTAAATCTTATAGGAATAGAAGGTAGCAACTGGAGTGAAGTGGCCAGATCAAAGTATATGGGATAGGACGCACATTAAAAGATCAATAACAGGGTTTCCCTGGTGGTTCAGTGGTAAAAAATCTGCCTGCTAAGGCAGAGGATGCGGGTTCGATCTCTGGTTCTGGAAGATCCCACATGCTGTGGAGTAACTAAGTCCATGAGCCAAAACTATTGAACCTGTGCTATAGAGCCCAGAAGCCGCAACTGCTACAGCCTGCAGGCCTAGAGCCCTGTGCTCCACAGCAAGAGAAGCCGCTGCACCGCAACTAGAGAGTAGCCTCTGCTCGCTGCAATGAGAGAGAAGTCCGCAGCAAGGAAGACCTGGCACAGCTAAAAATAAGTAAATACAATTATATGTGTGTGTATATGTATATATATATATATAATCAATACCAATTAAGGCAGCATTGTAAGGTGACAAATGAGTGTGAGAGTGAAAGTCGCTCAGTCGTGTCCGACTCTTTGGACCCCATGGACTAGACAGTCCATGGAATTCTCCAGGCCAGAATACTGGAGTGGGTAGCCTTTCCCTTCTGCAGGGGATCTTCTCAATCCAGGAATTGAACTGGGGTCTCCTGCATTGCAGGTGGATTCTTTACCAATTGAGCTATCAGGGAAGCCCATAAATGAGTGTAAGAGACAATAAATACTGTCACCAACAGGAGGGATCATTATGGACTTGGGCTGCCAGGGAAGCTGGTATTAGACTGGGGACCTGAGAAAAGATGAGAGCTGGATGTGAGGAACCTCCGGCCATTCCCTTTCCAGATGATTCTGTCCAGACAGCAATGTCTCCAGTAGGGGCCTACTATACTATTTAGTTGAGGCTTTCCTGGTGGTTCAGAGGTTAAAGCATCTGCCTGTAATGTGGGAGACCTGGGTTTGATCCCTGGGTTGGGAAGATCCCCTGGAGAAGGAAATGGCAACCCACTCCAGTATTCTTGCCTGGAGAATCCCATGGATGGAGGAGCCTGGTGAGCTACAATCCATGGGGTCACAGAGAGTCAGACACAACTGAGCAACTTCACTTTCACTTTCACTTATACTATTTAGTTAGTGTTAGTCAATCAGTCGTGTCTGACTCTTTGTGACCCTATGGACTGTAGCCCACCAGGCTCCTCTGTCCACGGAATGCTCCAGGCAAAAATTCTGGACTGGGCTGCCATTCCCTTCTCCAGGGTATCTTCCTGACCCAGGGATCAAACCTGGGTCTGCCACATGCAGGCAAATTCTTTACTGTCTGAGTCACCATGGAAGCCCCTGTTATTTCAGTTCAGTTCAGTCGCTCAGTCATGTCCGACTCTTTGCAACCCCATGAATCGCAGCATGCCAGGCCTCCCTGTCCATCACCAACTCCTGGAGTTCTCTCAGACTCATGTCCATCAAGTTGGTGATGCCATCCAGCCATCTCATCCTTTGTCATCCCCTTTTCCTCCTGCCCCCAATCCCTCCCAGCATCAGAGTCTTTTCCAATTAGTCAACTCTTCGCATGAGGTGGCCAAAGTACTGGAGTTTCAGCTTTATCATTCCTTCCAAAGAAATCCCAGGGCTGATCTCCTTCAGAATGGACTGGTTGCATCTCCTTGCAGTCCAAGAGGCTCTCAAGAGTCTTCTCCAACACCACAGTTCAAAAGCATCAATTCTTCGGCGCTCAGCCTTCTTCACAGTCCAACTCTCAGATCCATAATGACCACAGGAAAAACCATAGCCTTGACTAGACAGATCTTTGTTGGCAAAGTAATGTCTATGCTTTTTAATCTGCTGTCTAGGTTGGTCATAACTTTCCTTCCAAGGAGTAAGCGTCTTTTAATTTCATGGCTGCAATCACCATCTGCAGTGATTTTGGAGCCCCCCAAAATTAAGTCTGACACTCTTTCCACTGTCTCCCCATCTATTTCCCATAAAGTGATGGGACCAGATGCCATGATCTTTGTTTTCTGAATGTTGAGCTTTAAGCCAACTTTTTCACTCTCCACTTTCACTTTCATCAAGAGGCTTTTGAATTCCTCTTCACTTTCTGCCATAAGGGTAGTATCATCTGCATATCTGAG
>NW_011495064.1:8455698-8456812 GCF_000754665.1 Bison bison bison
ACTGGAATGGGTGAATTTAACCCAGATGGCCATTATATCTACTACTGTGGGCAGGAATCCCTCAGAAGAAATGGAGTAGCCATCACGGTCAACAAAAGAGTCCGAAATGCAGTACTTGGATGCAATCTCAAAAACGACAGAATGGTCTCTGTTCATTTCCAAGGCAAAACATTCAATATCATGGTAATCCAAATCTATGCCCCAACTAGTTATGCTGAAGAAGCTGAAGTTGAACGGTTCTATGAAGACGTACAAGACCTTTTAGAACTAATACCCAAAAAGATGTCCTTTTCATTATAGAGGACTGGAATGCAAAAGTAGAAAGTCAAGAAACACCTGGAGTAACAGGCAAATTTGGCCTTGGAATATGGAATGAAGCAGGGTAAAGGCTCATAGAGATTTGCCAAGAGAACGCACTGGTCATAGCAAACACCTTCTTCCAACAACACAAGAGAAGACTCTACACGTGGACATCACCAGATGGTCAACACCAAAATCAAATTGATTATATTCTTTGCAGCCAAAGATGGAGAAGCTCTATACAGTCAGCAAAAACAAGACCAGGAGCTGACTGTGGCTCAGATCATGAACTCCCTATTGCCAAATTCAGACTTAAATTGAAGAAAGTAGGGAAAACCACTAGACCATTCAGGTATGACCTAAATCAAATCCCTTATGACTATACAGTGGAAGTGAGAAATCGGTTTAAAGGACTAGATCTGATAGATAAAGTGCCTGATAAACTATGGACAGAGGTTCGGGACATTGTACAGGAGACAGGGATCAAGACCATCCCCATGGAAAAGAAATGCAAAAAAGCAAAATGGCTGTCTGGGGAGGCCTTACAAATAGCTGTGAAAAAGAAGAGAAGCAAAAATCAAAGGAGAAAAGGAAAGATATAAGCATCTGAATGCAGAGTTCCAAAGAACAGCAAGAAGAGATAAGAAAGCTTTCCTCAGTGATCAATGCAAAGAAATAGAGGAAAACAACAGAATGGGAAAGACTAGAGATCTCTTCAAGAAAATTAGAGATACCAAGGGAACATTTCATGCAAAGATGGGCTTGATAAAGGACAGAAATGGTAGGGACCTAACAGAAGCAGAAGATATTAAGA
>NW_011495064.1:8456912-8457539 GCF_000754665.1 Bison bison bison
CTAGGTCAGTAGGTGCCCAATATGCTACTGGAGATCAGTGGAGAAATAACTCCAGAAAGAATGAAGGGATGGAGCCAAAGTGAAAACAATACCCAGTTGTGGATGTGACTGGTGATAGAAGCAAGGTCTGATGCTGTAAAGAGCAATATTGCATAGGAACCTGGAATGTTAGGTCCATGAATCAAGGCAAATTGGAAGTGGTCAAACAGGAGATGGCAAGAGTGAATGTCGAAATTCTAGAAATCAACGAGCTAAAATGGACTGGAATGGGTGAATTTAACCCAGATGGCCATTATATCTACTACTGTGGGCAGGAATCCCTCAGAAGAAATGGAGTAGCCATCACGGTCAACAAAAGAGTCCGAAATGCAGTACTTGGATGCAATCTCAAAAACGACAGAATGGTCTCTGTTCATTTCCAAGGCAAAACATTCAATATCATGGTAATCCAAATCTATGCCCCAACTAGTTATGCTGAAGAAGCTGAAGTTGAACGGTTCTATGAAGACGTACAAGACCTTTTAGAACTAATACCCAAAAAAGATGTCCTTTTCATTATAGAGGACTGGAATGCAAAAGTAGAAAGTCAAGAAACACCTGGAGTAACAGGCAAATTTGGCCTTGGAA
>NW_011495064.1:8457639-8461330 GCF_000754665.1 Bison bison bison
GCAAAAATCAAAGGAGAAAAGGAAAGATATAAGCATCTGAATGCAGAGTTCCAAAGAACAGCAAGAAGAGATAAGAAAGCTTTCCTCAGTGATCAATGCAAAGAAATAGAGGAAAACAACAGAATGGGAAAGACTAGAGATCTCTTCAAGAAAATTAGAGATACCAAGGGAACATTTCATGCAAAGATGGGCTTGATAAAGGACAGAAATGGTAGGGACCTAACAGAAGCAGAAGATATTAAGAAGAGGTGGCAAGAATACACAGAAAACTGTACAAAAAGGAGCTTCACGACCAAGATAATCATGATGGTGTGATCACTCACCTAGAGCCAAACATCCTGGAATGTGAAGTCCAGTGGGCCTTAGAAAGCATCACTACGAACAAAGCTAGTGGAGGTGATGGAATTCCAGTTGAGCTATTCCAAATCCTGAAAGATGATGCTGTGAAAGTGCTGCACTCAATATGCCAGCAAATTTGGACAACTCAGCAGTAGCCACAGGACTGGAAAAGGTCAGTTTTCATTCCAATCCCAAAGAAAGGCAGTGCCAAAGAATGCTCAAACTACCTGTTATTTAGTGCAACTAAATATTCGACTGGTGGGAGAGTTATTACTATTATTAATAATGATAAGACTACTTGAAGCCACAGCTGATTTAACTCAACCCTTTGGCATAGTGGCATGGCTTTATTAGACAATTGATAATTTCAGGGTTTTATTCACAGGCATAATCATAAGAAAAACAAGGAGAAGACGGTCCCCCAGTTGTGTTCAAATGCACAGACTTTACCTTTTTAGAACATAATTGAGGATGGGAGTCACAGAGAAAAGATCATTAAGACTTACAAAGAAAGAAAGAAGGGAAAACAGCCCTTCCTGGTTTGTGCCAGTGCAAGCCAGGAGGAAGGTAGACTTCCTGGAGCTGGAGACCATGCTCAACCCAAGAGGGTGGAAACAGGAGGGTCCTCAGAGGCAGCAGACATCTGGGCAAGGAAATAAAAACAACAAGGGGGCACAGAGAAGTTGGGAGAAAGCTGCAAGGAAAGTCTCTTCCACTGAAACATTAGGCAAACATAGCAAATACAGCTGCTGGCAGGGGTCCCTGTCTCTTCCCACTCACCCCAGAAATAGAATGTCCCCATCCAGGATCTCGAAGAATCTACAAATCCACCCCATTAGTGAAGCATGGGTTAGCATCCCAGTCAATTCCTGCCTGCGTTCTCTGAAGCCAAGCAGGGGTGAAACTGGGCGGAGGTGCGATTTGGGTGCGCCTCGGCCACTAATTCCAGAAACAATCAGAGTGTGAAGGGATGGAGGGCATCAGGATGTTTGCAAAAGCAAAGACATGTCAGCGCCACGTTGCCAGCAGAATCTGAGCATCGATTTAGCAAAATCTTTCTTCAGAGAAGCAAACAGCTCGGTGGGTTTAGCTAAACATAAATAGACAATTAGAGATATCAAAGGTGAACATCGATCAATCTTCAACAAAAATAAATAGATATTTTTAAGAACTTCCTAGGAAGTAGAGCAAAGAGGGAGTAAAATCATTGTCTTAGGGGGTCCTGATACAAGGACAGATGGAGAGCTGATCTTTCTATCTTGAGTCTTGATCTTTATCTGTTTATCATGTATGTATGCATGTATCTATCATCTATCTGGCCATCCATCTATCTTGCAAAAATTTTTTTAAATTTATTTTCAGTTGAAGGATCATTGCTTTACAATGCTGGTTTCTGCCGTACAACAATGTGAATCAGTCTTAAGTATACATGTATGTCCTTGCTCTTGAGCCTCCTCCTCACTCTGCCATCCTACCCCTCTAGGTTGTCACAGAGCACCAGGTTGAATTCCATACAGCAGCCTCCCACTAGCTATTTTATATATAGAAATGTGTATGTTTCAATGCTACTCTTTCAATACAGGGTAAAGTAAGGTAAATAAAAAGAGGAAAACGCATATTGTATGTTAGTGCATATATATGGAATCTAGAAAATAGTACAGGTGAACCGATTTGCAGAGCGGGAATAGAGACCCAAACATAGAGATCAGACCTGTGGACACAGCGGAGGAAGGAGAGGGTGAGACAAACGAGAGCAGCATCCATCTTGCTAATTTTCTAGTTTTTCCTAAGATATCAGCCATACACCTTTACAGGCAGACTCTATTCCATCCTGGATTTTCTTACAGAACCTACCTTAGTACAGGGGAGCATGTATTGAATTAACACATAAGTAAAAACATTCCTGATAAGGCCTGGTGAAGACATGATTAAGACAGACTTAGAAAGGTTTATCAGATGGTTTTCTTTCTTGATATCCCAAATACCAATGCAAGATACGAGAGAGTTCATTCAACCCTTCAAACCTGCAAGGTCCAATTAGGTTTCTATAGAGAACTCAGATTGTTTGGTAGAGCCAAAATTTCATTACATTTATAACATTTATTTCAAAACATAATACACATATTCTAGATGAAAAATGATGCACTGGAGGAATTTAAGATGTTTAAGAGGTTAAGAAACCTTTAAGATGTTTTAGGAGTTTAAGAGGATGAAAGAAGGAAGAAAAGGAAGAAAGCAAGGCAAGAGGGAGGGAGGGAAGAGATTGGGAGGAGAGAGAATAAATGTGCAAAGTCCATTTAAAAAGGTGCAGAAGGGGACTTCCTCGGTGGTCCAGTGGTTAAGACTCCACATTTCTACTGCAGGGGCCACAGGTTCGATTCCAAGATCCCATATGCTATGGAGTATGGCAAAAAATGTGCAAACTATGTGGTTCTAGCAGACACCCAAAATGAATTGATTAGTAAATTAAATTCAGCTCTACGTTTTCAAAACTTATGGCAAAAAAAGGAACTAGATCATGAAATAGTTGTTTTATTACATTTAACAAATATTAGACACTTTATTTTCGTATATTGTACTTATAATGTTTAGAAGCACTTCTTCTGTCTTCAACACATAGTTTATTCATGGTGCTAAAGATAACTGAACACAGATATTCACATTCCACTTGAGTAAGTCTCTGCTTTTGTATGATGAATATAATGTAAGTCAGTCTCTAGAGGCTTCTGAATTGAATTATCATATCGGTGATACCTTGTTATTAAAGACATCTTAGATTAAGATAAAATACCACTTGATGCTGAAAGGTAAGCTGATCAACTAATTACTTGGCAAGTTTCAAAAGAGATTCCTAGAAAACAAATAGAATGAACACTTTTGAAATTGAAATATAATTATAAAGTAATGAAGACTATGTAGCAGAGTGATCCTGGAGTATTGACATTAAACAGTCAACCACGTGCCTGGGAGATGGTGTGAATTTCCGCAGGCAAAATGCTTTCTCAGGTCTTTCTAGGATGGCTTCGGTGGGCTAGACAGGATTTTGCTGTCTATGGGATCCATGGGCATTGAACACAACCTGCTCAGCAGTCAGAGTGACGATTTAAACACAGTCAGCTTGTGACTGTTCAGTCAGTTGACTGATGTCCGTAGGGCAGGAAAGAAGGAAGAATCTTATTCTCTACATATGCAGGGCAATGTTCTTCCCCCAAGAAGCTAATGTCATACTGCTGCTGCTACTGCTAATTGGCTTCAGTCATGTCCAACTCTGTGCGACCCTAGAGACGGCAGCCCACCAAGCTCCCCCGTCCCTGGGATTCTCCAGGCAAGAACACTGGAGTGGGTTGCCATT
>NW_011495064.1:8461459-8472768 GCF_000754665.1 Bison bison bison
GAAAGTGAAGTCGCTCAGTTGTGTCCGACTCCTAGCGACCCCATGGACTGCAGCCTACCAGGCTCCTCCATCCATGGGATTTTCCAGGCAAGAGTACTGGAGTGAGGTACCATTGCATACAGGTCAATTAATCTCTATCCTGGAGGAGGAAATGGCAACACACTGAGTATTCCTGCCTGAAAAATCCCATACACAGAGGACCCTGGCGGGCTGCAGTCCAGGGGTCAAAAAGAGTCGACAATCTCTCTACAACTTCAGTTTCTACTTTAGTTTGTCATCTGAAAATGGGAAAGATAATTTCTATCTCATTTATCCATTCACTGGACTCATACTGCTGAAAGAACTAACAGACACAAGCTCCTTGCCTTTAATCTAGTACAGGAGACAGATAAGAAACAAGTAAGGACAGGCAGGAGGAGAATGGGGTGGCAGAGGATGAGATGGCTGGATGGCATCACCGCCCAATGGACATGAGTTTGAGCAGACTCTAGGAGATGGTGAAGGACAGGGAAGCCTGGCATGCTGCTGCCCATGGGGTCGCAACGAGTCGGACAGGACCGAGCAACTGAACAACAGCAAAGGAGGCAGTATGTCCAGTAGTGATGGTCTCTGTGAATCCACATAAAGCATGTCAGTGCGGGACCCCACACCCTAGGAGGCAGGTGGTTAGTATGTTAAGGGTCCTTAGGGAGGACCTTATATGAAAGAGAGTATTTGAGCAGAGAGCAGGGGACGCATGGCTTCTAGAGAGAAATGGCTACAGTCTGAGGAAACAGTAGCTACAAAAGCCCTGAGGTGGGGGCTTCCTCACTTGTTGGAGAAAGAATGAGGACACCGTACCCAGGAGGAGATGAGTGAGAGAAGTATGGCAGGGGATGAAATTGGAGAGGCATGAGGAAACCATAAGCTAAGAGGACGCTGGCGAGTTCATATTGCAGCAGAACAGAGTAGCCTGTATGTCTCCTTTTCACAAATAAAAATGCTGGACATGACATTCCAAACAAGCAAGAAGATCCTGAAAGATGATGCCTGGAGAAGGGAATGGCAACCCACTCCACTATTCTTTCCTGGGAAATCCCATGGACAGAGGAGCCTGGCGGGATACAGTCCATAGGGTAGCAATGAGTTAGACATGGTTGAGGGACTAACATTTTCACTTTTCATAGAGAATCCAAAAACAGTCCCACAAAAATATGGCCAAAAGATATTTTCAAAGGTGCGCCAACAAACAAGGGAAGGACAATGCTTTGGACTGAGCTGCACACACCCTTCTCGAAATTTTTTATGCTGAAGTCCCATTCTCCAGACAGAGGGAACAAAAAGAGGAATTTTTAGAGTAAGGATACAGTACTTTTCCAAGTACCAACCTATTTTTCTAATTGGAAAACTCTTAATAACACTGGCTTCATTGGGGAACATTTGCTATGCTGTAGAAACTATGCAAAGTGCTTTACATGGACTTCTGTGTTTAATCTTTAAATCAAATTTGTGAAATAAAGTCTATTAGTTTGATTTGACCACTGGCAGGAAAAGGCAATGGCACCCCACTCCAGTACTCTTGCCTGGAAAATCCCATGGACGGAGGAGCCTGGTGGGCTGTAGTCCATGGGGTCGCTAAGGGTCAGAGATGACTGAG
Organism: Bison bison bison; assembly: GCF_000754665.1. Taxonomy (NCBI): domain Eukaryota; kingdom Metazoa; phylum Chordata; class Mammalia; order Artiodactyla; family Bovidae; genus Bison; species Bison bison. Next base: position 8,463,096 of record NW_011495064.1, read on the forward strand.
CGACTTCACTTTCACTTTTCTCTTTCATGCATTGGAGAAGGAAATGGCAACCCACTCCAGTGTTCTTGCCTGGAGAATCCCAGGGACGGGGGAGCCTGGTGGGCTGCTGTCTATGGGGTCGCACAGAGTCAGACACAACTGAAGCGACTTAGCAGCAGCAGCAGCAGCAGCAGGTAAACTGAGTCCTAGAGAGTCTAAATAGCTTTGTTTCCTATGACCAGGCTAATACGTGAAAGAGCAGGTACTCAGTAACTATGAAGCCAGCGTGAACACCAGCTTATCTTGTATTGTGACTTCAGCCTCACCCCAGGCTCTCTCCCTGGTCCCCATGTCCTAGTGAAATGGAGCTGGACCCCATGGTCCTTGCCCACACCCCACATCCTCTGCCTGCCTTTTGTCTGTGGGAAACTTGAGTCAAAGAATAAAGAGAAATAATCAGAGAAATGAGAAAATACAGAAACAAAGGAAAACAGTCAGAGGAGACCAAATAATAATAATGTAGTCATTAAGCACAGTCAAGGACATTTAGTTCCATGTCAGGGGCTATAGATAATGTTCACAGCCATATCCTGTGAGCTGTCTTACAGAGACTGAAACCCCCACCAGGTGGAAGAAGTTAACCACGTGATAACCAGACTGTAGCTGTGACATAAGCTGCCCAAAATACCAAGGACTGGTCCCAAAGACACGGAAACACACTGACCCTGGAACTGAAGACTAACTGTACTTAAAACAGCCAAGATGACCAATTTGAAGATGACTGTCAGAGCTGACTGTGCTGTTCTTCACATAGCCCCCTCCCTTAGCCTCTAAGAGTTCCTGCCCCTCTGGTTGTCAGTGGGGGTGGAAATGGGCCTTTGCCCTTCTCCAAGGTTGCCAGCACCTGAAATAAAGCAGACTTCCCTATCCACCAACCTGGCCTCTTTGTTGACTTTTGGGCAGTGAGCACCCAGATCCCACGTTAGGTAACGCTAGGACAGACTTCCTCTTCCTTGACATGTCTTTTGATTGCTCATTTCTATTGCATTGCTCATGTCAGTGTCTACCTGAACAGGCTTCCTTCCAGCCCTTTTCTAGTCAGTTTTCCTCATGAGTGGCCTGGTGTGGGTTCCTCCTTATGGAGTATGCTCTCTGCATCCTGCTGGGCTCACATATTCGTCCCCACCTGGATGAGTTGTGACTTCTTATAACTGATTGGAAACAAATATTTTGTGCACGTTTGATTACCAGGCACATTCACTTCAACACAAGTCCTCAAAATCATCTGTGAACTTTAAGGACATGTTGGTAAACCCATCTTGACTCATGTTCCCCTATCCAGAAAACTCTCTGGAACTTTCTGAGTGAATAAGTAAGGCACTGATGACAATCCATCCTCTCCAATTCCTTTGCTTTCATGTGATAATTGACAGGCAAATCAGTACACCTTCACTGCAGCTAATGAAGATTATTCTAGAACTCACAGGACACTAACAGGAAAAGAATGATTCAGACCTTGGTGGTGTTGGCATGTGTATCTCTTAGGTCTCAATGATGAAAATAAAATAAGCAGAGAAAAAGGGAAAGAATTAAGTGTAGTGGACTCAGAATCTCATATGTATATGTGTGTGTGTGTGTGTGTATATATATATATGTGTGTGTGTGTGTGTGTGTGTGTGTGTGTATAGGTTTCCCAGGTGGCGCTAGTTGTAAAGAACCTGCCTGCCAATGCAGGAGAAGTAAGAAATGCCGGTTCATTTCCTGGGTTGGGAAGGTCCCCTGGAGGAGGGCATGGGAACCCACTCCAGTATTCTTACTTGGAGATTCCTGTGGACAGAGGAGCCCGGCAGGCAACAGTCCATATTTGCACAGATTCAGACATGACTGAAGTGATTTAGCATGTATACACACACACACACACACACACACACACATCTATGAAAGTGTTTATTTATTGGGCCAAGATCCAAAATATGAACTAAGTTAGGTACCATCAGCCACTTCTAACAGCTGCCTGCAAGCTGCAGAGGCTTCACAGATGAGAAATATCATTGTACACACCTTTTCAGAGAGTCCCTTATCATGGGGGTAGGTGGTAGAATGGGTATTCAATAATTCTGTCAATTTCATTCCCATGTTAAAAGATTAAAAAAAAAAAAGGAACAAACAATTCAAGGAGAGCTATCATGAGACACGGAGGAACCACTGCAATGGGATTTTACAGTATGATAGAGAAAAATGCAATTCTGAACACAAGGAAAAGTGGGAACTTATACCTAAGGAGCAGGGCATGTGTATGTGTGTGGGGGGGCATCAGTGGGTGGAAAATCATTGGGAAGAAACACCCAGGGGAAAAGGAGGGATTCTGGCTAAATCGGATGGTAGAGGAGATACCTGATCAAATGTTAAGGATGGCCAGAGAGCAAAGATGGGAGATTCTGGTAAACTGACTAAGAAGGATTCTTGCTAAACTTCAACAGCACATAGATGGCCATGGAAGCCCCCCAAACAGGGCCTCTGAGAAGAGAGTTCAGAAGCCCATGAGTAGAGTTTGGTCAAGCAGAGAATCTTTGACGCATAGAATCCAAGAGAATTTCAGAGACAAACAGTCCTGAGGTCCCCCAGGACCCTGTATTTTAGCTGGTGTGTCTGTGAACACACTTCTTTATCCACACCTGCATCTTCATCTGGATCAAAGCCACAGCCCGTTCACACAGGGAGACCAGGCACCCCCAATGAGCTTGTGCATCTGCCCACTGGAGATGAGATCCATCTGTGAGATGGATTTGGGTGAGATCCATCTGGGTGCCACTGAGCACCTTTCAGGGGAAACATGTTCATGGAAAAACAAAATGAACTCAGTCCTGTTTCCCCTCTCCTCCTAACAGTCTGTGGCAATTTCCTCAGCTGGTGTGCCTCTGAGCATGAATGACGAGGGAGACAAATGATTCTCTTCAATGGCTATTTCATGTGAGAACAATTCAATTCTGGAACTTCCTGCCGAAACTGTGTGCTGTTGCTGCATCATCTGCCATAGCCGTTCACCTCTTCCAGAAAGTGTCTTCCACTGAGCCTTTAGAAGCAACTTCACTCCGGAATTGTCTGCCTTCCGTCACTAAAGCACAGGTAACTGTTATCTGAGATGTACTTATCCACACACCCGTCACATGGTTTAAATACAATGCGAAGACAAATACAGAGTATTACACTCCAGACTGATGAAGATTGTAATGGAAAAATCGTGTAAAGAAAGCGGCACACCTGGTTTGCTGATAGAAAGCCAGAAGTGGGAAGGAATCTTTTAGTAAAAAAAACTGATACCTAATAATTGCTCTGGGTGTTATGGGAATATGCACCAGAGTCTCCTTTCTTCTTTAGTTTGAAACAGCAACGTTTGTGTATGATAGCTAAACCATTTGTTGAGAATAGATGAACTAATACTGGTGAGAGAGAACTAGTTGTATTTTAATATATAATTAATTTAAGAATAAGCTTTCCAGGTGACTCGGCCTGTCAAAGCAAGGAGATGCGGGAGACGTGGGTTCAATCCCTGGGTTAGGAAGATCTTCTGGAGAAGAAAAATGGCAAGCCACTCCAGTATTATTGCCTGGAGAGTCCCACGGACAGAGAAGCCTGGCGAGCTACAGTTCATAAGGTTGTAAAGAGCTGGACGTGACTGAGGAGACTTAGCACATACGCATGTGTCCAATAACACATAAATGCTCTGTGTGTGATTTCTCTGTATAAACTTATAATTTTTCTCTGGATTCTGTGATGGATGGCCTCAGGTCATTCCCATCTAACTACTTTTTCTTTATATGAATTTAAATCTTTTCTCTGAATGCAATAGGATATTCTAAGGCGTGATTATAGACAAGGTGGGCCCAGTTGCCTTCCCTCAAAAGAACTTGCAGGCAAAATTTATTAAGGGTTTCATGTCAATGTAGAGTGAGCCATGTTCTCAGAACAATTCTCCAGCAGGATTACTGAGGGAATGATGGAGATTTTTCTATACTTTCAACTTCTGTTGTCAATAAAATATCTATTAACAAATTCCCACCTTTGCAGAAAGAAGCAGTTTACAGTGAGGCACAATTTCTGAGACCTTTATTTTAGAACCTGGGAAAGCCCAATGTTGCTTTAACTCTCTGCTGTCTTTTCTTTTTCTTGTTCTCATTCAGTTCTTGTCAGACACAAAAGCTGTACTTCCTTCTGTGTGTAATATTGCGTATAGCAGTGGGGGAGTTTGTAACCTGGGTACCAGACTGTTCTGATTTCAGGAACTATTGTTTAATGTACTCAGTGGCCTGGCAAATAGAGCTGAGAATTTATCTTAAGGGTGAGAAGAATAGCTCACAAAACAGCACTAACATGATCAACATTTAGCACTATTACCTAAAAAAACCCAAAAAACTATAGCTATCTGGTGAAAAATATTGGTGATAACATATCACATAGTAAGTGTAACCTTTAAGTGCTGTGTGATATTTCTCTTGAGTTTAAAAGACGTTGAATTTCTTACAGAATGTCTGAAAAGGTTAAAGTCTTTCTCAGGAAGAATAGTTGACAATGTAGACTTTTTTTTTTTAAGCATATTACCTGAAGTTGGTGATGGTAATCACTATAAAGAATTGGATCACCACTTTTCCTAACTGAATTCAACAAGCATACTTCCCTGGTAGCTCAGCTGATAAAGAATCTGCCTGCAATGCAGGAGATCCTGGTTGGATTCCTGGGTTGGAAAGATCTCCTGGAGAAGAAATAGGCTACCAACTCCAGTATTCATGGTCTTCTCTGGTGGCTCAGACACTAAAGAATCCACCTGCAGCGAGGGAGACCTGTGTTCAATCCCTGGATTGGGAAGATCCCCTGGAAGAGGGCATGGCAAGTTAGTATTCCTGCCTGCAGAATCACCATGGACAGAGGAACCTGTACAGTCCATGGGGTCGCAAAGAATCAGACATGACTGAGCGACTAAGCACACAGCTCACATACATACTAAGCACACAGCTCACAGCTCACATTTTAAAACTGTGATCTCAATATCTTAGTTTTAAATAAGAATAGTTGAAGATATAATATTGTATATATTCAAGAATTGAGTATAAAATACAAAAGCATCACCATCAATATTGCTAGCACTAAAATTGAGAAGAAAAAAATGATTTAACTCTTTTTAGAATGAGCCAGGAGTTTCCAAGTATAAAACTGTTAGTCACTCAGTCATGTCCAACTCTTTGCAACCCCATGGACTCTAGACCGCCAGGCTCCTCTGTCCATGAAATTCTCCAGGCAAGAATATTGGAATACATAGCCATTCCCTTCTCCAAGGAATCTTCCTGTGCCAGGGATCAAACCTGAGTCTTCTGCATGAAATTCTCCAGGCAAGAATATTGGAATACATAGCCATTCCCTTCTCCAAGGAATCTTCCTGTGCCAGGGATCAAACCTGAGTCTTCTGCATGAAATTCTCCAGGCAAGAATATTGGAATACATAGCCATTCCCTTCTCCAAGGAATCTTCCTGTGCCAGGGATCAAACCTGAGTCTTCTGCATGAAATTCTCCAGGCAAGAATATTGGAATACATAGCCATTCCCTTCTCCAAGGAATCTTCCTGTGCCAGGGATCAAACCTGAGTCTTCTGCATGAAATTCTCCAGGCAAGAATATTGGAATACATAGCCATTCCCTTCTCCAAGGAATCTTCCTGTGCCAGGGATCAAACCTGGGTCTTCTGCATTGCAGGCAGATTCTTTACCATCTGAGCCACCAGGAAACAAAGGTTAACTTTCTAGTAAATGAATAATATAAAAAAAAATCACTGATACTTTGAGAAAAAAGGAAATGAACCACTAATGTTGTTCACTCTTTTTTTTTAAAAAACACTTTTTATTTTGTGTTGGGGTATAGCCAATTAACAATGCTGTGATAGTTTCAGATGAACACACTGTTCTCTCTTGATCTAAACAATATCATTTGTTCCGGTGTATGCTCATCATCTTACTGGTTTTAAACCATATTCTTGCAGCTTCTAGGACTCCCTTCTCCCCTCACCTAAACATCTAAGTGTCAAGACACTTGTGTTGATTTTTACTTACATAGGAAAAGAAAAATCAGAAACATGGTACAGACACATGAACACACATTCATTTGCTTTATGTCACATTATTAAAAGCAATTTTCTAAGTGTTTCAGCCTAACACATAATCTTAGTGCATTTTTAAAAAATAAAGCCTTTCAAATATATATGGTCAGCGTTACTCACACTGACTAATGGAAAGCCATTATCTCCCTTGCAGGTGTACACAATTGCAAAAGCATCTGCCCCTGGCCAAAGAACCTACATCCTAACCTCTGGAATTGTGTGGTGCCCCCTTCCTGGTGCTATTCAGCTTGTATCTCTGTAACTCCCTTATTCTTCCCACCCCTTCAGCCCTACATAACTTAGCAAGCACCGTGTTCCCCTTCATCAGATAATATTACACGCCATTCTCTGCTGAATGCAGCCTTGACCCATCTCGAGATCCTTCGCTTCTATTTTCTGGCAGCTTCATCCAAATGAGCCTGTTATTATTCATCCCATTGCCAGCATTCCTTCTGTGTCAGCCAAGGCTCTGTCTCTAGCCTTTTCCCCTCTACACTTTCAAGAAGCCAACCAGCTTGCAATTCTCTCTATGAAGTCAATGGAAACTGCACACTCATAGCAGCTGTTGGGGGCGCAGAGTGACAGAAGAAATCAGTCAAGAATGGATGAGCACATTATCAATAATATCAGCGTGTTAGGACCTCCGCTCGGCTAAGTGGTTTGCAAGAGCCTACTTAAAATGATTAGTTAGGAAAAAAAAAAAAAAAGCTGTAGACTTAGCTTCTGCACACTCAGCTTTCTAAATTGATTATTATTATTTCATACATAGAGAAGAAGGAAGAAAGACAATTCTCTCCTAGGGAACAGCAGAATATGAGTAAGATGTTCCGGTAAGCTTAAACTGCTGTCACGTTGATTTGTACATTTTGCAGCAGCTGAACGCTAATGCTTAAAAATGGTCTCACTCACAAAGAGCTTTGCCAGCCCACTCCAGTATTCTTGCCTGGAGAATCCCATGGACTGAGCAGCCTGGCAGGCTAAAGTCCATAGGATATCAAGGTGTGAAAGGAGACTCAAGCGACGCAGCACGTACGTACGCACGCACGCCCAGCATAGACTCAATAAGACCAACTTTCACCGTACAGCTAAACAACTCTTTCCCGAGAACTCTCTGGCTCTTGGAGTAGTGGGTTCTGACACCAGATCCATGCTGTAAACCTCTGTTCAGGTTCTTGATTTCAGATCCGGAAGTGAAGTGAAGTCGCTCAGTCGTGTCTGACTCTTTGTGACCCCACGGACTGTAGCCTACCAGCCTCCTCCGTCCATGGGATTCTCCAGGCAAGAGTACTGGAGTGGGTTGCCATTTCCTTCTCCAGGGGATCTTCCTGACTCAGGGACCAAACCCTGATCTCCCTCATTGCAGGCAGACGCTTTACCGTCTGAGTCACCAAGAAGCCCAGAGCTGGTAGTTAAGAGCCTGGAAACCTGGACACTTAAGTGCACACCTGGTTCCACTATTTGCTAACTGAGTCACTAGGAACAGCTTCTTTCTTTTCAGTGCCCCTCCATTACCCCATCTTTCTTTAAAGTATTTCTTTCTTTCTTTGGCTGCAGCGAGTCTTAGCTGTGGCACACAGGATTTTCTTTCCTGCTACAGGTGAGGTCTTTAGTTGAGGCATATGGGATCTAGTTCCTTGACCAGGGATTGTACCTGGGCCGCCTGCATTGGGAGCGTGGAGTCTTAACCACTGGACTGCCAGGGAAGCTCTGAACTAAAGTTTTTTGAAAAACAGGAAAAGAAGCTAAGCTCTGAATTTATTCACTGTCTTCTATGAATAAACTGGGTTGTATTATCATCTGAATTAGGTGTTCTCTTTGAGAACAAACTTTGAGAACAAACTTCAAATATATAAATAATTTTTTAAAAAAAGAGACTCGTAGTGAAAGTTTGTAAAATTCAGACCCTATCCCCAAGATGTTTAATGATACCCTTGCAAGTCCTGGAAGCAGTAAGGATAAAATCATGCTTGACTCACCTGTTCCCTTGCTTTCTATTTATACCCACCTCTGTGATCAGTGCTGACTCAGCAGTAAAGAACCAGCCTGCCAGTGCAGGAGATGCAGGAGACAGGGATCAATCCCTGGGTTGGGGAGATCCCCTGGAGGAGGAAATGGCAACCCACACCAGTATTCTTGCTTGGAAAATTCCACGTACAGAGGAGCCTGGTGGGCTGCAGTCCAGGGGGTCACAAAAGAATTGGACATGACTGAGTGACGAAACAACAACTGGGCTGAGTACACATTTGCCTTCTGGCTTTCAGGCTTGGTTTGGTTTCTTATTTCTGACTAGTGGAATTTAAGATCTGGCCAGTAACTAAGCAATAGGAAAGAAAGTGTATATATTTTCATGGGAAACTCCCACATTTTTTTCTTACATACTGTTTATTTAATTCCTTCTACTTTTGCATTTTCCAGTTTACCAACTTCAAGCGCAAATGGGTTCTGAGGTGCCTCATTAAATTTTGGACTTTAAACCTCTGTCATTACTCTCCACGCATATACACAACAGCGTATCCAGAAAGCATATTCCATAGTAATATGTGATGTAATTAAAGTACTTTCTGGTTCTTTACCTTAAAATACTGTTTGGTTCTTTGTGTCCTTGGAGTGACTTGGAGCTGAGTCAGGAGGGGAGGCATCCGATTAGCTCAAATATCTTCTCAACAATGTTGTCCAGGGCTTCCCTGGTGGCTCAGTGTTAAGAATCTGCCTGCCAATGCAGAAGACATGGGTTCGATCCCTGGAACAAGATTTCCACATGCTGCCATGCTGCTTCTTCTGGCCTGGGATTAGGACAAAATGCCTGGAGCTGCAGCAGCCACCTTGACCCTCAGATAGCCGTAGTGATGGTAAAGATTCGGTCATCATTGCCAGTCCCATTGCCAAGTCTTTCTTTCCCAGCAGATCAGGAATACTGAGTAGGAAACACTTCTAAGAATTGAACAATGGATAAAGATGTTGAAATCTTGACTTAAGACTTTGTAAAGGATGCTAGGTTCACATAGGAAGTTTCTATTTCCCCCTAACTACAAACCTAAATACATGCATGCTATTTTATAACATTTTTAAACATGTTTTACAGTGAAATCTTGACTTAAGACTTTGTAAAGGATGCTAGGTTCACATAGGAAGTTTCTATTTCCCCCTAACCACAAACCTAAATACATGCATGCTATTCTACAACATTTTTAAACATGTTTTACAGCCAACCACCATCATTTGCTTTTAATACCAGGGATTAGAAAATTTCAATTTCATTAGTAGATACAATGGTAACCACTAATGGCTTTTTAATAAGCACTGTTCTATATATTATCACATTTAATTATTGTAATACTCTCATAGAGTAGGCATTATTATCTCTATTCTATAGATCAGGAGACAGATTAAAGGGAATAAAGTGATTTGCCAAGTGTATTCAGTTTGTATTCATTGATAGTTTGTCATTACTGGAGCCAGGACTTAAACACAGAGACTTAATGTTTCTGACCCAAACCTAAGGCGTTAACTATAATCTTGTGTTGACTTCCACAGATTGACAAGCCTGTG
>NW_011495064.1:8472868-8499570 GCF_000754665.1 Bison bison bison
ACAAACCTAAATACATGCATGCTATTTTATAACATTTTTAAACATGTTTTACAGTGAAATCTTGACTTAAGACTTTGTAAAGGATGCTAGGTTCACATAGGAAGTTTCTATTTCCCCCTAACCACAAACCTAAATACATGCATGCTATTTTATAACATTTTTAAACATGTTTTACAGTGAAATCTTGACTTAAGACTTTGTAAAGGATGCTAGGTTCACATAGGAAGTTTCTATTTCCCCCTAACCACAAACCTAAATACATGCATGCTATTTTATAACATTTTTAAACATGTTTTACAGTGAAATCTTGACTTAAGACTTTGTAAAGGATGCTAGGTTCACATAGGAAGTTTCTATTTCCCCCTAACCACAAACCTAAATACATGCATGCTATTCTACAACATTTTTAAACATGTTTTACAGCCAACCACCATCATTTGCTTTTAATACCAGGGATTAGAAAATTTCAATTTCATTAGTAGGTACAATGGTAACCACTAATGGCTTTTTAATAAGCACTGTTCTATATATTATCACATTTAATTATTGTAATACTCTCATAGAGTAGGCATTATTATCTCTATTCTATAGATCAGGAGACAGATTAAAGGGAATAAAGTGATTTGCCAAGTGTATTCAGTTTGTATTCATTGATAGTTTGTCATTACTGGAGCCAGGACTTAAACACAGAGACTTAATGTTTCTGACCCAAACCTAAGGCGTTAACTATAATCTTGTGTTGACTTCCACAGATTGACAAGCCTGTGCATTATCTTATTTAGCATTTTCTGGCCTTAAATTCTCAGAATATTAATGTTTCTGTAAACGCCACCTTTTTTACTTTTGAGTCTAGCGCACGCATGCTAAATTGTCTCAGTTGTGTCCAACTCTTTGAGCGCCATGGACTATAGCCCACCAGGCTCCTCTGTCCATGACATTCTCCAGGCAAGAACACTGGGGTGGGTTGCCATGCCCTCTCCAGGGGATCTTCCTGACACAGGGATCAAACCCAAGTCTTTGAATGTCTTGTGTCTCCTGCATTAACAGACAGATCCTTTACATCTAGTACACATGTGTAAAATAAAAACTTTTTCATTCATTTATTCTAGAGCAAGAATATATCCTCCACTGGTCTTCATCTCTCCCCGAAGTGAGTGAAACATGGCCCCATATTATAAAAAACGCTGTATTCACTGGTTTTTGGCAACATCTCTAAATCGTTCCCTCTCTCTTGCATTCTGTTCAGCTTGTAGATACTGGGTTTTTTTTTTTTTTTGGCTGAATCAACATGTGAACCTCATTTTGTAGGATTTGTTAAAAATATAATTAAAATGTTGTATAAAGGTTTAGGCCAAATTGGCCTGGATCCTAGAACACACTCTAAGCAAAACCTCAAGGAATATATGTTCATAGAAAAGGTTTGCTCCCTGGGATTCCCTCCGGCTTGCTTTAACCTGGTATTTTGCTTATTCTGCTATGAAATTCCTCAGAGGAGTGAAACAGTAGCTTGCCTCATTAAGGCTCATCATTTACAAGATGTTGACAAATGTTGGCATTTATCCTGTTAACAAAATAAATGTGAGAAAAATGACCATTTGGCATAGAGAGTTCCATGCAAAATGCAGGCATGGCTGAGAATGAGGATGATCTGTTGGGGTGTCTTAAGCAGCATCGTTCAAGGCCACAGATTGGAATAAATATGTTTTGGAAATAGTAATTATTTCTTCTTTGCCCCACAAATATAATTTTTCATTCTTGTTGGCAGTGGGCAGACAGAGTAGTTCAAGACGTAATCAAACTTAGAACCCAAGAGAAACAACCCTATAAATATTGTTTGCTGACATTTTTCAACTCAAACAAGTTTTACATTTTTTCCCTTTTGGAAGAAAGTTATTATTTTTGCTTACTTTTTCTTAACACTTTGTTATGCTTTTCATACTGTGTGTAGCTATCTTAAGGGCTTCCCAGGTGGTTCAGTAGTAAAGAATCTGCCTGCTGCAGAGGACTTGCAGATTCGATCCCTGGGTTGGGAAGACCCCTTGCAGAAGGAAATAGCAACCCACTCCAGTGTTCTTTCCTGGGAAATCTCATGGACAGAGCAGCCTGGTAGGCTACAGTCCATGGGGTCACAAAGAGTCAGACGCAACCGAGCATGCACACACGGCTATCTGACAATTACACTTTTTTTGGTTCCATATTATACAGATTTAATCTTAAAAGTAAATAGAAAAAGAAAGGAGGTATATCAAGTACACATTCTAAACATCCAGGTTGAGTTTTTTATGGAAAGAATTTTATCTCTATTAATGAAAATATGTTGAGAATTTAATTTATTCAGTTTAATAGATTTTGAACTTGACACTAAGTTTCTAGATATGTGTATATACATTTGCACACATACACAGATTTATATCAGGGTGGACAGTAGCTGCCCTTGATCTCCAGGAGCTGGCCTGGTAGTACTCAGAGCCATGCCTTGGCGTTCTCCTGTGGAACAGAAACAGTTTTACAGAACATCTGCATCAGACAAGATCACTCTGTGGTAGATTAAGACAAAACCAAGATCACTGCCCAATTATGTCAGAACATCAACATCGTCTTAAATGCTCTCTGAAAAGTGAAAGTCGCTCAGTTGTGTCCCACTCTTTGTGACCCCATGGACTACACATCCTTGGAATTCTCCAGGCCAGAACACTAGAGTGGGTTGCCTTTCCCTTCTTCTGGGGATCTTCCCAACTCAGGGATGGAACCCAGCTCTCATGCAGGTGAATTCTTTACCAGCTGAGCCACCAGGAAAGCCCAAGAATACTGGAGTGGGTAGCCTATCCCTTCTTCAGCAGATCTTCCCGACCCAGGAATTGAACCAGGGTCTCCTGCATTGCAGGTGGATTCTTTACTAGCTGAGCTACCAGAGAAGCACTAAACACTCTCTAAACCACAAAAATGGCCAAACACTCCTCTATTCTGGCTCCTATGAGTGACCACTACTCTTGAACAATTAGATGCAGCTTATCTCAGCTGTACTCTAGTCTACCCTTCTGCTAGGATGCCACCAACGGAGGGGTGAGAAAGCGTGCTTCCTGTTGGATCCTGCACGTCCTCCCTCTGCCATAAGTAATGAACCCAACGTGCCAAATACAACTGTGCCCCTGGTGGTCTTGGGCTGGAGGGATTCTCAGTATATAAACAGTAATGTTGTTTATTCACTTCAGTCATATCCAACTCTTTTGTAGCCCTATGGACTGTAGCCCACCAGACTCCTCTGTCCATGGGATTTCCTGGGCAAGAATACTGGAGAGGGTAGCCATTCCTTCTCTATGGGATCTTCCTGACCCAGGGATTGAACCCAGGTCTCCTGAACTTCCTGCATTGCAGGCAAATTCTTTACCATTGAGCCACTGGACAGTAAGCCCATGACAGTAATACAATGCATTAGTTAGAAGCACAGGGGATTTCCCTGGTGATCCAATGGGTAAGACTCTGCCCTCTCAATGCAGAGGGCGCAGGTTCGATTCCTGGCGAAAGAACCAAAAGTGAAAGTGATAGTCAGTCAGTCGTGTCTGACTTTTTGCAACCCCATGGACTTATAGCCCACCAGGCTTCTTTGTCCATGAGATTCTCCAGGCAAGAATATTGGAGTGAACTGCCATGCCCTCCTCCAGGGGACCTTCCTGACCCAGGAGTCGAACATGGATATCTTGCATTGCAGGAGGACTCTTTACCATCTGAGCCACCAGGCAAGCACAAATTCTAACTGGTGTGTCATTAAAAAAGAAAAACAGAAACACAGGCTGACTATCACATACTAAATGCCACTTTAGAGTTAAGCATTTATATAAATGCTACTACTTTACATACATTTCTTCAATCATTTTTATAATGCCTCTATGAGCAAGTGTTGGTGTCACCCATTGGCATACAAAGAAATTGAGATGGAAGCAGTTAAAGAATTTAACTGTCCACATTTAAAAGTAATCAAGTCACACTTTGAATCCAGGTTTTCTGACTGCCCCTCCTTTCTGTTTCACCTTTTCTCTTTTGTATTTAAAATTTTAATGATAATGTCATTTACATATAACATTGTGGAAGAGTAAGACACAACACAAATGATGTAATTCATTGATTGCAGTAGAATCACTACCTCAACTTTAGCTAATACTGTTGTCAGGTCATACAGGTAAGTTTTGCTGTGGTCGTGAAGAGACTTTTACGGTTCAGGGTCTTCACTGAAAATGGGGGAGTTGTTCACATCTCTTCCAGCCACTTGATAATGGATCCAGCCTCCCTAGTCTTCCACCCTCTTAAGACTCTAGCCTTGTTTATGATTCTGGAGTTGCTGCCTGAGGGCACCTGTGCTCTGGGCACTTAGGTCCGGGTTTTCTGGAATGAACAGCTGCTCATTGGAGGATCATATGAGTTAAGAAGTCTATGTGTGCTTAGTCGCTCAGTCATGCCCAACTCTTTTGTGACGCCATGGACTGTAGCCCCCCAGCTCCTCCTCCTTCCTTGGGATTTCCCCAGGCAAGAATACTGGAGTGGGTTGCCATTTCCTTCTCCAGGGGATCTTCCTGACCCAGAGATTGAAACTGAATTTCTTGTGTCTCCTGCATTGCAGGAAGATTCTTCACCCCCTGAGCCACTGTGACCCTGATATGGTCCATAGACTGTTCACTGAAGAATATGACAGAAATGTTGTGGGAATTGCATTTCTATGAAATTGATCTTCTGCTCCTCTTCATTCTAGAAGGGGTCTTTTGAGTCAGAGATGAAAGTCTTGGAGAGTTTTTACCTTAGCAAATATTCTCAGTTACATTTCCAGGGGGAGAAGATGAAAATAAATCCAAAACCACCTCTTATATGATTTTAAACAGTCTTAAATGCAGTTTCTTTGAGAATTAGCATTTTTGGAAATCCGGCTTTGAGTCCTGTCATCAAACTTTTAACCCAAAGGATTTCAGAGACCCGGGGCTAGAGTAATCCATTCATATCCATGAAGATAAATCTTTAAAAGTGATTTGGCTCTTGATTGCATCTTTCTACTGTGAATTTACCTTGTGATGTGTTTGGGTTTTATTTCTGAAAACAATCTTTAAATAAATCTGAGCAGGTAATGCGAAATGATGGAAAGTACATTTCTGATGGCAATGGGGAACTTGGAGCTCCTCATTCTCAGAAAATAGAGGCCTTAGATTTGCACTGGAGAAATGATCTAGTTTTGGAGGTAAGGTGTTTATGAAAATTGATATGTGAATACCTGCAAATCTGAAGCTTTGCAAAATAACGCCACTTTATTTGTATACACTGATATAAATTCCTATTTTCTTTCATATTTTTGTTTGCTCTTGAGAGCTTGCCAGACTCAAATAGAAGACTAGCTAAAATATTAGATCTAACAGTTCCATCATGGGAAAAATTGACAACCATAGTTGCCAGAAAATTCATTTTCTGCCTTTAGTCATGGACAATGAGGTACCTTTCTGTAATCAAATACGCACAAACATGAACATCAGATCTTCACACTATTTTCAGAGTTAATGATGCTACTTATTATTACTATTATTTCATACTGGTTTTAAAGGTTAAGTTTCTTTTGTGTGTAGATTAAAGGGCTTCTCTGATGGCTCAGATGCTAAAGAATCTGCCTGCAATGTGGGAGACTAGGGTTTGTCCTTGGGTTGGGAAAATCCCTTGGAGAAGGGAATGGTGACTTACTCCAGTATTCTTGCCTGGAGAATCCCATGGACAGAGAAGCCTGGTGGGCTACAGTCCATGGGTCACATAGAGTTGGACATAACCGAGCAACTGACACCATCAATTCAAACTTTTTTCTAAAGACTTCCTGGTAATAAGGACTTGCGTGCTGATAGGAATTATGAAATGGTTCTAGTACACAGCCCTGCCTTCTCAGCTTTCATGTGGTATGAAGAAAAGAAAAACCTGATTACTAATAAAGTAAAATCTGGTGAAAAGATGGTTAGATTTTCTCTTGACAGGTATACTTGTAGAACTTTTCTGTGACCTAAATTTGAACAGGGCTGCATTCTAATGGCTTAGAATGTTCTCCATTAAATATCAGAAAATTCAGTTAATTAACTGGCTCTTGGTGTTAAATGACTTTTTTAAGCCCGAGAGATGAGGGGAATGTGGGATTTGCAGTGCCTTGGCAGTGAACATGAATGATGTTGAACCTAGAGTGTCTGAATATGAACTACCTTGCAGCTGGGTCTCCAGAGGACACACTCGGCAGGCAGACCTGAGAGGAGGAGGTGGGGGTTGATTTTTCATCAATGCCTACATAAACCTTGTTTCCATTTTTAAAATTTTGTATTGGCATATAGTTGATTTACAATGTTGCGTTCATTTCTGCCATACAGCAAAATGAATCAGTTACACATATACCCACTCTTTTTAGGATTCTTTTCTCATGTAAGTCATTACAGAGTATTGAGTAGAGTTCCCTGTGCTGTACAGTAGGTCCTTATTATTTATCTATTTTTTTTTTATATGGTAGTGTTCCTTAGTGGTTCAGTCAGTAAAGAATCTGCCTGCATTGCAGGAGACCTGGGTTCGATATCTTGGTCAGGAAGATCTCCTGGACAAGGAAATGGGAACCCACTCCAGTCAGTATTCTTGCCTGGGAAATCCCTTGGACAGAGGAGCTTGGTGGGCTCTAGTCCATGGAGTTGCAAGAGTCCACTTGACTTAGCAACTAAACCACCACCACAGTGTGTATTTTGCCTGCATAAATTGTGGTTCCTCTTATCTCTGGCAGCTATACATTTTACTCCATTATTATTTTTTTTTCAAGATATGTTTTCAAAGTAACTGCACATAATTTAATGTTAACATGAAGCATTTTAATGTCAGTTTTCTTTTAATAGAACCTGGATCAATTAAACCATAAAGAAAAGTTGTACTTTTTCAATATGGTCCTTGGTCATGGTTAAATCTTTAACAAAACTATAGGAAACATCAGAGGATGCAGTAGAGGCATGATTTATTTAAAATTCTTGTCCAGTTATCACAGAGCATATAAAATTTCACTATTAGAGAAATACT
The DNA here is from genome assembly GCF_000754665.1 of Bison bison bison. Lineage (NCBI taxonomy): Eukaryota > Metazoa > Chordata > Mammalia > Artiodactyla > Bovidae > Bison > Bison bison. Next base: position 8,479,928 of record NW_011495064.1, read on the forward strand.
TGATTTTGCATTCTAAGAGCTAATTGGCTGGAATGGAATAATGCATTTTAGTTCCAATGATTGCTTTAACCCTTTACACATAGAGATGTTATGACTTTTATTTTATTCCTTTATAGAGAAATAGGTGAAAATTCAAAATCCATTCATCCACAAAGCGTATAAAATGCTTATTCACATTTTTTATGTTAATCTTTATTGTGCAAATTTTCCCTGCATTTATCTAAAAATGTAGCTTACTGGGCTAGGTGTTTCAGATCTATCTAAATCAGGTAAGACTCTACTTGCCAAGCATCTAGAACTGAATTGCCTGCAACTTCCCCACACAGCGTCAGTATCACAAGGGCAGTTGTTACAGAATCAAACTTGGGTCCAGTGGAGCTCAGCTACTGACACCGGCTTGTGGTGAAGGAAAGTACAGCCTGTTTCGTAAAGGTGCCAATGAAGAGGGTCTTCCCTGAGGGCTCTGTGGTAAAGAATCTGCCAGTCAATGCAGAAGACACAGGAGACTAGGGTTCGATCCCTGGGTCAGGAAGATCCAATGGAGGAGGAAATGGCAATGCACTCCAGTATTCTTGCCTGGAGAATCCCATGAACAGAGGAGCCTGGAGGGCTACAGTCCATAGGCTGACAGATTCGGACAGGATTTAGCAACTGAGCATGCAAGCATGTGCATGCCAATAAATGAACAGGTGGAGCATGCTCTAAAACCATGTACTCTTTGGATGGTGTCAGCAGACATTTTTAAAGGCCAGGTGAGGGAAAGTGGTAGCCAAGTACATGATCAGCTCATGCACAGTTCTCATTGACTGATGGTGAGGTGCCAAGGGTCGGGGCACAGGAGGTAACATGATCAATCCTTGTGCTCTAGGTGGCTTGGAATCATTGGAGCACAGGGATCATGTGCTTATGGTCATCAAGTAGCTGCATTCTACTGTTTGGTGGGGTTTTCACATCTGTAAAACATTTCAGGAAATGTGCATCAGATACTACTATCTAGGTACTTCAGAGAGGAGCTGCAGCCGGGGATGCAGGGAAGGGGTTTGCCCTGGCAAGGCCCCCAAATGATCCTGCTTGGTTACAGAGTGGTACCTCTCGGTTTTGTTTCCTGATACATCCCTGTAGGTGCTACAATAGTCCTTGCCCTGCAGGGGACCATAGGTTTTAAAAATGATTATTATTTAGCATGGTTTCTAAATATTATTATTTACCACAGTCTCTAAGTTTGCCACAATTATGAACCCTCCAAGCATCACACTTTTCTGAGATTAATTAGCAAATCAACCTCCTTCAATGATAGCACATGAAATGGGTTGGAAAGGGCACTTCCTCCCATAAAATCCTTTTTTAAAAAAACACTAAACCCTTCTATTCTTACAAGGGACAATTAAAGATTTAATATATTCTCATCTGGAAATGAATTGTTTGGATCTGAACAGCCTGTTAGTGACAATTGGACAAAAGCAACCTTTACTATTTTTTCTTTCTTTTTTTTGAAGTAGGTACAAGTAACATGTATCGCAAAGGGGGTGAATTGTAAGTCAGGGAAATTGAAGTTAGCAAGGCATTTAAAGAAGCCAAGTTATTGCAAAGAGCTCTTAAGCTAATTATCCTCAGAATAGGAGCTGCTTTTTGGCTCATAAAAGATAGCACCTCCTTCAAACAGGTATAACTGGAGTAGCATTCTCTAACTAGCTCCGAGTTCTCTATGTGGCCACTTGGGGGGATTTTAGGCAGCCCATGGAAACCTGGATGTCTCTAAAGTGGTACCCCATTTTGGAACAATTTCTCAAAACATCATTGAAGGCACTTAAGCTTAAATACTAATCTCTGGTGAAAATGCAGATATCCATGGGAAGGATGATTTTTTAAGCTGCTTCCTGCCACTTCTAGTTGATTGAAGGAAACGGGCTAAAATCAGGTTCTAAGAGAAGGGATGGAAGCAGAGACTACAGAGTCTCTAGATATTCAAGGGTGAAAAGTTCCTGATTCTAAAGACCCCATTCTCCTGTGGTTGGGAAAGGATAAGCTCTGTCTGGGGCCATTCAATCTAGATTTCTTTTTTCTCTTTCCATGAATATATGTTTACATAGGATTGGAGTTCCTTGGTGGTTGTTGTTCAGTCACTATGTCCCACTTTTTGCAACCCCATGGACTACAGCACATCAGGCTTCCTTGTCCTTCACTATCTCCCTGAGTGTGCTCAAACTCACGTTCATTGAGTCGGTGATTGCATCCAGCCATCTCATTCTCTGTCACCCCCTTCTTTTCCTGCCCTCAATTTTCCCCAGCATCAGGGTCTTTTCCAATGAGTCTTTCTCTTGGCATCAAGTGGCCAAAGTACTGGAGCTTCAGCTTCAGATCTGTCCTTTCAATGAATATTCAAGGTTGATTTCCTTTAGGATTAACTGCTTTGACCTCCTTGCAGTCCAAGGGACTCTCAAGAGTCTTCTCCAGCACTACAGTTCGAAAGCATCAATTCTTCGCTGCTCAGCTTTTTTTATGGTCCAACTCTCACATCCATATCTGACTATTGGAAACACCATAGCTTTGACTATATGGACAAAGTGATGGCAAAGTGATGTCTCTGCTTTTTAATATGCTGTCTAGGTTTGTCATAACTTTTCTTCTAAGGAGCAAGAGTCTTTCAATTTCATGGCTGCAATCACCATCCACAGTGATTTTGGAGCCCAAGAAAATAAAATTGGTCACTGCTTCCACTTTTCCCCATCAATTTGCCATGAAATGATGGGACCAGATGCCATAATCTTAGTTTTTTTAATGTTGAGTTTTAAGCCAGCTTTTTCATTCTCGACTATCATCCCCATCAAGAGACTCCTTTGTTCTTCTTCACTTTTTGCCATTAGAGTGGTATCATCTGCATATCTTAGGTTGTTGATATTTCTCCCAGAAATCTTTATTGCAGTTTATAATTCATCCAGCCTGGCATTTCACTTATATACTCTGCATACAAGTTAAATAAGCTGGGTGGCATTAAAAGCAGAAAACATTTTCATAATATTAATTCAGTTGCCAGGTATGTAGATTTCACCTTGGACTTTTAATAAACTACATGTGAAGAACTGGTAAAATAGATCTGGAAATTTCAGAGGAGAATGCAAACCAATGTGAATTTCCATCCAACTCAATATTGTATATTTCAAAGATATTAATTTTAGAGCAGCCTAACAGTTAGCTCTATTGAACTTTACCCACTTCTCTGTTTCCTCCACCAGCAAAACTTTTTCTTCACCACTTTCCTTGCAATGTATCTGGGTTATATATCAAAATTTTAACTCTAAATGATAACACCATGATTACAAAACTAAGATTTGTCTTAAAGCTGTAATCATCAACTCAACACCAACCATATCATGAAAGATTTTTTTCCACAGAGATATTTAAAACTGACGTCATTATGTCGAGGATAGCAAATATCTATCTGAACGACTGAAAATCACAGTGGGAACAGAAGATAACAGTGCAGATGTCCTCAGCTGAAAATTTCAGCTTCTATTTCTAGATGGCTTTCTTCTTTATGCTAATTCTTTGTAACAGGGCTATGTGTCATTTTCTTTGATTGTGGATGGAGAGAATGACAAGGGATGAACCTCTTGAGATGACAGCCTGACAGCCTTTAAATCAAGGAGAATCTCTTTCTTAGCAAGCATGAAGATTAAACAGACTAATGAATCAATGCTTTCGACCATCCACTCCTGAGAGAACACATCAGACCCCATCAACAATGGTCAGGTTGGGGAACATTCTTTCCTGGCAACTGGCAAGCCTCTTATTGTGTTGAAATTCTTGTTCTTCTCTCAGAAATCACTCTATTTCATGGAGGCAGATGTCACTCCATGTAATTTTATATTCTTCATCAGGATCCATGAGGTAAGAGCTTTTCAACCAACATAGAATTTAAAAACTGTGGTTGTATGTCATATTCTAAAATCAGTTTCTTTCCTCCTAAAGTCAATTTTATTTTTAATAGAAACTTTTTTATTCTGCTCTTCTAAATTTTTCCAAAAAGCAGTATCCAAGACACCAACTGCCTTCAGAGTTCTGTAGAAATGCCTTGGCCTATCACCATTCTGTGAGTTTGAATGCAAATTTTAAGAACACTTAAAGCTTTCAAGACTGTTCTGAGTCATACTCTTTCTCACCTCTCTGTATATCTCTGGATTAATCATCATTTCTGATGCATTTCTTTTGAAATTGTTAATTTTATTTGAGACAATGGCACATCCTCAGTACATAGAGACGCATAAATGCAGATTTTTCCCCTCCTCCCCCATAAGACAGTATTATTCTGAAAAATAGAGTATGTGAAAGTATTACTGAAGTTACAAAGCAGATATTAAATTTTTATTCTAAAATGAATCCCCATGATGCATATCTTAATGAACAGGAGATATGAATTTCTTTTAATTAAACACTTCATTGTTTCAATTAAACAAACTTCATTTTGTTTTGTTGCCATCCTTTAAGTATGGGGAACTTTTGTCTCCCACATTCTGCTATTTCCTGTTGCTTCTCTGCTGACATTTTGCAAAGGAAGAGAAAAGCAGACTCCAAGTGCACATGGCTTAGTTTTAATACAATATTAGTATCTGATTCTTGACACATTTAATGACAAGACATGCCATCATGGACTCACTACTATTTAACATTGCAGAGCAGAACTCTAATTCATATTATTCCCTGAAACATTTGTGAGCAGTAAGCATGACGGAATAAGAATTAGTTTAGCTTGGAAAAGCAAAATGGTTTCATTTCTAGTGTAGAGATATATCATATTTCTAGATCAGAACTATCGATTCCAGGGTCACCAGAAACCAATTTACAAAATTTTATTAGCTATTGATCTATCTATATTAACTTTTAAATATATGCTTTAATTTCAAACTATGGATGCATAATCTACAATTAAAAAAAATTCAACATTTAAAGCATTTGTTTTTCATTTTGAAGCAATACACGCTTTTAAGGAATTGTGCTTGGATACTGGCCCAGTTTAAACTTCCCAGAAGCCCATGGTGTTTTTTCTTTTTTTAAGAAGGATATGATTTGATATTTTTATTTTCATTTTTAATTTTGGCTGTGCAGGCTCTTCATCATGGTGTGCTGGTTTCTAGCTGAAGCGGGCAGCTTAGTTGCCCCACAGCATGTGGGATATTAGGTTCCAGACCTGGGATTGAACCTGCATCCCCTTCATCGGAAGGTGGATCCTCAACCACTGGACCACCAAGGAAGTCCCCTCATGGTATTTATTTTCTTGTTTCACTGTGGCAAGAACACTGAAAGAATGGCTGAAAACAAACTCACCCTTTTTTTCAAGTCTCCATAGAAATTTATGTAAACTCAATGCATGTGTATTAAGTGCTAAATTCTGTTAGAAATGCAGAACAGTCTGGGCCGCTGCCCTCAAGGAATCTGTAATACTGTAGGATGATGTGAAAAACAGAGGAGGTAACTAAAGAACATATCCAAAACCACATATTAATTATGCATGATAGTTCAGTGTGCTTAGTTGAGTCCAACTCTTTGCAGTCCCATGGACTATGGCCCACCAGGCACCTCTGTCCATGGGATTTCCCAGGCAAGAATACTGGAGTGGGTTGCCGTTTCCTTCTCCAGTGGATCCTCCTGACCCAGGGATCAAACCTGCATCCCTTGCACCTCCTGCATTGGCAGGTGGATTCTTTACCACTACCTGGAAAGCCCTGATACTACAGAACAGACCATTTAAATAAATACTGAAGAATTTGAGGGACACTCCGCCTTGTGTTGCGTTTAGACAAAGAAGGAATCTTCGGTGAGCACCGCTGTGCTCTTTGAAGGAAAGAAACATTCGGGTGGGTTAAGTAAAGTGAGGGGTGTGATTGCAAGTTGGGAGTCTGATGGGGGTTTTTGAGGAGAAACCCAGGGGATGGAAGAGCTGGAACCAAGAGTGGGCTTTGTTTATCTCAGCCTGGAGACTCCTAGAGGTCCAATATCCTGAAGGCACTCATACGCTTCTTCCCTCTCACTTAACTGCTTGACTTTTGAGGAATCATCTTGAGTCCCATGAGGATTCCTCCTCTTGTTCTTGTTTATCCCACAGGGTGACAAAAAGATGTCCCCTGGGGGAACGAGACAGACATAGTGGTAACACGGCAGATCTGCTGCCCTTGGCGTTTGAGCGCCTGTTCCTCTGGATACCTAAGAGCTGTGCTCAGTGGCTCAGCCATGTCTGACTCTGTGACCCCATGGATTGTAGCCCACCAGACTCCTCTGTCCATGGGATTTTCCAGGCAAGAATACTGGAGTGGGATGCCATTTCCTACTCCTAAGAGTTGCTGGGTGGTGGCCGACTGTCTGGCCATTGAACAGAGTCATGTTTGCTGAAATATTGCCTCCTTTGACAAAATGGCTCAGTGGCATAAGCAGTTGTGACTGTCAACAGCAATACCTGACATGTGACAGTGCTAAATAGTGGCGAGAGCTCTGGGAAGGAAGTGTGTGGTTCCAGCTCCTTCTGGGATCAGGACACCCTTTTCCCTCATGCACCTCAGTTTCTTTACAAAAAGTCAGAAGGTTGGGCTACAGTGTTGCTAAGGTACTACCTGGAAGTGAGTTATTATTTTGTATTTGGTCCAAAGCTGGAAACATTGACATAGCAAAGGACGTTTTCCCAAGCAATACTTAACTCATACCTAATGGAGAACTACGAGAAAGTCAAAGATTTTACTAACAAATTGAGTGTAGTCTCAATCCTGTGTCTGGGGCTTCCCTGGTGGCTCAGCAACGAACGAATCTGTCTGCCAATGCAGGAGACATGGGTTGGATCCCTGAGTTGGGAGGATCCCCTGGAGAAGGAAATGGCAACCCACTCCAGTATTCCTGCCTGGAGAATTCCATGGACAGAGGAACCTGGTTAGCTACAATACAGTCCATAGGATCACAGAGTCGGACACAACTTAGCAACTGAACAACAACGGCATCCTGCTGTATCTACTCAGTGAACTGTGATAATACTCGGAAACCCAGACTTCTAGTCTCCTGATCGAGCCCACAGACAGTGCTTCGATTTAATTAGTCAGATTGATTGAAAACTTAATTACACATAATCCCACAGAAAAGGGAGTTATGATAATCACACAGGCAAAGCTTTAGGGATGTAAAGGAGAGAAGGGCCAGGTTTATGATAACCAAGTGACTAGGAGAAAAGAATTATCACAGCCGTGCTCTCTTCATGGTGTGCGTGTATGCTAAGTCACTTCAGTCATGTCCAACTTTCTGCAATCCCGTGGACTGTAGCCCGCTAGGCTCCCCTGTCCATGGAATTTTCCAGGCAAGAATACTAGAGTGGGTTGTCATTTCCTCCTCCAGGGCATCTTCCAGATTCAGGGATTGAACTCACGTCTCTATGTCTCCTGCAGGGAGGAACCACTTAATAAAGGAAAATGTTTTCACTGAAATTTGTTTTTTTTGTGTTGTAACATCTTATAAGTTATAATTAAAAATATAAAAATGGGATCTGAGATGAATATAGAGGAACCCCTTTTCCTTAACGTGGGCTGAATTTGCTGTAGAACTGGACACAGTAATCCAGTTTGGAAATTCTCAGGCAAGATGCAGAGCTGCCCTGCTGCCCTTAGGAGATGTCCAGATATTCCTCAGGCTTCCGACATTCTTATGCTGCATTCACATTCTCACTTTGGTATTTATTGGAAAGACGGGAGGCATTTTGAAACCTTTTGTAAATCAGGAAAATAACTCTTCAGAAAGAAAGTGAGGTCACATTTCTGAGGATTTGAATTCTCCATGTCAAATAAAAAATGAAATATAAGATGATAAGATAGTGCCTTACCCCTCTCTTTCTTTGCACACAGACTAGCATGTAGCAACAAGAAAGCAAAACCCCCCATCTTAAGGATGAAGGCTAACAAGTCCTCATCATCGTTATGTTCCCATCCTCCACTAAAGTCTTTGTTTCCGAAAGGATTTCAAATAGTGTTTTTATTCCAGAATCAGATCAGATCAGATCATTGGTTATTCTTGCAACGTTTCTGCAGGTCTAAGATTATATCATACAGGCCACATACTTGGTAGCTCTGTCTGGTGAATCCCAAAATAACTGATTGGCAATTGAGTCAGCATGATGGATTGACGGGCTTCCCGGGTGGCTCAGCTGTAAAGAACCTGCCAGCCAACACAGGAGATGCAGGTTTGATCCCTGGAGGAGAAGATGGCAACCCACTCCACTATTCTTGCATAGGAAATCCCATGGACAGAGGAGCCTGGGGGGCTACAGTCCACGGGATCACAAGAGTCGGACACGACTTAGTGACTAAACAACAACAACAATGAATTGGTGCTTTACTGAGAGGTGTATCTCTAATCAAATCACACGCGCACACGCGCGTGCGCGCGCACACACACACACGTGAGAGGAACAGAACTCTTGGTTGGTCCTATTCATGTGATTCTTTTTTGTTTCTATCCATTGGTTTAGTAAAATAAATCATTTCATCTTAAAATGATAACCAAAGAAAAACTAATATTACAAAGCAGATTCGGGGTAGGATTGTTCCCCTATTGTTAGTGTCTTCATTCTAGATAAGGACAATAGTTGGAAGTTATAATTTCCCTAAAGTTAAATACAAAAAATGATTAATAAACATTTAAGGGAAAAGTAAACATTACATTCAGTTCTCCACCATCTATAGCTCATCCCATTCACAGCAGAGATAACGGAGCAACTCAAAGATTGTTAATTGGATTAGCCATTGATACAATCTCTTGAGCATATTCATTTGTCAGTTGAAGGCTTTGTCTGTCAACTCAAAAGAAAATATTACCCTTGAAAATGTGAAGTTGGGAAGCATTTCAAAACTGTCCTTTATTCAAATTGCAGCAGATTGTTTTGACAAGGAAGTGCAGAGAGCATTTGCAAACAATGAGAAGCCATGCCTTCCTCCTTTGCATGAACACAAAGGGGAGGCAGAAAGATTGTCATTTGTCTCCATGGACGTTTGTCTTGCCAACAGCCCATTCATTCTCTTTGAAATCAGTAGCGTGTATGTTGTATATAAGACAAATGTGATAGTGGTGATACATTAGCCATTGTGTTAAATTCTCCTCTATGGCTCAAGATACCAAAATATATATGTAGGTCCTGTCCAGGGGTGATGTCTAATTTGGCCAGCTGACATAGCCATCAAGATGAGTAGGGAAATACACAGGATTTCCCTCAAAGATGCCTTTGAGATTGAAGAGTAGGCCATAAGACCTCAAGTTGAAGTCTCCAGATAAGAAAAAGCACGTACTGCGGCCAGCATGTTGTTGTTCAGTCGCTCAGTTGTGTTTGACTCTTTGTGATCCCGTGGACTTCTGCATGAGGGCTTCCCTGTCCTTCACCACCTCCCGGAGCTTGCTCACACTCAGGTCCATTGAGTCGGTGATACCATCACCATCTCATCCTCTGTCGGCCTCTTTTCCTCCTTTTAATTTCATGGCTGAGGTCACCATCCACAGTGATTTTGGAGCCCGAGAAAATAAAGTCTGTCACTGTTTCCATTGTTTCCACCAGCATGCACCATGTCCTGAACAGCAAGGCTTCCTATATGATGACTGTGTCTATGTGCTCAGCTGTGTCTGACTTTTAGGGAACCCATGGATTGTAGCCCGACAGGCTCCTCTGTCCATGGCTTCTCCAGGCTAGAATGCTGGAGTGGACTGCCATTTCCTCCTCCAAGGGATCTTCCTGACCCAGGGATTGAATACTTTTCTCTTGTGACTCCTGCATTGGCAGGTGGATTCTTCTCTAACAGCACCACCTGGAAAGCCGACTGTGTCCACAGACAATCTTTTCAATGTGTCACAGGGTTGTCGTTAAAACCCCCTCCCAGTTTTCAGGTTATTGTGTCCATGTGCTCAGTCGTGTCTGACTCTGCAGCTCGTTTCAGGCTATTGGATTAGATTTCTATGTTGTCTAATGAATGACCGTACACTTAGTGGCTTAGAACAGCACCTATTTTTTAATCCTACAGTTTCTAGAGATCAGAAATCCAAGCACAGCCTAGCTGGATTCTCTGCTCCAGTAGAGAATCTACTCACAGTAGTCCAAAATCAAGATGACTAGAGAACTGAGTTCTTATCTGAAACTCAAGGTCTTTTCCTACACTCATTCAGGTTATTCAATAGATACAGTTCCCTGCAGTAGAACTAAGGTTTCAGCTTCCCCCTTGTCTGCTCTCTGGGGATCTTTCTAAGCAACTGAGGGGCTGCCCTTGTATCATTCCTATGTGACTTGCTTGCAACACAGCACCTTTAATTGCCAGTAAGAGAAGCTTTTCTTTGCTCAACTAAGATGTGCTCACAAAATGTAACTCAATCATAAGAATGACTATCTTATTACTTTTGTCACATAACATAACTGAACCCACAATAAAATGTTCAGTGAGACGTGGGGAATCCAAAATTATTTGAAACACTGATACTGAGCAGGACCCTGTGGGGCTCCTGGACAGGAAAGCCTCTCTGTGTCTGCCATTTCTTGATTATAGGAAACAGGCTCATTCAGCCTCCATGACCTTCCCAGGGTTCCAATGGGCAGATTTAAACAGGTGCTAACTATGGAAGGGAGGGGATGCAGAGACAAGGGAGAAGCAGTCAAGAAACTACAGTGCATATATGTGTTAATATATATTTGTTGCTCTCTTTCTGACTTATTTAACTTGGTATGACACTCTCCAGGTCCATCCACATCTCTGCAAATGACTCAGTTTCATTTCTTTTAATGACTAATATGCCATCATATATATGTATCCCAAAACTTCTTAATCCATTTCTCTGTTGATAGACATTTAGGTTGCTTCCATGTCCTGGCTACTTATTGTAAATAGTGCTGCTATGCACACAGAAACATGTATCTCTCTGAATTATGATTTTCTCTGGGATTGGGAGGAATTGAGAGGTTGGGGTTGACACACACACACTTCTGATACTACGTATAAAATAGATAACTAGTGAGAACTGCACAGCAGAGAACTCCACTGAATGCACTGTGGTGACCTGAATGGAAGGAAGTCCAAAACTTAGGGGATCCATGTATGTGTATGGTTGATTTATTTTGCTGTATAGTAGAAACCAGCACAAAATTGTAAAGCAACTATACTTCAATAAAAATTAGTTAAAAATAAAATAAATCAACTACAAGGATATATTATACAGCACAGGGAATATGGGCAATATTTTATAATAACTATAATTAGAGTTAACCTTTAAATGCTATGAATCACTGTTGTACACCTGAAACTTATGTAATATTATAAATCCAATATACCTCAATAAAAATTAATTATAAAAGAAAAAAAATGGTGCAGCCTTGGGGCAGAGATATACCTAGCTATATTTTTGAGTTGTTTTGCAGATATTAAAACTCCTACCACTTGGAGAATTTAACTGCATGCTGCTCACAAACAGGTAGACCCCAGACTGGTTGGACCCAAAAGGAAGATGATGATGACTCCCAGCTACCTCACCATCCACCAGTCAGAAGAATGTCCATAAGCTGACCACACCCTCTTTGAACCATTGATATAAAACTCCACACTATCCCCTCCCTTTTGAGGGCATTAGCCTGCTGTGGCCCTCTTTGCCTGGCAGAGCAATAAAGCTATTTCTTCTCCACTTCACCTGAAGCTCTACCTGATTCAGCTTCAATACTGCTTTCAACTGAGTCTGGCATGGTGTTCTAGGAATGATGCTGATGATTATGGAGATGATAGAAGAAGCCACAAGGGAATTAGCGATGTGATAAAATGATGGCTGAGAATTACTGAGTGCTTATTACTTTCAGATTCCCTTTCCATATGTTAACTCATATATTCTTCACAGTGAGCAAAATGGGGACTGTTGATGTCTTCATTGATGGGTGAGGAACTGGGGCACACGGGGATGCAGTAACTTGCCCAGGACTGCCCAGCTAGTAAGTGACAGAGCCACAATACAGCTTCAGACCACTGACTCCAGAACATGTGAGCCTAACCTCCATGTTTCACAGTCTACTACTGAGTGAAAACTCCACATTTCACTCAGTAGAAAGAAGTGGAACAAATCCCACAGACTCTTATGATATGCATTCAGAAGCTAGAGCCTTGTCTCTAGCTTTAAGGCAAATATCTATCTAAATAATTTTTAGTTGATGAAGAACTGTTTAATTTACAAAGGACTCCTCATGCAAGAATGAACTTTAAATGGTCAGATCTTGGCTAGTAATAGAATACAGTTATGGATCTCTTTGTACAGAAGGGTAGGGCTGAGGCAGGGCAGAAGAGGTATGAAGCAATGAAGAATGGATAAGAATCAGGAGGCTCAGCATTTTGATGAGGATGCATTGAAGTTTGGCTTCTACTTAGTACTGGGTTAACCCTTCTAATTTGGCTTTGGACTTTCGCATTGCCTTTAAAAGGCCATTATTTTAAGCTCCCCTGAATTTTATACTGTGAATGATCTTGTGGTCCTATATTTGACATAGGTTATCATATCTCCTACTTAGCATGACATCTGATATAAAAACAAGACATGCCACTTAGATTCTCTTGGAAAATCAGAAAAAAAAGGAGAACATTTTTCTGTATGTGTTTTAGATGGTAAAATTTTGATGAAATATAAAGGTATAATTATAATTGCAAGAGAGACTTGTGCAATAATTTATGACAGCTCTTAAAACTGTGAGTTGTTATTGGGAATTCTTAGACAACTAAAGAAATAGATTAACAATTAAAACTAGAAAAAATGAGTACTAAATTCAGGAATAATATTTTTGAGTGAAATGTGTGAATAAATAAATGTAAACAACATTATACTCCTGTTTTATATTTCTTTTCTTGTAACATTTTTTGCTATTAAAGATCATAACAGCAAATAAAATATTATTTAAAACAAACGTCAGTCCTCATTCCTTATAGATTTCATATTTGCAATTTTGTCTACTTGCCAAAATTTATTTGTAATTCCAAAATCAATACTGGACACCTGTACTTTCAGGATCACATGCAAATATGTACAAAGCAGTAAAAATTTGAGCTACCGTAGACATGTATTTCCAGCTGAGGAAGAACAAGAGATGTTTTGATTGTTGGTTTTTGACCTTGTACAGTAAACAAGGTTCCTTCTCTTCCTCTATTTAGTGCATTGGTTTTTTCACTCTTGTGATTGTTACTGGTGATTTCACCCTTTCAAAAAAACCTCCTAAATGCAAAGCTGAGTGCTTTCTGGTGTTCAGAAGCTTGAAATAACTAGGATGTACCTTAGACAAAAAAATACACCTTATGTAAGCTTCCCTCGGTCATGAGTTAGGGTGCTGTTGGAGGTGAGCTCGATGTTTATGACTCAGTGCTATGTATTAAATAAGTGTCTTTAAGCAAAACACACGTAAAACAAGGCTGATGAAAATGTGAACAGGAGCTGGCAGGATCCTAGCCCTGTATTTCCCCTGGAAGCAATGGTTCAGTGTTGGCTGCAACTTTATAAAACACACTGGAGAAGCACAGACATCTAGTCTATGTGATAGTTATCTTATATGTTGGAGATGTCTGTCCCCCTGTAAAGATCAGGATAACGAAAGCCAAGAGTTTTAAGTAACCTGCTTTAGTGACTTAAAGAGCAAAGATTAGAACTTATACTCCATTCCAGATTTTTCCATGTGGTACTTGTGGCGTTTCTACTTCTCTTGCATGACAATTCTCATCTCCCTTGTGGAAATCATTAATCATTTGTTGAGCCCAAATATTAATAACAGTATCCAAATAATCCCCAGCCAACTGGTGGGAAAGCAGTACCTAGTGGTGGATAACTCTGTTGCCTGTAGAGACTCTCCATCCCTCCCCCAGGGCTCCTAGGCCCTCACATTCCTATCATAGTCTTTAACTCCTACCACTGGATCCAGAGCCCTTGCTGATGTGCAATCTTGTGTCAGTCTCTGGATTCCCTGAGCTGAAGAGAAGAGATGCTCCAACCTCCTATTCTAGTCCATCAGAGAGCTCACCACCCCATGTACGCCTCATGGAGGTGTACAGTGTACACCCCCATGTACAGTGGGGGTCGGGAAAGAAGGAAGGACGTAGAATTTATGACACCTCATAGGAACACAGAATCAAGAGCAGTTAATTCTGAAACTCAGAGTTTCTGAAAGGATTTCATGTTCATTTCACTTATTACCGCTCACTCATATCTTAGAATTGGAAAAAGGCTGACGTTTTCCTGTGCTTGTTCCCTTTTTAAGTAGAAAAACAACACGCACAAAAACACACCACACATACACACACACCAAAACAAGACCATTTTCTGCCTCTTGAAGGAACAAGGTGACCTTACAAGCAGGGACATGTGTTCAAACATAAATTCCCCAAGGGAAAGACATTTTGTTTGCTTTGTGCATCTGTTTGCTGTATTCCAAGAGCCAAAAACACTGCCTGTTTATAGAAAGTGCTCAATACATATTTGTTGAAAGAAGCAATTAAAATCAATTTGACTGTCTCATGTATGATCAGTGCCAATTTCCACCACAGCCATGCCATGACACACTGACAACAGTAACTTAACAGTGATCTCTATTTTCTAGAGGGCTTCCCCATACACTATTTCTGGATTCTTTAAGCTTTTATGAGGAGTTTTAGGTAAGGAGAGAACTATTCTGATTTTATAAATAAGGTAACTGAGATGCAGAGTTCACATGTCTGGGTGGTAAAGGAAAATAACATAATTGTTGTGGTAAAACATAAAAATGTAACTTAGTCACTTAGCCATATCCAACTGTTTTGCAACCTATGGACTGTGGCTCATCAGGCTCCTCTGTCCATGGGATTTCCCAGGCAAAACTCCTGGAGAGGGTTGCCATCTGCTTCTCCAGGAGATCTTCCCAACAAAGGGATCGAACCCTCCTCTCCTGCCCTGGCAGGTGGACTCTGTATCACTGAGCCACCCAGCAGGCTCCTCTGTCCATGGAATTCTCCAGGCACAATACTGGAGTGAGAAGCCATTCCCTTCTCCAGGGAATCTTCCTGACCCAGGGATCAAACTCGGGTCTCCTGCACTGCAGGCAGGTTCTTTACCATCTGAGCCACCAGGGAAGCCCAATACATAAAAATACACATGGATATACCTACACAAACACAATGTCATTCACATCACCCTTGGGACTTTCATTTCCTTTTCATCTTATTGCCCTGGAATACAAATAAAAAGGCGAAAGACTATTTCCTTGAATTCAAAACCAATATGAATTCTGTGATCTCTGAAAAGCTGAGCTCTGTAACCAACCATAGCCTCCTAAGCTTTCTGTCTGGGTTGAAAGAAATTTGCCTTTTCACCATCCAACTCCCTAAAAGAATTTTGCCCTTTTGCCATCCGATTCTCTATCTCTACAACGTGGCTTGCATCTTCCTCAAGAGACGGGACCCTTTGAAGCCAGTTGCACACTGGGGTTGCCATGTAACCCTCATTCCCATTAAACAGAGTCCTACTGATGACTGGACAAAATGCAGGGTTAATGGTCCCAAGTCATCCAGCAAATCAGATGTGGAATCAGAAAGTCATTCTGGAGTCCTCCTCCCTTGCAAGCCTTTTAATCAACCTCATTCAGGTTTGAAAGTCCAATCTGCCATGCCCAAAGCTAAGCAGAGATCATGTTTGACAAAAATCATTGTTATAGCAACATCCTATTTATGAGGGTGTCTCAGGAGGTAAACCCATAACTGCGGTAGGCATTGTTGTAGATGAGTAACACTAAGGCTGGAGCAGAAAGTTGCTGTAAAGTATCTACTGCATAAGGGCTTCCCAGATGGCTCAGTGGTAAAGAATCCTCCTGCAATGCAGGAGCCACAGGAGATGTAAGTTTGAACCCTGGACTGGAAAGTTGCCCTGGAGAAGGAAATGGCAACCCGCTTCAGTATTCTTCCCTGGGAAATCCATGGACAGGGGAACTTGGCTGGCTATAGTCCATGGAGTCACAAAAGAGTCAGACCGGACTTGGCAACTAAGCACTCATCTATTGTGTATATGTAAACGTTTAAAAAAAGTAGCACAAAGAATATGCTTCTATTAAAAATAGCATTTACTGAAAGAAATGTGTATAAATCTGAGTTGCACATGTATAGTCAGAGGTGAAGTCCCTGCAGGCTAAACTGATGTGAATGATTTAGGTAATTTCTCTTCCTCTGCTCTCTAATTCTATTAATCCAGGTACTTGAGTCTCTCAGCATTGATGGTACTCTTTAATGAATGTTCATGGTTACTCACAGAACTGAACGGCATTTCCTCAAACTTGTGTAGAGGAAAACAACATTCCTTGGGAACAAATAAATCCTACTGCATAGTAAAGATAAAATTCATGAGGACAGTTGTAGTTAAGCCACAAATACTCATTGACATTGCTCCTCTTCAATGGCATCTGGTCCCATCACTTCATGGCAAATATATGGGGAAACAATGGAAACAGTGGGAGACTTTATTTTTGGGGGATCCCAAATCACTGCAGATGGTGACTGTAGCCATGAAATTAAAAGACATTTGCTCCTTGGAAGAAAAGCTGTGAACAACCTAGACAGCATATTAAAAAGCAGAGACATTACTTTGCCAACAAAGGTCCATCTAGTCAAAGCTATGGTTTTTCCAGTGGTCATGTATGGATGTGAGAGTTGTACTATAAAGAAAGCTGAGTGCTGAAGAATTGATGCTTTTGGACTGTGGTGTTGGAGAAGACTCTTGAGAGTCCCTTGGACTGCAAGGAGATCCAACCAGTCCATCCTAAAGGAGATCAGTCCTGGGTGTTCATTGGAAGGACTGATGCTGAAGCTGAAACTCCAGTACTTTGGCCACCTGATGCGAAGAGCTGACTCATTTGAAAAGACCCTGATGCTGGGAAAGATTGAGGGCAGGAGGAGAAGTGGATAACAGAGGATGAGATGGTTGGGAGCATCACCGACTCGATGGACGGGAGTTTGAGTAGGCTCGGGAAGTTGGTGATGCACAGGGAAGCCTGGCTTTCTGCAGTCCATGGGATTGCAAAGAGTTGGACATGACTAAGCAACTGAACTGAACTCTCCAACTCAAAATTATTATTAAAAAAAAAAAAAAAAGAAAAGAGAAAATCTGATTCAATTGGGCATTTTGTTAAAAATCAGACTGGAAAAATATCATAGCAGAACCAATACACTGAAGGACTCACAGTAAGAACTAGCAGTAACTGAAGTTATTCCAATTTTATCCTTAACAGTTTCTACTCAAATTAATAATAATGGTAGTGAATAATTAGCCTTTGTGTCTCCCCACAGTTCTGCAAGTAGAATTTATAGAGGGAACACATAAACTTTTCAAAGAAAGCAATGTTTATGTGACCTACCTGGATGTCTTGAAATATGTATTTAGCACAGCTGTTCTTTTGTGTTAAACTCATCACAAAATGCAGCTTTAATGTAACCCACCATTGATCTGCAGTGAGTGGAAACAAAATCTCTCCTTAATTAGTACCATCCAATCACTTTTTTACATTTCTACAGAACACACACTGTGAACTGTTTAATGGACTATTATTTAGAAAAGTGGCAAAGAGCACACCAAAAAAAAAAAAAAAAGACGTAGTGAAAATGGAAACTAGCAGTGTCAATGAAAAATATGTTGTGAAATAATGGGGGAAAAAAGATGTTTCTTTAAGATGAGCTCTCCTGGCATTTTACTGTAGAGATGAACGGTGCCCCAATTACTGCCAACAATGGAGTCAGAGATACAGAGAGAGATTCATTACCTACCACATCCTTAACTGTCTACCAGTTAATTCGCTTATCTGCTCCTTTTTCTAGAGAACCTGCACAGAAGGGGGAGGAATAAACAAAGAACCGGGGAGTAAATGTGTCACAAATTACCACAAACACACTGGGTCTCGACGCACTTTTCATTTCTCTCCTCATTAACTGTGTCTTGCTCAAAATGAGCGACCGGGTCCAAACGTAATCAAGTCCCACAGATAACAATTGACTTGACTGCTGGGGCCAGCCACCACCTCCCAGCCACTGGAAAATAAATTCAGAAATAAAATGAGTTAAAATAAAATCCATGCTGCTCTCTTTTCTGCACTCAGATAATTTGAAGACCATCAAGGCCCGCAGAAACCAATCCATCTACCTCTGAAAAAGAAGGTCTTTCTGCCACCACCAATAAGCGATGCCTTTAGTGTTATTGAGAGCAAGTATAATTACACAGTGAAAAGGCCATCAAAGTGTCTTGGGCATTGGTGTTTTTTTCCTGATGTCTTTATCCACAGTGCTACCTGAACAATAATAAAAGAAAAGGATAGTCGTGCTAGGGAGAGACAGAGAGAAGGATGGAAAAGAAAAAAAAAAAATAAGACCTCTCAGATGGATGTAACTGACCTGTAATTTTGAGAGCATATTATAATTTGCAACCCCCTTTTATTGTTATTGTTATATTCAATTTTCAAACAAGAAGGATAGTTTTGAAGAAATTTTGAATGTGTGTGTGTGCTCTTGTGGGTTTTATTTCATCAAAGAAGTGATTTCTCAGCAAAGCTGTTGAAGGGGTCCCTGATGAAGAGGTTTTTATGCTAACCAGGATAGTTTTGTTAGTTGTTGTGTTAGTAGCTCAGTCATGTCTGACCCTTTGCAATCCCATGGACCATAGCCCGCCAGGCTCCTCTGTCTATGGAATTCTCCAGGCAAGAATACTGAAGTGGGTAGCCATTTCCTTCTCCAGGGGATCTTCTCAACACAGGGATTGGACCCAGGGGTCCATCATCTCCTGTATTAGTAGGTGGATTCTTTACCACTGAGACAACTGGGAAACCCAACAACTGAGATAGTTTATTTCCCTCTAAACAACAGTTAGAACTGAACATGGAACAACAGACTGGTTCCAAATAGGAAAAGGAGTACGTCAAGGCTGTATGTTGTCACCCTGCGTATTTAACGTATATGCAGAGTACATCATGAGAAACGCTGGGCTGGAAGAAGCACAAGCTGGAATCAAGATTGCCAGGAGAAATATCAATAACCTCAGATATACAGATGATACCACCCTTATGACAGAAAGTGAAGAGAAACTAAAAAGCCTCTTGATGAAAGTGAAAGAGGAGAGTGAAAATGTTGGCTTAAAACTCAACATTCAGAAACCTAAGATCATGGCATTTGGTCCCATCACTTCATGGGGAATAGATGGGGAAACAGTGGAAAGAGTGTCAGACTTTATTTTTGGGGGCTCCAAAATCACTGCAGGTGGTGATTCCAGCCATGAAATTAAAAGATGCTTACTCCTTGGAAGGAAAGTTATGACCAACCTAGATAGCATATTCAAAAGCAGGGACATTACTTTGCCAACAAAGGTCCATCTAGTCAAGGCTATGGTTTTTCCTGTGGTCATGTATGGATATGAGAGTTGGACTGTGAAGAAAGGTGAGTGCTGAAGAATTGATGCTTTTGAACTGTGGTGTTGGAGAAGACTCTTGAGAATCCCTTGGACTGCAAGGAGATCCAACCAGTCCATCCTAAAGGAGACCAGTCCTGGGTGTTCATTGGAAGGACTGATGCTGAGGCTGAAACTCCAGTACTTTGGCCACCTCATGCAAAGAGTTGACTCATTGGAAAAGA
>NW_011495064.1:8499670-8502272 GCF_000754665.1 Bison bison bison
AGCAGGGACATTACTTTGCCAACAAAGGTCCATCTAGTCAAGGCTATGGTTTTTCCTGTGGTCATGTATGGATATGAGAGTTGGACTGTGAAGAAAGGTGAGTGCTGAAGAATTGATGCTTTTGAACTGTGGTGTTGGAGAAGACTCTTGAGAATCCCTTGGACTGCAAGGAGATCCAACCAGTCCATCCTAAAGGAGACCAGTCCTGGGTGTTCATTGGAAGGACTGATGCTGAGGCTGAAACTCCAGTACTTTGGCCACCTCATGCAAAGAGTTGACTCATTGGAAAAGACTCTGATGCTGGGAGGGATTGGGGGCGGGAGGAGAAGGGGACAACAGGGGATGAGATGGCTGGATGGCATCACTGACTCGGTGGACATGAGTTTGGGTAAACTCCGGGAGTTGGTGATGGACAGGGAGACCTGGCGTGCTGTGATTCATGGGGTCGCAAAGAGTCGGACACAACTGAGTGACTGAACTGAACTGAAACCAGGATGAAGTGCTCATGAGGGATTCAATCACTTTAGGAAGTTACGGGCTTTGCTTCTTTTTTGTTGTTGTTGTTGAGGTACAGTTACTTTTCACTGTTGTGTTGGTTTTTGCTTTACAATGAAGTGAATCAGCTGTATGTATACATATATCCCCTCCTGCTCCTACGTCCTGCTCCACTGCCCATTCAACCCCCGCAGATCATCACAGAACACTGAGCTGAGCTCCCTGTGCTAAACAGCAGCTTCCCACTAGCTGTCTATTTTACATATGGTGGTGTATGTAGGTCAATCCTAACCTCTTAATTCATCCCATCCTTCTTTCCCCCTCCCTGTGTCTTCATATCTGTTCTCCACATCTATGTCTCTATTCCTGCTCTGCAAATAAGTTCATCTATACCATTTTTCTTCATTCTACACATATGTATTAATATCTGTATTTATTTCTCTCTTTCTGACTTACTTCACTCTGTATGACAGACTCTAGGTCCATCCACATCTCTACAAATGACCCAATTTTATTCCTTTTGATGGGTGAGTATTATTCCATTGTATATATGTACCACATCTTCATCCATTCCTCTGTCCATGGGCCTTTAGGTTGCTCCTATATCCTGGCTATTCTAAATAGTGCTTCAATGAACACTGGGGTTAGAACTGGGGTATGAAAGCATTCTTTCTTCTTCTTGAGCAATGGGGATGTAAGTGAGCCCCCAAATGTTTCAGATTAAGGCTAAATTGAACTATATTTACATGAGAGTGGCAACAAATGACTCTGATTTTCATTTTATTCCACCTGCACCTAGACAAAGGCCTCCTCCAGAAACAAAAGACAAAGAAACTACAATGGACTAAAAATAACTGCAGGTACGCAGAGTTGGGGCAAATTGTGAACAAAAACCTAACTGCAACTTCAGAGGTGTCAGGAGCAAAACCAAGCTCCAAATGCACCACCAAGTGGGTGGGAAGACCACCCAAGCCACCCTCAGGCCCAACGCTTGTACCCATTCCTACCCTCACTCTATTTAAGGGGCCCTGTCTCCTTGGGGAGCAATCAAGGGTATCCATTACTTGTTTTCCCTCCTGATGTAGCACAAGTCCCAGTAAAGCCTTGCTAGAGTTTCTCATCTGGTTTCTTATCCATGTCTGTTGATCCCAGAACCCTGGTCAGTAACGTAAGGTGGTGAGAGCAAAGCTGAATTAGCCTGGGGACCATATTAGATTTATTGTGGGGACTGAACCATACACATTACTAAAAAGAAAGAAAAAAAAAAAAACAAAACCTCTATGAAGAATTAGATTCATCCTGGCTATTGTAGGTCTCAGGTGTCTAAATTTGATATGATCTATGATGTGGGAGAGTTGGACTGTGAAGAAGGCTGAGCGCCGAAGAATTGATGCTTTTGAACTGTGGTGTTGGAGAAGACTCTTGAGAGCCCCTTGGACTGCAAGGAGATCCAACGAGTCCATTCTGAAGGAGATCAGCCCTGGGATTTCTTTGGAAGGAATGATGCTAAAGCTGAAACTCCAGTACTTTGGCCACCTCATGCGAAGAGTTGACTCATTGGAAAAGTTTCTGATGCTGGGAGGGATTGAGGGCAGACGGAGAAGGGGACGCCAGAGGATGAGATGGTTGGATGGCATCACTGACTCGATGGACGTGAGTCTCAGTGAACTCTGAGTTGGTGATGGACAGGGAGGCCTGGCGTGCTGTGATTCATGGGGTTGCAAAGAGTCGGACACGACTGAGCGACTGAACTGAACTGATGATGTGGAATGTTGACTATCATCATATTTTCACATGTTTTGGCATTACAATTCCCTTTTTACTAATCTACTTATGGAATCAAGGTATTGCCTAAGACAACTTATTATGGGCCCATGGGACTCTGGTAAGAATCTTAAAAAAGTAGTAGAATTCCTGTTTGGGGAACATAAAGTTTGAATCAGTATTTAAATATCTAAATAGATATTAAATTAAAATTTTACACCAATTCAGTGTATGCAAATTCAGACCAGTTTCCTTCATGTAAGAATTCTCAGGGGGCTTACATTTCTCCTGTGCTAAGTAATAAGTAAATCCAAGAGAAAGTAGAATTTCCCTTCTATTTTGT